>NC_044550.1:137235280-137563780 GCF_007565055.1 Rhinopithecus roxellana
TGTGGTTTTAATTTGCATTTTCTGATGGCGAGTGATGATGAGCATTTTTTCATGTGTCTGTTGGCTGTATGAATGTCTTCTTTTGAGAAATGTCTGTTCATACCCTTTGCCCACTTTTTGATGGGGTTGTTGGTTTTTTTCTTGTATATTTGTTTGAGTTCTTTGTAGATTCTGGATATTAGCCCTTTGTCAGATGAGTAGATTGCAAAAATTTTCTCCCATTCTGTAGGTTGCCTGTTCACTCTGATGATAGTTTCTTTTGCTGTGCAGAAGCTCTTTAATTAGATCCCATTTGTCAATTTTGGCTTTTGCTGCCGTTGCTTTTGGTGTTTTAGACATGAATTCCTTGCCCATGCCTATGTCCTGAATGGTACTACCTAGATTTTCTTCTAGGGCTTTTATGGTATTAGGTCTAACATTTAAGTCTCTAATCCATCTTGAATTAATCTTCGTATAAGGAGTAAGGAAAGGATCCAGTTTCAGCTTTCTACTTATGGCTAGCCAATTTTCCCAGCACCATTTATTAAATAGGGAATCCTTTCCCCATTTCTTGTTTCTCTCAGGTTTGTCAAAGATCAGATGGCTGTAGATGTGTGGTATTATTTCTGAGGACTCTGTTCTGTTCCATTGGTCTATAGCTCTGTTTTGGTACCAGTACCATGCTGTTTTGGTTACTGTAGCCTTGTAGTATAGTTTGAAGTCAGGTAGCGTGACGCCTCCAGCTTTGTCCTTTTGACTTAGGATTGTCTTGGCAATGCGGGCTCTTTTTTGGTTCCATATGAGCTTTAAAGCAGTTTTTTCCAATTCTGTGAAGAAACTCATTGGTAGCTTGATGGGGATGGCATTGAATCTATAAATAACCTTGGGCAGTATGGCCATTTTCACGATATTGATTCTTCCTATCCATGAGCATGGTATGTTCCTCCATTTGTTTGTGTCCTCTTTGATTTCACTGAGCAGTGGTTTGTAGTTCTCCTTGAAGAGGTCCTTGACATCCCTTGTAAGTTGGATTCCTAGGTATTTTATTCTCTTTGAAGCAATTTTGAATGGAAGTTCATTCCTGATTTGGCTCTCTGCTTGTCTGTTACTGGTGTATAAGAATGCTTGTGATTTTTGCACATTAAGTTTGTATCCTGAGACTTTGCTGAAGTTGCTTATCAGCTTAAGGAGATTTTGGGCTGAGACGATGGGGTTTTCTAAATATACAATCATGTCATCTGCAAACAGGGACAATTTGACTTCTTCTTTTCCTAACTGAATACCCTTGATTTCTTTCTCTTGCCTGATTGCCCTAGCCAGAACTTCCAACACTATGTTGAATAGGAGTGGTGAGAGAGGGCATCCCTGTCTTGTGCCAGTTTTCAAAGGGAATTTTTCCAGTTTTTGCCCATTCAGTATGATATTAGCTGTGGGTTTGTCATAAATAGCTCTTATTATTTTGAGGTACGTTCCATCAATACCGAATTTATTGAGCGTTTTTAGCATGAAGGGCTGTTGAATTTTGTCAAAAGCCTTTTCTGCATCTATTGAGATAATCATGTGGTTCTTGACTTTGGTTATGTTTATATGCTGGATTATGTTTATTGATTTGCGAATGTTGAACCAGCCTTGCATCCCAGGGATGAAGCCCACTTGATCATGGTGGATAAGCTGTTGGATGTGCTGCTGAATCCGGTTTGCCAGTATTTTATTGAGGATTTTTGCATCGATGTTCATCAGGGATATTGGTCTAAAATTCTCTTTTTTTGTTGTGTCTCTGCCAGGGTTTGGTATCAGGATGATGTTAGCCTCATAAAATGAGTTAGGGAGGATTCCCTCTTTTTCTATTGATTGGAATAGTTTCAGAAGGAATGGCACCAGCTCCTCCTTGTACCTCTGGTAGAATTCAGCTGTGAATCCATCTGGTCCTGGACTTTTTTTGGTGGGTAGGCTATTAATTGTTGCCTCAATTTCAGAGCCTGCTATTGGTCTATTCAGGGATTCAACTTCTTCCTGGTTTAGTCTTGGGAGAGTGTAAGTGTCCAGGAAATTATCCATTTCTTCTAGATTTTCTAGTTGATTTGCGTAGAGGTGTTTATAGTATTCTCTGATGGTAGTTTGTGTTTCTGTGGGGTCGGTGGTGATATCCCCTTTATCATTTTTTATTGCATCTATTTGATTCCTCTCTCTTTTCTTCTTTATTAGTCTTGCTAGTGGTCTGTCAATTTTGTTGATCTTTTCAAAAAACCAACTCCTGGATTCATTGATTTTTTGGAGGGTTTTTGTGTCTCTATCTCCTTCAGTTCTGCTCTGATCTTAGTTATTTCTTGCCTTCTGCTAGCTTTTGAATGTGTTTGCTCTTGCCTCTCTAGTTCTTTTAATTGTGATGTTAGAGTGTCAATTTTAGATCTTTCCTGCTTTCTCTTGTGGGCATTTAGTGCTATAAATTTCCCTCTACACACTGCTTTAAATGTGTCCCAAAGATTCTGGTATTTTGTATCTTTGTTCTCATTGGTTTCAAAGAACATCTTTATTTCTGCCTTCATTTCGTTATGTACCCAGTAGTCATTCACGAGCAGGTTGTTCAGTTTCCATGTAGTTGAGCGGTTTTGATTGAGTTTCTTAGTCCTGAGTTCTAGTTTGATTGCACTGTGGTCTGAGAGACAGTTTGTTATAATTTCTGTTCTTTGACATTTGCTGAGGAGTGCTTTACTTCCAATTATGTGGTCAATTTTGGAATAAGTGTGATGTGGTGCTGAGAAGAATGTATATTCTGTTGATTAGGGGTGGAGAGTTCTATAGATGTCTATTAGGTCCACTTGTTGCAGAGATGAGTTCAATTCCTGGATATCCTTGTTAACTTTCTGTCTCGTTGATCTGTCTAATGTTGACAGTGGAGTGTTGAAGTCTCCCATTATTATTGTATGGGAGTCTAAGTCTCTTTGTAAGTCTCTAAGGACTTGCTTTATGAATCTGGGTGCTCCTGTATTGGGTGCATACATATTTAGGATCGTTAGCTCTTCCTGTTGAATTGATCCCTTTACCATTATGTAATGGCCTTCTTTGTCTCTTTTGATCTTTGATGGTTTAAAGTGTGTTTTATCAGAGACTAGGATTTCATTGCAACCCCTGCTTTTTTTTGTTCTCCATTTGCTTGGTAGGTCTTACTCCATCCCTTTATTTTGAGCCATGTATGTCTCTGCATGTGAGATGGGTCTCCTGAATACAGCAGACTGATGGGTCTTGACTCTTTATCCAGTTTGCCAGTCTGCATCTTTTAATTGGAGCATTTAGTCCATTAACATTTAAGGTTAATATTGTTATGTGTGAACTTGATCCTGCCATGATGATATTAACTGGTTATTCTGCTCATTAGTTGATGCAGTTTCTTCCTAGCCTCGATGGTCTTTACATTTTGGCATGTTTTTGCAATGGCTGGTACCAGTTGTTACTTTCCATGTTTAGGGCTTCCTTCAGGGTCTCTTGTAAGGCAGGCCTGGTGGTGGAAAATCTCTAAGCATTTGCTTATCTGTAAAGGATTTTATTTCTCCTTCACTTATGAAACTTAGTTTGGCTGGATATGAAATTCTGGGTTTAAAATTCTTTTCTTTAAGAATATTGAATATTGGCCCCCACTCTCTTCTGGCTTGTAGAGTTTCTGCCGAGAGATCTGCTGTTAGTCTGATGGGCTTCCCTTTGTGGGTAACCCGACCTTTGTCTCTGGCTGCCCTTAAGATTTTTTCCTTCATTTCAACTTTGGTGAATCTGGCAATTATGTGTCTTGGAGTTGCTCTTCTCGAGGAGTATCTTTGTGGCGTTCTCTGTATTTCCTGAATTTGAATGTTGGCCTGCCCTACTAGGTTGGGGAAGTTCTCCTGGATGATGTCCTGAAGAGTGTTTTCCAATTTGGTTCCATTTTCCCCCTCACTTTCAGGCACCCCAATCAGACATAGATTTGGTCTTTTTACATAATCCCATACTTCTTGTAGGCTTTGTTCATTTCTTTTTTCTTTTGGTTTCTCTTCTCGCTTCATTGCATTCATTTGATCCTCGATCGCTGATACTCTTTCTTTCAGTTGATCGAGTCGGTTACTGAAGCTTGTGGATTTGTCACGTATTTCTCGTGTCATGGTTTTCATCTCTGTCATTTCGTTTATGACCTTCTCTGCATTAATTATTCTAGCTGTCAATTCTTCCACTCTTTTTTCAAGATTTTTAGTTTCTTTGCGCTGGGTACATAATTCCTCCTTTAGCTCTGAGAAGTTTGATGGACTGAAGCCTTGTTTTCTCATCTCGTCAAAGTCATTCTCTGACCAGCTTCGATCCGTTGCTGGCGATGGGCTGCGCTCCTTTGCAGGGGGAGATGTGCTTTTATTTTTTGAATTTCCAGCTTTTCTGCCCTGCTTTTTCCCCATCTTTGTGGTTTTATCTGTCTCTGGTCTTTGATGATGGTGACGTACTGATGGGGTTTTGGTATAGGTGTCCTTCCTTTTTGATAGTTTTCCTTCTGACAGTCAGGACCCTCAGCTATAGGTCGGTTGGAGATTGCTTGAGGTCCACTCCAGACCCTGTTTGCCTGGGTATCAGCAGCAGAGGTTGCAGAAGATAGAATATTGCTGAACAGCGAGTGTACCCGTCTGATTCTTACTTTGGAAGCTTCCTCTCAGGGGTGTACTCCACCCTGTGAGGTGTGGGGTGTCAGACTGCCCCTAGTGGGGGATGTCTCCCAGTTAGGCTACTCAGGGGTCAGTGACCCACTTGAGCAGGCAGTCTGTCCGTTCTCAGATCTCAACCTCCGTGTTGGGAGATCCACTGCTCTCTTCAAAGCTGTCAGACAGTGTCGTTCGCGTCTGCTCAGGCCTCTCCTGCTTCCCCTGTGGTTTTTTTAGCTGAGCCCCGCCCCCAGAGGTGGAGTCTATAGAGACAGGCAGGTTTCCTTGAGCTGCTGTGAGCTCCACCCAGTTCGAGCTTCCCAGCGGCTTTGTTTACCTACTTAAGCCTCAGCAATGGCAGGGCACCCCTCCCCCAGCCTCGCTGCTGCCTCGCGTTTAGATCGCCACAGACTGCTGTGTTAACAATGAGGGAGGCTCCATGGGCGTGGGACCCTCCCGGCCAGGTGAGGGATATATTCTTCTGGTGTGCCCGTTTGCTTAAAGCGCGGTATTGGGGTGGGAGTTACCTGATTTTCCAGGTGTTGTGTGTCTCAGTTCCCCTGGCTAGGAAAAGGGATACCCTTCCCCCTTGGGCTTCCCAGGTGAGGCGATGCCTCACCCTGCCTCAGCTGTCGCTGGTCAGGCTGCAGCAGCTGACCAGCACTGATTGTCCGGCACTCCCTAGTGAGATGACCCCAGTACCTCAGTTGAAAATGCAGAAATCACCGGTCTTCTGTGTCACTCGCGCTGGGAGTTGCAGACTGGAGCTGTTCCTATTCGGCCATCTTGCTCCGCCCCTCTTTTTTTTTTTTTTTTTTTTTACTAAGATATAGTTCTGCTCATGATGATCTCTTTGAAAAGTCTGATTGAATATGCTTTTAGTTCTTTTTCCTAAATGAACTCCCCTTTGGAGCCTGAATTCCAGAGAGCAATGCATTTCCCACATCTACATCTGTTTATTACTTTAATAGAGACTACCCTCCAAATTTCTCATCAATACTCAACTTAAGTATGTGTTCATCATTAAAGATACAAGGAAACTGCTCTTTTTTAATATTTCTAAGGCAAAAAAGAGAAAAAAAGATGTTCTTTTCACTCCTTAGTAAGTTTAACTGGTGTAATTAACAAAAAGGGACTAATTCAAATAGTTAACTCATTACATGTTAGTCCAGCATAATATGAGTAGGTAATTTATACTTATTTTACAAGCATCTAATTGAGTGCTTAATTTGTGCTGAAAACTGTTGTATTGCAGCGACTGGTATTCCCTAAATTTCTATTTCCTTTGTAGTCTATGGAATTTAAACTCCCAATTTTTAGCTGGGCACATAAACAAACCAACAGATATCACATTGTCCAGCTTTCTTGCAGAGAAGTGTATTATGTGACCAAATTTTGGTCATTGGGCTAAGCGAAGTTGGGTAGCAGTCACATGGACCTTTTCTGGAACCTTTCTTAAAAGACAGTAGTTGTGGATCCTTTGTCCTGTTTCCCTTATCTCCTTCCTGTAAACTGATATGTAGACACAGAGGCAGAAGGAGTAGATGTATGCACCATGATTTCTTCCTGAGCAAAAAAGCCTGGATAGACAAGTAGTTTATGAAGCAGACTGTCATATCAGTGCTGGACTGCCAGATTTAACATGATTTCCAGTTTCTACATGAAAGATAAATGAGCTTTATTGCATGTTTGTTTGTTTACATCACTTAAATCACTGTTATTCTGTATCTAGGACTGCTAAGCATAGTCCCAGGTTATATAATAAATCACATTTAATACTCAAAACTTACCCATGAAGTAGGAATCATTATAATATCCATTCTAGAGTTGAAGAGACTCAAGTATAGAAAGTGAATAATCTTTTCCAGTATCTTACAGTTAGTGAATGGAACAGCCAAGTCTATATCCTGATAATTTGATTTCAGAGATTCTAAACTAGTATGAAGGATTGCTTCCTGATTAAACCACGTGCCTATTTACACTGTGAAGCTGTAGACTCAGTCTTTGTTATTCTTGCATATCACTATATTAATTTTCAGAAATTTCAACAACTAATATAGAAAGTATGAACAGAAATTTCAACAACTATGACATAGCTGAAAAATTTCTCTTCAAATACTCCATTTTAAAAATAGCTATATCAATAGGTTCATGGCTGTCAACATCAGCTTTAAAGAATGGTGTTGTTTATGTTTGAGGTTGATACCTAACCATCTGTTAATAATTACTGGCATTTTTTCAATAATCTGATCCTCAGCAAAAAGCAGTATACTAACAAAATAAGGTGCTGGAGATTCTGAAATTCAAATGTTATTTTTGAATAATGTTTACATTGCTTATTTTTTCTTATTAGTATTATAGCTTGTGGCCATTTAAAATATTTTCAATGACTCAGTTTCATACAGTTCAGTTCTGTTTTTTTTTTTTTTTTTTTTTTTGGTTATTTCTTGTCTTCTGCTACCTTTGGGATTAGTTTGTTCTTATTTTTCTGCTTCTTCTAAGTGTGATGTTAGGTCTTTAATATGAGATCTTTCTAACTTTTTGATGTGGGAGTTATGAGGTAAGTATAAATTTTCCTCTTAACACTGCTTTAGCTGCATTTCAGAGATTCTGGTATATCTTGTTTATATTCACTTCAAAGAATTTCTTGATTTTTGCCTTTATTTCATTGTTTAACTGAAAGTAATTCAGGAGGAGGTTGCTTAACTTCCACGTAACTGTGCGGTTTTGAGCAATCTTCTTAATATTAATATATATTTTTATTGTGCTGTGGTCTGAGAGAGTGGTTGGTATGATTTTGGTTTTCTGAATTTGCTGAAAATTGTTTTATGGCCAATTGTGTGGTTGATTTCAGACATGGGCCATGTGCAGATGAGAAGAATGTATTTTTTTTGTTGTTAGGTGAAGAGTTCTGTAGATGTCTGCCAGTTCCATTTGGTCAAGTTTTGAGTTTAGGTGCAGAATATCATTGATAATTTTCTGCCCCCATGAATTATTTAATATTGTCCATGGATATTGAAGTATCCCACTATTACTGTGTTGGTATCTAAGTCTCTTTGTATGTCTCTAAGAGCTTGTTTTATAAATCTGGGTGTTCCTGTGTTGTGTGAACATATATATTTAGGATACTTAAGTCTTCTTGAATTGAACCTTTACCATTATGTAATGCTGTTCTTTGTCTTTTTTGATTATTGTCGGTTTAAACTCTGTTTTGTCTGAAATTAGAATGGCAACCTCTGCTTTTTGTGTTGTTTTCTGTTTGCTTGGTAGATTTTTCTCAATCCCTTTACTTTGAGCCTGTGGGTGTTTTATTGTATGCAAGATGGGTCTCTTGAAGATAGCATAGAGTTGAGGTGAATGAGCCTGTGGGTGTTTTATTGTATGCAAGATGGGTCTCTTGAAGATAGCATAGAGTTGAGGTGAAGTGAAAAAAAATGAGATGCACAAAATAGTATACAAAAGAACACAATATCATAAGTTTGTCCTTTGAAAGTATGCATAAGATTGACAGACTTTCAGCTAGATTGATAAAGAAAAAGAGAGAAGATCCAAATAAGCACAATCAGAAATGGCAAAGGAAACATTACTAATGACCTCACAGAAATACAGAAAACACTTAGAGATTATTGTGAACACTCCTATGCAAACAAACTAGAAAACTACACAAAATGGATTAAATCCTGGAAACAAGCAACTTCTCAAGATTGAACCTGGAAAGTTTGTAACCCTATACAGACCGAAAACAAGTTCCAAAATTAAATCATTAATAAAAAATCTACCAACCAGAAAAAGCCTTCTACCAGATGATTCACAGCCAAAGGCTACCAGATTTGTAAAGAAGAGCTGTTACCATTTCTATTCTGATAAATTGAAGAGGGAATCCTCCCTGTCTCATTCTATGAGGCCAACATCATCCTGATACCAAAACCTGGCAGAGACACAACAGAAAAATAAAGCATCAAGCCAATATCCTTGATGAACATAAATGTAAAATTTCTCAACAAAGTACAAGTACACTAAATTCAGCAGCATATTAAAAAGTGAACATAGATTCGAAAAATTTCTACAAAATACTAGCATACTAAATTCAGCAGTGTATAAAAAAGCAAATCTACCATGATAAAATAAGCCTTATCCTTGGGATGGAAGTTTGGTTCAACATGTGCAAATTAATAAATGTGATTCATCACATGAACACAACTAAAAACAAAAACCATATGACCATCCCAATAGATGCAGGAAAGGCTTTTGATCAAATTCAACATTTCTTTATGTTAGTAACGTTCAACAAATTAGACCTAGAAGGAACATACTTCCAAATTGTAAGAGCCATCTATAACAAAACCACAGCCAACATCATACTCAATAGGCAAAAGCTGGAAGTATTCTCCTTGAGAGCTGGAATAAAAGGATGACAACTCTCTCCACTGCTATTCAGCATAGTACCTGAAGTTCTAGCCAGTGCAATTGCAAGAGAAAGAAACAAAAGGCATCCACGTAAGAAGCAAGAAAGTCAAATATCTGTTTGCCGATGATAAGATTTTATACCTAGAAAACCCTTTAGGGTCTGCTCCAAAGCTCCTAGATCCGATAAACAACTTTATCAAAGTTTCAGGCTACAAAACCAGTGTACGAAACTCAGTAGCATTTCTGTACACCAACAACATCCAAGGTGAGTGCCAAATCAAGAACAAAACCCCATTCAAAATATACAAAAAAGAATAAAATACATAGGAATAAAGCTAATTAGGGAGGTGAAAGCTCTCTGCAATAAGAATTTTTTTTTTTTGATTTTCTTGTTTCTTTTTTTTTTTTTTATTATACTTTAAGTTCTAGGGTACATGTGCATAACGTGCAGGTTTGTTACATATGTATACTTATGCCATGTTGGTGTGCTGCACCCATCAACTCGTCAGCACCCATCAATTCATCATTTATATCTTGTATAACTCCCCAATGCAAGCCCTCCCTCCTCCCCCCTCCCCCCTCCCCATGATAGGCCCCAGTGCATGATGTTCCCCTTCCCAATAAGAATTTTTAAAAGTTGCTCAAAGAATTCAGAAATTACACAAACAAATGGAAAAACATTCCCTGTTCATGGATAGAAACAATCAATATTGTTAAAATGCCCATACTGCCCAAATTACAGATTCAATGCTACTCCTATCAAACTATCAATAACATTTTTCACAGAATAGAAAAAAAAACTTTTAAAATTAATATGGAACCCAAATGAACCCAAATAGCAAAAGCAATCCTAAGCCAAAAGAACAAAGCTGAAATCATTATATTACCTGACTTCAAACTGTACTCAAAGGCTATAGTAACCAAAATAGCATGGTACTGGTATACACACAGACACTTAGACCAAAGCAACAGAATACAGCACCACAAAATAAATTTGCACTCCTCAACCATTTGGTCTTCAACAAAGTAGAAAAAAGAAACAAGCATAGAGAAAAAACACTCTATTTAATAAATTATGCATGGATAATAGGCTAACTTTATGCAGAAGAATGAAACTGGACCATTTCCTTAGACCATATACAAAAATCAACTCAAATGGATTGAAAACTTAACTGTAAAACCCAAAACTATATTAGCAAACACCATTCTGGACATAGGTCCTGGCAAAGATTTTATGATGAAGACACCAAAAGCAATTGAAAAAACAATAAAACTTGACAAATGAGACCTAATTAAACTCAAGAGCTTCTGCATGGCACAAAAAAAAAAAAAGAAAGAACGAACAAAAAAGAAAAAAGAAAAAAACACTATCAACAGAGTAAATAGTTTACAGAATGTGAGAAAATATTTGCAAATCATGCATTTGATGAATGTCTAATAATTAGTACCTATAAGGAACTTAAACAAATTAACAAGCAAAAAACAAACAGCCCCATTTAAAATTGGGCAATGTATGTGAACAGACACTTCAAAAGAACACATACATATGGCCAACAAACATATGAAGAAGTGCTGAATATCACTAATCATTACAGAAATGCAAATGGAGACCACAATGAGATACAGTCTCACAGCAGTCATGATGGCTATTATTAAAAAGTTAAAAAAAAAAATACTTGTGTGGGTGCAGAGAGAGAAAAGGGAATACTTATATACTGTTGGTAGGAGTGTAAATTAGTTCAAGTATTGTGGAAAGCAATATGATGATTCTTCAAAGAGCTAAAAGCAGAACTACCATTGGAACCAACAATCCCATTGCTGAATATACACCCAGAGGAATATAAATCATTCTATCATAAAGACACATGCACACATGTATGTTCACTGCAGCACTCTTCAGCAATCCCATTACTGAATATACACCCAGAGGAATGTAAATCATTCTATCATAAAGACACAGGCACATGTATGTTCACTGCAGTACTCTTCACAATAGCAAAGATGTGGAATCAACCTAAATGCCCATCAACAGTAGACTGGATTAAAAAAAAAAAATGCGGTAAACATGCACAATGGAATACTATACAGCCATAAAAAAGGATGATATTATGTCCTTTGCAGCAACAGGGACAAAGCTGGAGAACTTTATCCTAAGTGAACTAACACAAGAACAGAAAATCAAATACCGCATGTTCTCACTTCTAAGTGGGAGCTAAACATTGACTCTTCATAGACACAAAGAAGGGCACAACAGACACTGGGGCCTACTTGAGGGCCGAGAGGGAGAGTAGGATGAGGATTGAGCAACCAACTCTAGGGTACTAGGCTTATCACCTGGATGGCAATACAATCTATACACCACACCCTAGTGACATAAAATTTACCTACATAACAAACCTGCACATGTACCCTGAACCTAAATAGAAGTTAAATAAAAATAAATAAAATAAAATAAGAATAAAATTGTTTCCTAGGGATGAGCAATATTGTCTATCTTTTGTCATAGATTTCGACTTCACTCTCCCCTCCATCTTGCTCTAATTATTTCCTGCTCCTACACAATTGTCATAAGTTTGCTTAGTATCTTCAAAATAAAACAATTTATATATTATTCTCTCATGCCTAAATATCACACTGGTAACATGAAAAAGGAAATTTGCCCTGGAAGAACCGAAGTATACTAGAAAACCTGGAAAACTAGAACTCTTGTCCAGCAATGGTTACATTAGACTTAGGTACTAATTGCTATCACTATTCAGGAGCCCAGGCTCTAATCACAATGAATGCTTTAGACAAACATCTTCATTTTCATGTCTGCAACTATCTTTTTTTCACTCTCTTAGAGATAAATAAGGGCATACACCTGAGAGCAAAGGAAACAAGTTATAGTGTGACCAGGAAAGGAGCTCTTGGAAGGGGACTATTTAATTAGTAATCTTCCATGCAGGAAGACAGGAGGAAGAAAAAGCTCAAATTCTGTTTCTACATATGTATATGTATATATTTTGACAATTATGACAAATATCCAGTTTCTACTTTATAAATTATTCTTGAAAATTCTAATTACCACTCTAAAAGTATTCTCTTTACTCATGCAGTGTGATGGTAAAACCACAGAGTTAACTAAAAACATTTGTGAAGAAATGAAATAGTATTTTACCACCAAAACAAATATGTCATTCAAATAAGTTGCATCATCTAACTTAATAGGTTGCAATGCAATGAAATAATGAGAAAAACCTGTAATATATGTCTTCGTAATATTATAAATGTGAATTAGAAGTTGTTCACCCCTTTCTGTACTGGTCCTCTCTGCAATGGAGAAACTATTGCCAACATATTTACCTGTGTTCTTTTGTGGATACTAAGGGAGAGGTTTTCATTGCAATACTATAGTTATGTGGAATATATTCTGAGGTTGGTGACATTCAAAATCTCAAATTTAATTTGAGTAAATTCTAGCAAGAATTCTCGTTTGTTCCCAATATTCTTAAATAACTCTGTTATTTCTTCTGATCTGGGATGAGTGACTTATCCTGAGCTCTGGCTATAGGGTTCCAAGGGCAAAAAGTGTAGGTATGCTATTTAATTTGAAATTTTGAATATAACCCAAATAAACTGTTAGGTGAGCAGCTTTACTCTTTAGGTAGAATGTGCATAGATCTTACATTTGGACTGGACACATCTATTATTTTGTGCCCTAAAGGTAGTTTAGTTTGTGTTGTGATTTATTGTTTCCTCACAATAAAGAAGAAGAAGAAGAAGTCAGGGACAAAAGAATACATCACATCTCTCTTTTTTTTTTTGAGATGGAATCTCGCTCTGTCACCCAGGCTGGAGGGCAGTGGCGTGATCTCGCTCACTGCAAGCTCCACCTCCTGGGTTCATGCCATTCTCCTGCCTCAGCCTCCCCAGTAGCTGGGACTACAGGTGCCCACCACCATGCTCAGCTAATTGTTTGTATTTTTAGTAGAGAAGGGGTTTCACCGTGTTAGTCAGGATGGTCTCGATCTCCTGACCTCATGATCCGCCTGCCTATGACTGTATTTATGTTAAGCTTAGGAAAAATTAAGAAAATCAAAATCAAAATAGTGACCATAGTGGTGGTGGTAATGGTGGTGATGTGAAGAGAAAAGGCACAGGGAAGCATTCTTTCCTGTGATAGAACAGTCACATCTTTTAATGGTGTTTAAATCGGTGTTTACAATTGTTAAAAATGTATCAAATGGAACATTTTTGTTCTCTACATTTTATTATAAATTGTTGATTTCAGACAGTCCTTGAAGTCCGCATAATAAATGACAATTGTGAAAGCAAACATTCTGATAGCAAAGTGCAGGTTTTAATGATAAAAAAAGAATGGTTCTGCAGAATTAAAAGCCTCCAAAGTAATATCACATAGATGTAATAGTGCCCAAAGTATTTTATGAGGCCTATAGACCCAACCCTAAAGCAATCCAGATAAAAGAGGAGTTAGATATGACATGACTTGGAGTATTGATGAGGGTGAATACATGCAGACAAAGCATAAACAAACTGCCTAGAACATGCCAAGAGTAGCCTAGAACATAAAAGAAGACTTAAATTTAGTGGCACATATATTTTTAAGTCCTGCCTATTGTACTCATATCATTTACAGGAATAGTTCCTTCCCTGACCCAGGGTTATTTACCTTGATGGGGATTTATTATAGGATACTGATATGGTTTGGCTGTGTGACCACCCAATTCTCATGTTGAATTGTAGCTCCCATAATTCTGACATGTTGTAGGAGGGACATGGTGGGAAATAATTTAATCATGGGGGCAGTTTTCCCCATACCGTTCTTATGGTAGTGAATAAGTCTCATGAGATCTGCTATTTTTATAAGGGGTTTCTCCATTTACTTGGCTCTCATTCTCTCTTGCTTGCCACCATGGAAGACATGACTTTTGCCTTCCCTCTTGATTGTGAGTCCTCCCCAGTCACATGGAACTGTGGGTCCGCTAAACCTCTTTTTTTTTTTTTTTTTTTTTTTTTTTAATGTATAAATTACCCAGTCTTGGGTATGTCTTTATCAGCAGCATGAAAACAGACTAACACAGACACTGATGGCCTTTCAAAATATTTAGGATGACTAACAACAGATCTTAGGTTGACCTTCTCCCATTAACAACTTTCAAAACTCACAGTATACATTCAGGATGCTGAGACAGCCAGTGCTCCTGCTGCAATCAGGAAACGGTCTGTTGATTCTGAAAGTTACTGCAACACTGACCAGATCCTAAGTCTACCACCTCTGCTTTTCTCTGAAACAGCCAATATTTCCCAGAAGTGAAATGAATGACATAAACCAAAATCACATCTAGATATATCAAGAGAACCTGGGAAACTGTGTGTGGCTTGCTTTTGTTTTTTGTTTTGTTTTGTTTTTTAGCTTCTTAGCCTTTGCAATATAAGAGAGTACACAATAAGCAGGTTTGAATGGATGTTGAGCAAGCCAAACCAAATATATCATCCCTCACACATATTTTCTTCCCATTCTTAAGCCTCCAAACAACAATAAGAAACAAACAAAAAATACTCATATGTAACAAAACCTGGTGATCCTAACATAAACAACATGCTCACCCTCATGTAAAAGGAAGAACAAAGCTCTTAAGTACTGCCTCCATTTCTTTTTTTTTTTTTTTTTTTTTTTTTTTTTTTTGAGAAGGAGTCTCACTCTGTCACCCAGGCTGGAGTGCAGTGGCCAGATCTCAGCTCACTGCAAACTCCGCCTCCCGGGTTTACGCCATTCTCCTGCCTCAGCCTCCCGAGTAGCTGGGACTACAGGCGCCCGCCACCTCGCCCGGCTAGTTTTTTGTATTTTTTTAGTAGAGACGGGGTTTCACCGTGTTAGCCAGGATAGTCTCGATCTCCTGACCTCGTGATCCGCCCGCCTCGGCCTCCCAAAGTGCTGGGATTACAGGCTTGAGCCACCGCGCCCGGCCAAGTACTGCCTCCATTTCTGAGTAATGTTCACTCATCCTCAGTTAGAATCCATCCTGACATTGTGCAATCAATGACAATGAATTTTCATTTTAATGGCCATCAACATTCTATCGTAAAAGAGTAAGAACAGAGAAGAAAAAATGGGAAACTGAGTACTTATAAATATATAGAAACAAAACAAAAGGTTAATAAGAGTAGCCAAGGAAATCCTTATTTCTACAACTGAACAATCGTTCATAATCAATATTTAAAACTTGACACTCAGGGATGGTGACACCATGGAGTTTGCTATTCACACTTGACGTAATTACATTTTGCATTTGGCTTTTGATAGTATCAGCCCTATGACTCTAATAAATAAGATAGCATTTTAGGGCTGTTATGAAATCTCTCTGGTTTAGACATGAGTTGACATCTAAATTCCTCAGCTTTTCATTTATTTCTGTGAGCGTTCCAAGTCACTCAGGAAATTCTGGCCACATCATAGTCTTTGAAGTCACTTTCTGTACATTAAATTGTGGCAGACATTGGGTTTCCATGGGATTTGATTGAGTCAGCACTCGATCACGATCAAGCACAGGTGATGTCTTGATTAAGTTGGTATGCCACTACATGCCATAGATTACTTAGCACTCTATTTCCTTTTGGCTAAGGTCTCACCAATATGCTCAAGCCCAAGGGCATGAGTAAACCAATGTCCAAATACCATCTTTTCAGATATTTCTCCAGGAACCACTCTACTTCCTCATACCACAATTGTTATTAGTCAACATTCAACCAAGACACAGAAACCACAGAAAAATTTGAACACAGGAAGTTTAATATAAGGAATGATAAACTCTCATAGGCAATTAGCTACTATGGGAAAGAGACAACTCTAAAGAATTCAGGAATAGCATATCAGGCACAACCTTTGAGGCAGAGGCATACCATCTAAAGAAGGAACAGATCTGCAAGAACTCCCTACCTGCCAAGGTCTGAGATGCAGAAGGTTCAACTATGGCCCACCAGAGTATGAAATTACCTTAGATGCTGTATAGAGGAAATAACTTGAAAGCTTTCTTCAAACATACTGGAAGAAACTGCCTCCTGAGAAGTAGGTTATACATTAGGCAGTCTTTCACTGCTGACTGTGATATACTGTTGGTTGTCACGTGCTGGAAGAGCATGTCCAGAGATGTGTCCTGGAGTGAAGAAGAGTAGACCCTTTCATTCACAGTGTCCCTGCAGAGTCCTCTATTGACAAAGTTTAACATCATACTTCCTGAGGAAAAAAAAAAAATGTTTACTAGGTTTAACTCAATTATGGATTAGGAAATGAAGGGTGGCTAGAAAGAAAAACTACCTTTCCAATGAACTACTTGAAATACAAAGCTTGTGTTATTAATTGCAGAAAAAATACAAATGAAGTGTAAGTTCATATGCCACCTCTAATTTTTTTTGTAAAAAATATTTCAATGACAATATCTCCCAAATTAGAATATGAGAACTTTGATTCTGGCAAACCTTTAATGATAATGTAGTAGAAAAAGAAATGAGACAGGAGCTTTAAGTCCAGGTGTCATATTTTTCTGTCTATAAATAAGTGGTTATGGTTTATTTTGAACAACAGAGTATAATTAGATGGTTCCTACCTTTTCTATGAAATTTCTGGAAAAAATAGCATTCTCAGATTAAAATATAACAACTAAAATGATACAAAAAATAAAACTTTTAAGTTGCTTTATCAAAGAGGCATGAATAAACTCAGAATATAAAAATGAGTTTGAATGATCATATTTAAAATAATTGCATTAAAATAGATTGGTATTAGGTGCCTTCAATTGAATAAGCCTTGAGCTGTTTGTCGCAATTTCTTTTTCAGTATTGAGTTAGAGTGCATATTATGAAAAACCTATCTACTGCTGATGTACAAAAGGAGTAACAGACTTCATAAGTTATGTTTGTTTCCATTCATTTGAAAGAATATCCAACATTACTTATAAGTTTCCTATAAACCTTCAGTGAATGTTAATAATTGTTGGCATTTTTTGAACAAATATTATGTTCTGTAGTATATTCATGTATTCCTAGAGCTTTATGCAATTAATATATTCAATATTCATAAATACCCAGTAAGTTTATTTATTCAATGCTAAAATAAATTATCATTGTCACTTTAGAGATGGAGAAATTTACCAAAACCTGACTTTTAAAAGTCAAAGAGCTATGCACTGAGACAGCAATTCCACAAAATCTGGTTCCAGAATTTGATATTTATGTTATTACTATTTCCATGACAAAAAAAAAAAAAAAAAAAACTGAAGACATAAAAAATTTGGAAGTATATTTCTATTTTGATTATAAATTCTTTCTTCTAAGTACCACATAGAAGGGCAAAATTTTGCAACCTATGATGGTATATTTTAGGTGTATAAAATAATCCACTTTTGTCTATTGGTAACTATTTTGACAATTAAATTTTGTGTGTAATAACTGGGGCAAAATCTATGATTAGCATTTGCAGCATCAATAAATTGCCTAATTGCAAAGTCTCAATTTAGCTATTGCTGATTCTGTTTAAATTTTTTAAATTCCTGCATATTGAAGAATATATGTAGTCTGAGTCATTTAAAGTGCGATTCGTGTAACCAATGTTTGGATTTCATGAAGTCAATCAAAAACATATTTTATTTCCCTTTGCATTTTGAAATAGATTGAAAATAAAGATTCCCTAATAACAGTGAGTATATATAAAATACCAGAGGGTCAATGCAATCTGACTGAAAGTACTCAAATATGCTGAACAGAGCATGTTCTATTTATTCTCCCATACTCACCATGGGAACCACTCATTTTTCTTCTTTTTTGTTGGAGCAACTGAAGTATTAGAGTAGATATTGAAGATTTCTCACAATACTTTTCCCCATGGAGTGTAAATTTTCTTCCATCAATAGCAATACGATTGTCAGGGGCCGGGCGCGGTGGCTCAAGCCTGTAATCCCAGCACTTTGGGAGGCCTAGATGGGCGGATCACGAGGTCAGGAGAGCGAGACCATCCTGGCTAATACGGTGAAACCCCGTCTCTACTAAAAAATACAAAAAACTAGCCGGGCGAGGTGGCGGGCGCCGGTAGTCCCAGCTACTTGGGAGGCTGAGGCAGGAAAATGGCGTAAACCCGGGGGGCGGAGCTTGCAGTGAGCTGAGATCCGGCCACTTGCACTCCAGCCTGGGTGACAGAGCGAGATTCCGTCTCAAAAAAAAAAAGAGAGATGTGATGTATTCTTTTGTCCCTGACTTCTTCTGCTCAGCATAATATTTTAGAGATTTATTCATATGGTGGCATATGTCAATTGTGTGCTTGCTTTTTATTAAATAATATTCGTTGTTACAACATGTCACAATTTGTTTTTCTTATTCCACTGTTGATGAAGTTTGGGTATTACAGTTTTGGGTTGCTACAAATAAAGATTCTATAAATAGCTTCATGGAAATTTTTCTAGATTAAATGTCTTTAGAAGACAGTTTAAAATGTCCTCTGAAATACTTTAGGTTTCATCTAGTGCTTGGTAAAGGACTGCTACAGGCTGGTCAAGGCAATGGGGAGAGAAATTGCCTGAGGCACCAAAAGCTGTGAGTACAGCAGAAGAGCAAAGGGAATTCCTCATTCTGATGCTGGTGTCAGGGCTATAAATCAAAGAGATGTCCAGAGCCCTTTCCATGCTCATGTCCCAAGCTCTGCTGGAAAGGAAGTGGTAATTCTGCCTTCATTGTGTTTTACTAGATTCCAAAGAGGAAAATGAGTGGAAATAAAATAGAACTTATTTCATTATTTTCTGTGTGAGTAGTCATTGTTTGCACTCAGTGAAGACACACTGAGGTGCCTGTAGGAATATAACTGAGCTTTCCTAACTTGCACTACATTCAGTAGCTGCCACTTTGCAACAGAACACCAGTACGGCTGAAAATACGTTCTTTCTCTATCATTTTTAAGAAGAGCTTTATTGAGATACAACCAATATACAAAAACTGAACATATTTAATATATAAATGTGATGAGTTTGGACATAGGCATACATCATGATTCCATCACCACAATCAAGGTAACAGACATATTCATCGCTTGTAAAAGTTTCCTTCTGTCTCTTACTTGTCACTGTTGCTCTTTATTTTGTTTGTTTGCTTTTGTGGTAAGAACACTTTACAGGACATCTATTCACTTAACACATTTTCAAATGCATAATGTAGAATTGTTGACTTTAGGAACTGTGCTGTAAAGAAGATCTCTAGAACTAATTCATCTTGCATAAGCTGAAACTTGATACCAATTGAAAAACTCCCCATTTCCCTCTTTTCCCAGTTCATTTTCAACACCATTCTAGACTCTTCTTCTATAAGTTTGACTATTTTAGATACTTTATGTAAGTGGAATCACGCAGCATTTGTCCTTCTGTGACTGGTTTATTTCACTTAGCATAACGCCCTTCAAGTTCAATAAAACCGTTTACAAACAACAACAGAAAAAGAATTTCTCTCATGTGTTCTGGGCCTTCCCCAGGCTTTAGCAGTTAAAGACCATCATGCCTGAGAAAGATTTCCCTCATTTCTCCTGTCCCCCTCCCAGTATTTTACAGGAGCGTCTTTGCTCACTTAAAACCTCCATTTCCTTGTGTGAATTTGTCTCCTCTCTCTGTCCTGTCCCCTAAGCCTTCAACAGGCCACTGTCTTCCACTTGAAAAGGTGTGCAACCTTACTGTGTGCTACTGCCACCCACCTAGCAGACTCAAAAAATAGTCTGCAAGGGCATGCAAACCTTGTGGCTGGACTCCATAAATTTCCAAACCATCATAACAGCCTATATATAAAGTGCGGCTAAAGATTTCTCAATAGTGCAGCTGGCTTCTTTGACCTAGTTATTTACACTAAGTTTCTTCTCCTTCCACCCCTTGACCAGTATGAAAGCAACTATCGGTGCTCTCTCTCCCAGTAAGCATGTGTCACTTTCTGGACTTGTTTTCATTTAGTTAACTTCTTGTTATTTTTTGTTATATCTTCAGTTCCATTATAGGATAACAATTTAAAAATATATAAATTTCTCTCTCATTCACCTTATTGGTATCAGATATATGGTGAAATTATTAATGATTTCTTGTGACTTTCTACATTCCTACCTGAAGCAGGTGTCTCTTTATATGTCATTTTAGTCTTTCTATAGTAATTCATTGTAAATAACAGACTAGACTCATTGCTTTGTGTAATGACTACCACATGGCAGATATTCAATAAGATGATTTTGAATGTCAAATGAATTCATCAGATCAACCCTACATGGTCATACATTTCTATTTTTAAACAATTATCATCATTTCACCATTAAATCTGTTGCTCTGAATATTATCCTTAAAATATTTTTCTGAGTTGGTTTCTAGGTCACTTTATATTTCAGAACAGTTTATATACAGGGTAAAAAGAACAGCATCTTTTTGTCACTTCCTGTTTTCTGAATAAAATAATTTATTTTCTTCTGCAAACTTAATTTTTCCCACAACTGTACTTCGGTCAAGGCTTTAGACTGACATTTAGGGGACTATTCCATCCTTAACCTGTCCCTTGTCATCACAAGAAAACAAAGTAAGTATCAGCAAATTTCTTTTTCTCATCTCTCTCTTTCCTTAAGATGTTTGTAATAATAATAGTATTATTTAAATGTTAAAGTACTAAATGTACTAGAAAAAACTTTAGTGACTCATTCTCAGGTTGAACCTAATCTTCTAAATATAGTTGGTGTCCCCATATCCACAAGTTCTGTATCTGCATATTCAATGAACCATGAATTTAAAATATTTTGAAAAAAATAACAAAAATAATAATACAGTTAAAAATAATACAAATTAAGAAATATATAACAACTATTTATGTAACACTGATATTGTGTTAGCTATTGTAAGACATCTAGAGATAGTTTAAAGTACACACAAGGTTATATGCAAATAATATTACATTTGTATAAGGGACTTGAGCATTGAGAATTTTGTTATCCTCAGTGGTTCTGGAATGAATACCTTGAAGATACAGAGGGACAACTGTATGTTAAGTTTCTGTTCCTGCTGAAAAGCTTTATTATCATTGAATCTCTTAAATGAGATTTCTTATTACTAAATGTCACTAAAAAGTCATTGATATAATAATAGGTTAATTGTGAATGAATAACATTAAATGTGCTTATATAAATGAAGCTAGAAATTGCTGGCATAATAAGTTTGCCAGAGGTTTTTGCTTTACATATATAAACTCATGTAATTTTCACAAACAACTTATGAGAGATGCTATTACTATTCCAGTTTTACAAATGAAGAACCTCAGGCAAAAGAACTTAATTAATTTGACCAAGGTTTCAGAGTAAGTTACAATTAGGATTAAACCAAGGCAGTCTGATTTCAACATCCATAATCATAAATTCTGTATTTATTTGCTTTATTTATTAACAAGATTGCCTTCTAAAACCAATAGTGAAATTGCAGTTAGCCCATTGTCAAACATAATGACATTACCTCAGTTCTCATTCAACTTCATTTCTCTACTCCAACTAGAGACAACAGTTTCCTTTATGTTCTTCCTGCATCCTGTTCTCAACATGAGCAAAATCAGGCTCAACATATCATCTTTTATTTCAGAGTTGGCAAACATATTTCCTAAAGAGCTAGAGAGTAAGATCTGTGGACCATGCGGTCCTTGTCACCACTGCTCGATTCTGCTGTTGCAGCGAGAAAGCAGCTGTAGAAGTTATGTGAATGAATCTGTGTTCCAGTAATACTTTATTTAGAAAAACAGACTGCAGTTGTATTTGGCCACAAGCTCAGTGGGTTTGCCTACCCTGGCATTACTCCATACTCAATTTCAAAAAGCCCATTAGAGTGGTCTTTAGGATTCTACTCTCGCACGCTTCTTATTTACCTTCTCTCATTGATTATGTGTATATATGTCTCTTAGCTATCTGTAATAGTTACTAATCTCTGAATGAATACTATGAACCCTTCAGATATTTCCTGTAGCAAAATCATAGAGAATGTCACTTGTCACACTAATCACAAATGGAATATCTAGGACTTCAAGTTTTATTGAAATTCATGCTAAGATAGGCTATGTTGCTTCTCTAACTTTATGTTTTATTATTTATAATTCCATACTTATTTCAAATTGATGATTGAAAATTATTTTTAAGAGACAAGTGATTCTTTTACTTATTTATATGGGTACCAGGCATGTGAAGTGAACATTACAGAAAATCAAATAATCCTAATAACAACTAGTATTTATTGAGTGCTTACTATATCCCCACTAAATCTTTTCCTGTATTATTACAATTAATAATCATAGCAATCTTACCTGGTAGATGCTATTATTTTCCTTATTTAATAACTGATACAAGACGTCGAAAAAACAAGTAATTTGAAAATATAACTTAACTAGCATGGTATACCACCAATATTGAAATTCAGACAATGTCATTTTGGGTCCCATATTCTGAACACTTTCGCAATATCAACAAATAAAACTGTAGTTTTGTAAAGCTGATGAGACTACCAAGAGACTCTTTTGGAAGGACAAATGTTTGTGGAAGAGAAGGTGCATAATATATTGAGTCAGGTGCATCACACACTGATTCAGATTGTTCATGACACTGTATCTCTCATGCCCATTACTTTTTCCATGAGAAGCAGCCATCAATGTTTTGTAGTATAAATTATTTATAATTCATGTCACAGTTGAGACTGTGCTCCACTCAACTGATAGGGTATAAATAAATTAAGGTGGCAGATATGAGAATTCTGCAGAAAATGGTCATTAAATAGTGGGAGAATTTCTGAATCCTTACTCAGGGGTCTGTAAAGAAGAAGGCACAAAGAAGGAACAAAAACACTAGGAAGAGTAGAAGAGATAGTATACAGAAAGGTAAGAGAGAGAAGCTAAGTCACAAACGTGATTAGGTAGCATTAGATGCTGTCTCTGATAGAACAGTATGTTAACAATAATGCTAAACTGACAGTAACTTCAAAGAACATTGAACGTTTTACATGAGTTGGTGTTAAATCCAGGCATGTTTTTGAAATGATCCAATTTACCATGAAGCCTGACTTTTGTGGCTGCTGAGTATTTCACATGTGCCTACATATTTTTTTCAGTTGTCTCACACACACAAAAAAACAAAAATCAAAATAAATCTTGACTGTGCGCATTAATCCACACAGGAAATTTTCATTTATTTGCTAACTTAGAAGACATTTCTATAAATGGTGATATGTAATAGTATACAACACAAATCCAGTTGTTTTCAATTATTTAATACTATGCAAGTGACTTTATGTATGCTTCAGAATTTCCATTAAAATCATATTTTATTCTATTATTATTTTTCAGAGTATGAGTCACACTTGGGGTGCAGTGGCACCATCATGACTCACTGCAGCCTCAGCATCCCTGGCTCAAGCAATCCTCCTGCCTCAGCCTCCAAAGTAGCTGGGACTACAAACACTGATATGGTTTGGATCTGTGTCCCTGCCTAAATCTCATATCAAATTGTTATCCTCAATGTTGGAGGTGGGGCCTGGTGGGAGGTGGCTGGGAGTAAATTCTTCATAAATGGTTTGGCACCATCCCCTCAGTGCTATTCTCTTTATAATGAGTAAGTGAGTTATCACAAGATCTGGTTGTTTAAAAGTGTCTAGCCCCTCCTCCCTCTCTTGTTCCTGCTCTGGCCATGTAAGATGACTGCTTTCCCTTTACCTTCCACTATAATTGTAAGTTTCCTGGGGCCACCCCAGAAGCAGAAGCTGATATGCTTCCTCTACAACCTGCAGAAATGTAAGCCAGTTAAACCTCATTTCTTTATAAATTACCCAGTCTCAGGTTTTCCTTATTTATTTTCATAGCAGTGCAAGAATGAACTAATGCAAAAAACTGGTACCCAGGAGTGAGGCAGGGCTTATTATAAAGATACATGAATATGTCGAAGTGGCTTTGGAATTAGGTAACAAGCACAGGTTGGAAGACTTTAGAAGGCTGATAAGAAGACAGGAAAAAAGGCTGGGCACGGTGGCTCACACCTGTACTCCTAGCACTTTGGGAGGCTGAGGCGGGTGAATCACAAGGTCAGGAGATCCAGACCATCCTAGCTAACACAGTGAAACACCCTCTCTACTAAAAATACAAAAAAATTAGCCGGGCATGGTAGCAGGCGCCTGTAGTCCCAGCTTCTCAGGAGGCTAAGGCAGGAGAATGGTGTGAACCCAGGAGGCCGAGCTTGCAGTGAGACGAGATAGCGCCACTGCACTCCAGCCTGGGCGTCAGAAGGAGACTCTGTCTCAAAAAAAAAAAAAAAAAAAAAAAAAAAAAAAAAAAATAGAAGACAGGAAGATGAGGAAAAGTTTGGAACTTTCTAGAAACTTGTTAAATGGTTGTGATCAAAATGCTGACAGTGATATGGACAATGAAGTCCAGGATGAGGAGGTTTCAGATGGAAATGAGGAACTTATTGGGAACTGGAGTAAAGGTCACTTTTGTTACGTATTAACAAAGAACTTGGAGGCATTGTGCCTCTGCCTTAGAGATCTGTGGAACTTTGGACTTGAGAGCGATGATTTAAGGTATTTGGACGAAGAAATTTCTAAGCAGCAAAGCATTCAGGAATTTACCCAGTTGCTTCGAACAGCATATGGTCATATGCATGAGCAAATAAAAGATGTAAGACTGGAACTTATATTTAAAGAGGAAGCAGAGCATAAAAGTTTGGAAAATGTGCAGCCTGACCATAAGGTAGAAAAGAAAAACCCATTTTTTGGGGCAGGGATTCAAGTATGCTGCAAAAATTTACTAAGTAAAAAGGAGCCAAGTCATAATAGCCAAGACAATGGGGAAAAGGCCTTGAAGATATTTCGGAGACCTTTGCTGCAGACCTTCTCATCACAGGCACATATACTTAGGAGGAAAGACTGGTTTTGTGGGCCAGGTCCAGGGTCCACAGCCCTGCACAGCCTTGGGCCCCTGTTCCTTGGATGCTGACCACTCCAGCTCCAGACGTGGCTCAAAGGTGCCCAGATACCGCTCAAGCTGCTGTTTCAGAGGGTACAAGCCATAAGCCTTGGTTACTTCCAGGTGATATTAAGCCTATGGGTACACAGAGTGCAAGAATTGAGGCTTTGGAGCCTCTACCTAGATTTCAGAGAATGTATGGAAAAGCCAGAATGTCCAGGCAGAAGAGAAGCCTACTGCAGGGGCAGAGCCCTCGGGAAGAACCCTTACTAGGGGAGTTTAGAGGGGAAATGTGTTGGAGTTCCCACACAGAGTCCTCACTGGGTACTTCGTAGTGAAGCTGTGAGAAGAGGGCCACCATCATCCAGACGACAAAATGGTAGAGAGACACCCACAGCTTGTGCCACATGCCTGGAAAAGCTGCAATGCCAGCCCTTGAGAACAACTGTGGTGGCTGAGCCCTGCAAAGCCACAGGAGAACTGTCGAAAGCCTTGGGAGCTCAACCCTTGCACCAGTATGCCCTGGATGAGAAAAATGGAGTCAGAGGAGATTATTTTGGAGCTAGATTCAATGACCGTCTTCCTGGGTTTCAGACTCCTATGGAGCCTATTGCCCCTCCTTTTGGCAGATTTCTCTCTTTTGGAATGGGAGTACTTACCCACTGCCTATACCCCCATTGTATTTTGGAAGTAACTAATTTGTTTTTGATTTTACGGTATCATAGGTGGAAGGGACTAGCCTTGTATCAGAGTTTGGACTTTGGAGTTAATGCTGAAATGAGTTAAGACTTTGGGGGACTATTGTGAAGGCATGATTATATTTTGAAATGTGAGAAGGACATAAAATTTGGGAGAGGGCAGGGGAAAAATGAAATGGTTTGGGTCTGTCCCCAACTAAATACTACGTCAAATTGCAATCCCCAGTGTTGGAGGTGATGCTTGGTGGGAGGTGAGTGAATCATGAAGTTGGATCCTTTATGAATAGTTTAGTAGCATCCCCTCAGTTCTGCTCTCGTGATAGTGAGTTATCATGACATCTGGTTGTGTAAAGGTGTGTAACATCTTCTGCTTCTCTCTCTTTTGCTCCTGATCTAGCCATGTAAGACATTCCTGCTTCCTCTTCACCTTTCACCATGATTGTAAGTTTCCTGAGTCCTTCCCGGAAGTGAAATCTGCTATGCTTCAATACAGCCTGTAAAACCATGAGTCTACTAAATTTATTTTCTTTATAATTACCCAATCTCATGTTTTGTTTTTTTTGTTTTTTTTTTTTTTGAGACGGAGTCTCGCTCCGTCGCCCAGGCTGGAGTGCAGTGGCCGGATCTCAGCTCACTGCAAGCTCCGCCTCCCGGGTTCATGCCATTCTCCTGCCTCAGCCTCCAGAGTAGCTGGGACTACAGGCGCCCGCCAGCTCGCCCGGCAAGGTTTTTTTGTATTTTTTAGTAGAGACGGGGTTTCACCATGTTAGCCAGGATGGTCTCGATCTCCTGACCTCGTGATCCGCCCGTCTCGGCCTCCCAAAGTGCTGGGATTACAGGCTTGAGCCACCGTGCCCGCCCAGGTATTTCTTTATAGCAGTGTGAGAACAAACTAATACAGTGCACACCACCATGCCTATCTATTTTACTTTTATTATTATTATTATTATTATTATTATTATTATTATTATTATTATTTTTGTAGAGGCCAGTTCTAGCTGTGTTGCCTAGGCTGGTCTCAAACTCCTGGCCTCAAGCAATTCTCTTGCCTTGGCTTCCCAAAGTCCTGAAATTACAGACATGAGTCTTGGTGCCCAGCACATTTCCATTAAAATTGTAATAAATCTCTTGGACATTCATCACCTTTTCTATACATTGTTTTGGTATCTGTAAAATGAAGCACATGATTTAAATTATCTCTAACTTTGCTGTAAATTTTAACATTCCATTAGTCTATCTCCTCTTCCTCCTGTAATTAAATCTACTTTTTCTTCTATCTCTAGAATGTAACATTGATGAAAATTATAAGCATATAATCTAGCCTCAAAACTCAAAAATGAGATCTCAAAAGCTAGGCATATATATTTATTGGGCTACAAAGCTACACAAAGAATAGATCTCTGGGAGGCCTTGAACTGACCATGTTCTCCCCCACTCTCACTTGTGGTTCTTGAGAATGTCTATAGATTGTGCTGGGAATGCAACATCTTGAGATGAGGTTGAACTGGCTGGAACAGCCTAACCTCTGTTTCTGTTCCCTCCAAGAGAAGAGTGTCCTACAACATTTTAGCCCACTGAGTTCAGTAATTCTGGGGCATATAACCCAGGTGGTCTGCTTTTCAGGGTCCCTCAGCAGTGATATAAGTGAAGGACCGGCAGACAAGACTCCATTCACCTTGAGCAGATTTACTTAGCCTTGAAGGAGTGGGTTTCTATGAATCCTAGGCTTCTGCTGTTCCTTACTGCATATCTATAGGCCACAAATTTGCTTCATCCAACTAGTGTGAATGTTCTATCTCACTGGACTCTGGCAAGCAGTAAAATTGCAGACCAAGATGCAGTGAGCTGAAGTGGTAACCAGGGCATGATGAATCTTGTTAGTACCACACAAGTATATTTTTTGTGATTTAAAAAGTGAGAAATTGCAATGAATTGAAAACGACCAAAAATACATATTATTTATACTTTAAATTTTTTAGTATGCATATATGTTAAGCATCTTCATTTATATAGAAATTTATTATAATATTTATGTATATTAAGAAAAGCCTATTGAATTTGCATTTAGGCCATTTAAATAAAATCTGTCAGTATTTTTACTCATGTATCTTATCTGGTTTATTTACTTAATCACAGATAATTTTCCAAAGTAACAATTGTGTTGCACTCAATTATGTGTTTATTTGGTTTATAAAAGCAAAACTATTAAATTCAAGTGTTAAATCTGCAAAAACCTGATGAGTACCATTTGGTTTATAAATTATGATCTCATAAAGTACTAATATTTTAGTATCATTATAGCATATAAACTGTCATCACATCCCCAAAGACATAAATGTTTGTACAATATATCTAAGTTTGTGTAATACCAGTAACAGTTAAATACCTTACAGCTTAATATCTGCCAGTCACTATTCTGAGCATGTGCTATGGATTAATCCTCAAAATAATTCTAGCTACTGATTCCTATTATTTCCATTTTACAGTTGAGGAAATTGAGCAACAGAGCAGTAAACAGTTTGTCCAAGATCAGACAGTTCCTGCATAGTGGGTCCAGGAGATAAATTCTATTACTGTGATCCAGAATCTTGCCGTGAGACATTCTGTTATCTATTTTTTTGTGTGTACCTGGTATAAACTATATATATATATGTGTGTGTGTGTGTGTGTGTGTGTGTGTGTGTGTATGGTTGCTCTTTATATGACACTCTTGGTTTCTTTAATATAAAATATGAATAAAATGAACAAAAAAGAAATTTTAACATTTCCATATTTTATTTTACAGTATGATATGATTCTTATAACTAATTGTTGAAATATTCCTCTGATAATACTGACAATAAAAAAAGACATTTAACTATATTTCTTACAAATGTGTTATATGAAGTATAGTTATGGTAACAATAATAATAAAACTTATTTTTAAAAATCTGACTTTCAGTAGTAGTTAGTATGTATATTATCTTTGAATGTGATTTTTTATATAGAACATTTAAGACTCTCTAGTACCAGGGTCTTAAATGTTTTCCACCAGGGACATGGGATAGTATGCCATGACATACACAGCCCCATGGGCAAATGATGCCACGTTTTTCGGGAGCATATGTTCCTGTAATATGGAGGTGTTTTGAATTATGTATAATTAGAATCACACTTCATGCAAAGGGAACCCCGGAACATCATGGTGAATAATATATAATTTAAAATAAATTCATTTTAATGTAAAAATCATGAGATGAAAAATACCCTTTACACTTTGGATAAGACCACAAATACAGCACCACTTCACTCCATTTGGAGTACTGCTATGTTATCTGGTACATTGAAGTAGAAAAGCTTAAAAATAACTAATGGGAAATATTTTTGTAAACTGTGAATTGTTAAAGCTCAGAGGATATAGGGTATTTACTCATTACTAAGGAATGCTGTAGTCTAGACAGCACTAGTATTCAACAATGTTTGTTTTCATTTCTGTGCTTTACTACTTTACTTTCTACTTTCTTTCTACTTTATCATTGCGACTATTTTCGACTTTACTATTTGTCTTCCTAATAATGCATGTCTTCAGGGGACTATTCCTGATTGTTCATTCCGTAATCCGGTGGCTGCACTCTCTAAGATCAGGAGAATGGTTTTGTCATTGCTATCATTGTTCTTGCCATCACAACCAGGCTATTCTTCATACATTGACAGCTAGACAATGGAATATAAGGTCTAGCACCTCGAAATATTCGTGCCTCTGGAAGCCTGTCCATTTGCCTTCATTGCTCTAGGAAGAACAGTCAACCTTCCTAGTTCTGTTCAAGTGCATCTCATTAGCTGACCCTATATTGCCTCAGGAAATCTAGCTACAAGTATGTAAAAGAAATGTCCTTATTATCATTCAAACCCTGCATATAGGTAGCAACATAGAAAGGAAAGAAACAGCTGTAATATGGATGTTATCTTGAAGATTAATACTAAGAAACAATGTAAAAGTAACAAGAAAATATTCTAATCTAGGCCTGAGAGTCACAATAAAAATAAATATTGGAGAAAGTACAATGTTACACAAGTCACAATCAAGAATATGCTAAAATCATCTTTGAGCAATAATATAAGCAAAGAATATACATTTACAAAGTATGTAAATGATAGAATTTTTAGCAATCACTATGGAATAATTATAGTATGGAATAACTATGGAATTATTTAGCAATAGATTATGGAGTAAACTATAGAATATGGTAGGTAAAATGTTACAGGATATCAAAAGAGTTGACTAAGTATAAAGGGCTATGAAACACCTAAGGTGGGGCTTTACTCATGGTCACATAGTTTAAGAATGATCACTGATTTATTTGTGAGACAGTAATATTTATGCATAATCTAGAATACATATTGCCTTTTACAACAAAAGTTTGTTTTTGTAATGTAGGTAACAAGTTAAATAATGACTGAAAATATTTTTCATATGAAATGGGGAACAAGAAGACACTGCTGACTATTCCAACCACAGTTTAGATGTTAGAAGTATGCATACCCAATAAAACATTTATCATAATATTTTGCTAGTAAAATCATTGATAGATTGTCCTCTACAGTGGTAGCGATAGGTGCTACAATCAATTACTACATATTCTTAAGTTTTAGGTACACAGCCTGGCTATTGAGTGCTTTTAATATGAAATATTGCATAAAAAGGCATAAGCTAAAATGAGGCCAAATTCATTTGGATACTATTTACTTGATTGTCTTCTCTATCTCAGCAACAGAATATTAGTCCAATTGTCGTGACAGAAATACTCAGTCTACATACACATATTTAATGAACATTGGAAGAAAGTTTTGCTTTAACTTGTGATTTCTACTGATATTTTTTAATTTTGAAGAAAAAATGAAATAAGAGCTACCATATCTATAATATCTATTGATCCATCTATCTAGACTTGTCAACATTTATTAATACATATATTCAGAGCTTTTGTCTTAAAAGCTATCCAACAGTTGCTAACTTTTCTTCTATTGTAGAGAAAATATTCTTGTTTGCTTTGAAATATCTTAAACCAGTCTCCTTTCAGAATATTTACCAGAATAACATTGAAATGTTATCTTTTATATCAATAAGTGTGTGTATATACACAGACTAAAAAAAATGGTAGGGGAAAAACAATCAAAATTAAAGAAGTGAAAAACAGAGAAATAAAAAATCACTGATATAGCATATATGACACATTTGAAACACAAGCCTTCTGAGTAGGAATCCAAGACACAACTTATTTCTTACATAGGAGCCTACAAATACTCAAAGTTTTATAGCACTAGGTTCAGGTCCACATCTCTTCCAATTCCTTGGCAACAGATGAGTTTCAAAATTCAGAACTTTTGGATTTTAGAAAGGTAATATGGTGCACACACTATATAACTTGTAGCACATATTAATACTGCAATGAAACATATAGATAATTCATAGTGAGGAAAAAGACTACATATAGAATAGTAAGGTCATAGTTGGTTTCCAAACTCATTATAAAAATGAAGAAAGAAAACAAACAAATAGAAAACCGTTAACTTTTGAGACTGAAGATAAGGCATGCTGAACTTTTACCTTTGACAGTGTAGAAAGGCAGTGCTTAAAACAGGAGGCAAGCCAAAAGCAGTTTTAAAAGCATCAAAATGCCAGATTTCCTGCTCCATTCTCAGCTAGATAATTGATCTTTCCCATATTGAAGAAGATTAAAATATATTTTCTAGAGAGGATACATTGGTGGGATTTTGTATTAGAAACGCTAGAATACCTGAGATGGGAGGAATCATACTGATAATAGGAAACGAGTGAGGAGCTGAAAGTGGAGCAATGCATTCAAAATTCACAGAGAAAATAATTTCCAGTACTGTACCCGCCTAAGCTGTCCATATAATAATAGGGGCCAAATGAAGACATTTCAGGCATAGATATCAACGTGTTTTCCATTTTAGGAAGGTACAGAAGGACATGTGCAACAAATGAGACAATATAAAAAGAAACTACATGAACTATGAAATCAGGGGATCAAATACACATGGCCACCAGAAGCAATCTCCAAGTTAATATACGGAGTTTCAACCTTGAGAGTTGTGCAAGAAATGGAGAGAGCACCCTGTCCAGCAGGCCAGAAAATTCTAGAGATGCCTTTTGATTTTATTTCTGGAGTGGGATTATGAAGTGCTGGGATGTGACTTAATGTTACTTGTGGATAAAATGTTATATATGCCTCTTATGTGAACAGTCATGATAAGGAGAATATATAATCATAAATTACGATACAACTATTTCTGTGGAAATAGGTGAACAGTAGTATGTTGAATGGTTGAATGGCAGCAGAATGCAGGTTGTGAAGGAGTGTTACACCATTATAAAAGTAAAGAACAAATAAGTATGTTACTGTAAACTAGAAATGTAACATAATGAAAAGAAGAAATCCAAATTGTTCAAAGCATTTGCTTCTGGTGATCAGGAAATGGGGGAAGGATCATGAAAGATTGCTTTTTTCAATTAAATCCTTGTATAATCAATTGATTTTTTAAATATTGTGTATCTATACAATTGATAAATGTATCCTAAATTAAAAAAAAATAAAAAGGCCTAATTAAGAAGTAGTCAAGCCCATTGCAGCTAAGTAGACACAGGGTTTATGAAAGGAATAATGAGAAGAAAATTCAGAAAGACCATTTGGGGCCTTGTTCTGTGAAATGTGTGTCAATGTTAGAACAGTTTGTTTTAAATGCTACAGGCAATAGGTATCATTGAATGACTTTAAATGGAATGTATTTTAACTTCCCAGGCCTCTCATGTGGCACTCCTTGAAGAGAAGAAACTGTTCTCTCAAGCCAGAAAGTATTTATTGAACAAGCACAATTGTTTATTTATACTTTAAGATCTTCTTTCTGGTTACTAATAAATGTAAAAGATGAGGGATGGGAGGAAGTAAATATATCTATTTATTTATAGTCTCTATATATGTGTGTGTGTGTATATATACACATATATATGTGTGTGTGTGTGTGTGTGTGTAAGAGATATCATGATGACTAAACTGTTTATCTTAAGGCTTTGGAAATTCCCTCAGTAAGACACCACATGGCATCTCCATTTAATTCTTTAGTCTTTGATTATGCAAGTGCTTAAAGTCCTATAAGTACAGAATCAATTATCAATCTTTGTTAACTCAGAACATGTTCTGCAAATTACGGCTGCCTACTTAAATTAAACCCCCTCTCTGGACCTGCAAAAATATAGCTAAATGATGTCCATGAATATTCTCTTTAACTAGAAGTTCTCGAACATTAAAGCACATAAGAATCAATTGAAAATCTTATTTAAAATGCAAATTGCAGAACTGCAGAGCCCAATCTCAAGAGATTCTGATTCAGTACTTCTACTCTGATATCCAAGAATCAATCCATCTCTCATTCTCACTCTCTCTCTCTCTCCCTACAAGCCACTGTACTTTTCAGGTGGATTAAAGACAATATTTTAGGAGAAAAAAAGGATGCAAAACAACTCTAGATTCCTGTTATGTGTTTATACTCTCTCTGGAAGCTGCATTCTCTTCTTGAAAATAGGAACAGAACATTTTAGGGAGAGATTCGTTCTGTGATATCTTCAGCCATAATATTCCTTCATATTATAAAATTCTTATAGTATAACCAAATTAGAGAAATCATAATTTATGAACTTTTTCATATATTTTGAACAATCCTACTAATCCCACCACTCTGTAAAAATTAACATGAATATATTATTTTCCTCATACAAAATATCTAACTGCAAAGATAATACTAAAATATTTCTGAAATATTTTAGCAGAAAAAGAAACTTGAGAACCTTAAGAGAACCTAAGGAAAATCAATGTATTGGGAGTAAAAATAAAATAGTTTGAAAAGTGCTTCTTTGCAAATACGAGACATGTTCCTAGTTAAAATAGAAAATGAACTAAAAAAGCAGTCATCAAACAATGTAGAGTCCTCCAGATAATTAGTGGTCAGCTAATTAATTTGCTAATTAGTAAATTCTTTGCAAATTTCAGTCCCACCTTGGCTTTGTTTCTTTGCAGTTGTCAAAACAGTCTTCTGCAAATAAACCACAATGTAGTGCATAACCGTGGGGAAATCTTGCCGTAATCTCCATTGAGTTTCCAATAGGAGAGACACTAGCTACATATGGCTTACTATGCAAAGACATGTAGCTAGTCCACACTGAGATGTGCCTCAGGTATAAAACACCAACTTTTGAAGACATATTATGCCAAAAAAAAAAAAAAAATGTAAACTCTCTTGTTAATGCTTTGTGTTACATGCTGAAAAGATAATACTGAGATTTATTGACAAACACATTATTAAAATTAATTTCTTAGGTTTCTTTTTTTAACTTCTTTATTATAGCTACTAGCAAACATGAAGTTATCTGTGTGGCTTGCATTACATTTTGGTGGTGGTTGTTTTTTTTTTTTTTTTCTCATCCTTGTTGAGGAATGATTGAAAAATAAAAATTGCATATATTTAAGCCGTAGAACTTGATGTTTTGATAGATATATATGTTGTGAAATAAATATTACAGGCAAGCTTATTAGCATATCATCTGACATAGTTACTATTTATTTGTTTGTGGTGAGAAGACAAGCTCTACCCTCTTAGCAAATCTCAAGTATACAATACAGTATTGTTAACTATCGTCACCATGCTGTGCATTTGATCCTCAGAAGTCATTCATCCTCATAACTGAAACCTTGTAGCTATGGGTCTGTAAGGATTATGTCAGATGTGAGTCCTTTTTATGTTATACTGTAATTTGAAAGCATATTAACAGCACCGCCAGTCATGTTTCTTTATCCCTCCTATCATTCTATCACTGACAATGAAGTTCTGAAGACAGCAGCTACAGTGGAGATGTAGTCAGAAGCCTTTCCTGCTTCTCTGTTATAGGTCGTTCCCTGCCCTGCCCTCCCTTGACAGCGGGCCTTTTCTTTGTCTCTGCCTTCAGAAGTGATGGCTCTGTCCTGGCTTCTTCTTCTTCTTCTTCTTTTTTTTTTTTTTTTTTTTAATACTTTAAGTTCTAGGGTACATGTGCATAGCGTAGAGGTTTGTTACATATGTATACATGTGCCATGTTGGTGTGCTGCACCCATTAACTCATCATTTATATTAGGTATATCTCCTAATGCTATCGCTCCCCACTCCCACCACCCTGGCTTCTATCCTCCACCACTCTGTCCTGGCTTCTATTCTCAAATGGATCTTCGTTCTGGAGGTTCTTCAAAAACTAATTCCTCAACTTCAAGTATAGAAATTGATAAACTTTGTTTTACTGTTTACCTTAAGCCAGGTTCAAATTAAAAGGCAAAACAACAACAACAACAAAATAGCCATTCTTATACACAACTGCAGCAAATTGATATTTAGTTTGCCCATCTTGATTTGTCTAATACATAAGTGTATCAGGCTAAACTGAACTGCCATAATATCTAAAATTACTAATTCTAGAGAAAAGGAGTCTGAAAGACTGAACATTTTTCCCCAGGAAGAAATGGTTTGCCAAACAAATTAATAATGTAGAAGTTTTTCAGAGCTAATTACAACCCTTTCTTATTTGATCATTAAAGCAGTTTTCCTCTGTTAGGCAATATTTTGTTAGCCTAGTTTAGTCAGAGCGTGCATTAACAAAACTGAATCTTTTTCAAAATATGATATATTATTTGGTCATTATTTTTCTACTGAGAATAAACTTTACTAGAGTTATTAAAAATAAATAAGACTTTAAAAAATTACCTTAGTTTTTGCAGAGTGCTATTTCTTTTTTAAAATTCTTTAAAAAATTCAGAATAAAATTGCGGTTTATAAGTTTTGTTGAGTATTTACCCAAAGTTTGATTATCTTGGGCTGGGGAACAGCTTGAGGTTTAGATAAAATATGACTTCAAAATGCAAACCTAGTCTGAATAATTAAGACTTAAATGTACTTTTACATTAAATAGATAATATAAAAAAATTAACTCTGGATTAGCATACATTTTTCTGAATCTTCTTTTCAGCTATAATCCAGACCAATATACAATCAACATATATAAATATGAAATCACATTTCAGCACATACAATATTATTTCTACCATTATAATTGCTAACCCTGCAATAATTCTGGCAGCAAGGAAAAGGATCTCTAGGGCCTCCCAAAACTGCTCACAATAAAGTGATATGTTAATAGAGAGCTGCAGAGAAGCATGTCCCTGGCATGACTTGATTCAGGCTGGTAATTTAGCAGCAAAGGTTGGCTGAGAGCTGAAGCAAGATCATGTCAAGCCAGGTAGTGTATGGCAGTAAAGCTACCACTGAGGCATCACATTTACCAGTGCACAGTGTTACAAGGGCATGCAAACTTGTGAAATCAATTGTTGTAGAGCTTGGATGCAAGAGATCAAAGTCCTACGGGTGGTGGCACTGTGGGCCCGAGGAATCAGTCTATTCAGAGTTGGCTGGCTCATTACAAAGCTGGAGAATAGGAATCAGTTACCAAGAAGAATTCACTGGCAAATACTCAGCAGGCATATTGCTTAAGTCCTGTCCAATCCAATTGTCCATTGAGTACACAGTGACTTGAGTAAACTTTAATCATGCTTCTCCTCTCCTTACAGACCCCTGAACCGAAACTGGTTCAATCCCAAGCCTAAGCAAGCACTAAGGTACAGAATTTTCCCCATTAACAGCTCCTTCCAACAACTACCACACAAACAGAAACATTTCTGATTGAGCCACCCCAATCATGCTGTCTGCCAACCCCCACCCAGATGTCCAGGTTCTTCTCAAGTTCCTGCTATCCCTGCTTATCCTTCCCTATAAAAGAAAGCTTTTTCTGTTTTTGGATAAGACATTTACAGATCTTAAGCTTAGTGTTTCCTCCCTATTGCAAGTCTTTTGGGGTAAATCATCACCTATATCTGGACTTGTTTTTGACAGTTCCAGTGATGAGTCTGCCTCATTCTTTCCTTCTCCTCCCATTGTTTTGTCTCCCTTGTCTTTTTGCTGTATCTGTAGTTCCCCTAAAGAAGTGGTAAATCGAAGAATAAAATTCTTACACGAAGGTCTGACCTATTACTGCACATTCTAGAACTCTGCCTGGAAGGTTCCTCAACTCGTTTCTCCTTTTTCTCCTGGAAAATTTATTCTACTGCAGTCCTCAACTTATATACTTTAGAAAGAGTCCTCTGATGCATGCGATTGAATTGGATGCCTGTTTTTCTTTTTCCTTTACACAGCTTACACAGATTTTTATACCTAGCCTGACTGTAGTTATTCTGACTGCAGTATAAATGCCTGTTTCATTACATCTATATTTCTAATCTCCCTAAGGGCCTGCTCTGTGTCTTGTTCATTATTATCTCCCGGTATCCAGCACAGAGTTTACTACATATTTGCTGTTTATTAATATTTTTTACTATGTTACCAAATAAGTGAAATAATAAATACCTAGGGCCGCATATTCACTAGAAACTAGCTTGCCCCATTAACCAAAACAGAAGACAAATCGTATTAGAAAAACCTGTGCATTCACAGGTTTTTGGCCTAGGAATGTCTGAAAAGTAACCCAGTGCAGCATTTATGGACCACATCCACAAAATTGTGTTGAGATGGAAATGGTAGTGTGATTTGTCTGATACCATTAAAGCATTCACTGCCCAGGTCAAGAGTAATGGCTTAGAAACTGAGCAGAGCTCCACCTCTGATAGGTAAGGATGCTAGCAACAGGTATGCAAGTCAGAGGAGGCACAGAGATAGGAAAGCCCAGCCCTGCTTATTTCATTAGTCACCACATTGTGTTTCATGCTATTGTTTCATGCTATTCATGCTGTTGTCATGAACCTGATTACCACTCTGTCCAACATTGTTTCATACCTGTTCCTTTTAATTTCCTATTTTTATATCTTCAGTTCTCCATCTACTTTCGATCAATTTAAAGTTGTATGACAATTCCTTAATTCTTATGTTATTCATTCTATCATATCTAAATGGAACACTCAGCCTGTGCCTTTTTCTTTTGCAAATTACTCTAACAGAATTCTAGTACTGAGAAACATTTCCAAAATTTAGTCTCCTGAATAAAAACTTACAAAGTTTTAATGAACTTCACTACCCAAGAGACTGCTTTTACTACCTTACCAAAACAATGCAGATTGCGAAGATACATAATGATAAGATTGGCAAAAGATTCTGGATGAGTTCTTGAAGCTGATTAAACTGGGCCACCTGTTTTACAAAGTTCATTTTGCAACGGTATGTGCTTCATCTATTTAGTCAGGTAACAACTGCCTGGCTTAATTGCATCAGTATGTGATTTTTCTGACCAGGGCAAATAGGATATGCTTCTGGAGAGAAAAATGTCTCAAAATGTTTGTTTATTCTATTTAATGTTCAGGCTATTGAAAGACAATATATGTGAAGTTTTAATATAAGGACTACTAAAAATTTTTTCAAAAAGCTAACTCTAGATATGTGGTCATTACTATATTTAATGAACTGTCATATATTTTGTTGAAAGTAACATCAAAATATTATACAAAGATAGTATAAATTGTAGAGCAATAATGAAATTCCAAAAAAGAGCATAGCTTTATGATACATTTTTAGATATTCAGTAATAATTTAGATTGTTTAACATAGCTTTATTTTGTTCTTAAAGGCTTTTCCTGTTCTTCTGCTGTTGTTTTTGCTGTTATCATGGGACAAAATAATCTTCCCACAAATAAATGTGGTAAAAATATAGGAAAAAATGTGGTAAAAATATAGGAAATCATGCATGATTACTTGATTAGCTAATGTTTAGGCAGTCAAAGCTAGTATTCAAACACCACCCTGGGCTAGATGAGGAAGAGGCAGTGTGTTGAGGGGAAGTGCTGCAGGGAAAGAGCAGGCAGATACTGCTGAAAAGAGGTAAGCACAATTTATCATGTTTTTTATTCCATTGCTCGGTTACCCCGGCAAGAGCAAATCAGAATGGACTTATGCTCTGTGCCTCTTATTCATTTATTTTTGTATTGAGTGCCAATGATAGAAAAAGCATTGGTTTAGGCACTAGACATCTAGCAAGAAAAGAAAAATAACTACTGTCTCACAAAGATTTGTTTTCCCATCTTAAGGAAGCAGTACAACTGAAGTTTTGCAAAGCAGGACTTCCCCAATCCAGCTCTGAAGCTTTGCTGTGATGAGCTACAATGAATGCATAACTTCACACCATGTGCCTTTATAAGTTTGCCTTATGGTTCCACTTCAAAATGTGCAGTTCACATGGCTAATTAGCATATTTATGTATCTATAATATATTATGAGTATTTATGCTACATATTGTCCCTTTGTAATTCCAAGTTCTATATCATGATAAGATGATCTGATTTCTAGTCATACATCTAGGAGTTATCTGTGAGCTGCTTGACTTAATAATCTTTAGTTCTTGCATCTTTAAAATGTGAATGGTAGAACAGTAAAATTTAATTTCTACTGAGTGGGTCAGAATGTATATTATTTCATAAAAGTGGATCTCCCCTAAGGGTGGAAATACATATGAACCATTTAACTAAATAATTATACACAGGGGAAGGCGTGGGGCAGGGAAAGGAAGTCTTCTCTTCTAATTGAATAAAGGGGATAACACCTACCTGTTTTTTTTTTTTTTTTTCTTATTTTACTTTCTGTGAATGAATTATAATGCAAAACACCTCAATTAAAAGAACTAAATTAAAGATCCACAGTAGTCCTAAATGCTTCTGTCTGATCACATGTATTGTCAAGCTGTTATTTTTAGTATGAGAGTTGACAGGCATATAAGAACCAGTTCCCTTTCTTGTTCTCCCCTCCCTTCCTCCTCCATAAGTATTCTACTTTCTATTAATACTGTAGGCTCTTGAGAGACCTCAGGCTCACTGAGCCAAATTTCATGAGACACCTGTTAAAAGGTTTCTCCATCAAATCTCTTGGAAAGGGAAAAAGCCCTACTGGCCATATTCTGTTGTAATTCAACTATGTCTGACAAATGAAAATATTTCAAAATATCAGTTTTCAAAGTGGATTTAACAAATAAATTAATGACTATTTATATGGTTTGGCTGTGTTATTACCCAGATCTCATCTTGAATTGTAGTTCTCATAATCCCCATGTGTTGTGAGAGGGTCCCAGTGGAGATAACTGAATCATGGGGGCAGTTACCCCCATGCTATTCTCATGATAATGAGTGAGTTCTCATGAGATCTGATGGTTTTATAAGTGTCTGGCATTTCCCCTGGTGGCACTTATTCTCTCTCCTGCCACCCTATGAAGTGGCGCCCTCTGCAATAATTGTAAGTTTCCTGAGGCCTTCGCAGCCCTGTGGAACTATGAGTCAATTAAATCTCTTTCCTTTATAAAGTACCCAGTCTCTGGTATGCTCTTCTAGCAGCATGAGAACAGACTAATACACTAAGTTGGTACCAGGAGTGAAGCACTGTTATAAAGACACCTGAAAAGGTGGAAGTGACTTTGGAACTGGGTAACAGGCAGAGATTGGAAAAGTTTGCAGAGCTCATAAGACAGGAAAAAGTGGGAAAGTTTGGAATTTTCTAGAGACTTGGAAGGCTCAGAAGACAGGAAGATGTGGGAAAGTTTGGAACTTCCTAGAGACTTGTGAATGGCTTTGCCCAAAATGCTGATATTGATATGGACAATGAAGTCCAGGCTGAAGTGGTCTCAGATGGAGATGAGGAACTTCTTGGGAACTGAAATAAAGGTGATTCTTGTTATGCTTTAGCAAAACAACTGCAACATTTTGCCCCTGTCCTAGATATGCAGAACTTTGAACCTGAGAGAAATGATATAGGATATCTGGTGGAAGAAATTTTTAATCAAAAAGCATTCAAGAGGAAGAAAAGCATAAAACTTTGAAAAATTTGCAGCCTGATGATGCAATAGAAAAAACCCATTTTCTGGGGAAAATTTCAAGCCTGCTTTAGAAAATTGCTTAAATAATGAGGAGCAGAATATTAATCACCAAGACAATGGGAAAAAATGTCTCAACAGTATGTCAGAGACTTTTGGGAAACCCCTCCTATCACAGTCCCAAAGGCCTAAGAGGAAAAAATCGTTACCTGGGCCAGGCCCAAAGCCCCCTGGGCTGTGAAGCCTCAGGACACAGTGCCCTTTGTCCAGCAGATTCAGTTTCAGCCATGGCTGGAAGGGCCAAGGTACAGCTTGGGCCATTGCTTTAGAGTGTGCAATCCCTCAGCCTTCATGGCTTCTACATGGTGTTCAGTATGTGGGTACACAGACGTCAAGAATTCAGGTTCAGGAACTTCCACCTGGATTTCAGATTATATATTGCCATGCCTGGATGTCCAGGCAGAACTTTGCTACAGGAACAGAGCCCTCATGGAGAACCTCTGTTAGCACAGTGCATAAGGGAAATGTGGGGTCAGAGCCCCTGCACAGAGTCCCCATTAGGGCACTGCCTAGTGGAGCTGTGAGAAGAGGGCCACAATCCTCCAGATCCCAGAATAGTTAGATCCATCAATAGCTTGCTGTGTGCCTGGAAAAGTTATAGACACTAAATGCTGGGATGTGAAAGCAGCTGGGAGGAAGGCTGTACCCTGCAAAACCACAGGCATGGAGCTTCTTGAGGTTTTAGGAGCTCATCTCTTGCATCAGCATGACCTGGATGTGAGACATGGAGTTAAATGGTATCATTTTTTGAATTATGGCCTTATTGAATTTTGGACTTGCCTGGGGCCTGTAGCCCCTTTGTTTTGGCCAGTTTCTCCAGTTTGGAATGGTATATTTATCCAGTGCCTGTACTCCCCATTGTATCTAGGAAGTAACTAACTTGCATTTGATTTTATAGGCTCCTAGGTAGAAGGGATTGTCTTGTTTTGTCTTAGATGAGACTTTGGACTTGGACTTTTGGGTTAATGCTGGAATGAGTTAAGACTTTGGAGGACTGTTGGAAAGGCATGATTACGTTTTGAAATGTGAGGACATGAGATTTGGAAGAACCCAGAGGTGGAATTATATGGTTTGGCTGTGTCCCACCCAACTCGCATCTTGAATTATAGTTCTCATAATCCCCATGTGTTGTGGGAGGGATCCATTGAGAAGTAATTGAACCATGGGGCAGATATCCTCATGCTGTTCTCGCAATAGTGAGTTCTTACAAGATCTAATGGTTTTATAAAAGTCTGACATTTCCCTGCTGGCATTCATTCTGTCTCCTTCTATCCTGTGAAGAGATACCTTTTGCCACAATTGTAAGTTTCCTGAGACCTCCCCCGCCATGTGGAATTGTGAGTCAACTAAACCTCTTTCATTTATAAATCACCTAGTCTCGAGTGTGCCCTTATAGTAGCATGAAAATGGACTAATAAAAATATATAAAGAGGCTTTTCTATAGCAGTATGTTTTCCTAGAATCTTCAGTGCTAATTAGTCATCTTCCTAAGGAGATGCTGTTTTTTTTTGTTTGTTTGTTTTGTTTTTTTTTGTGAACAGGTTACTCTAATCAAAATAGACTTTGTAAATTTGTTAAAAATTCCAAAGTTTTTGAAGAAGACTGTTCTCTTTGGATTCCTGACACAGAATTTAATTGGAAGGTAAAAAACAAGAAGAGAAAAATAAATCAGATTGTCATGAAGGGTTGACATATTAGGATAACAAGGACAATACCCCCACCATACACATACATACAAATGCATGTACACACACACACGCATGCACGTGCGCAAATACAGAAAGTCAGTAGAAATAAAGTGGACAGTGGGAAAAGGGGAAGTTTATATTCTAAGCATGCTTGTCAATCATGCTGGTGAATAGCAACATTAAAGAATCACAATCTGATAACAAAACTGATAATTCAGATAAAAACAATTTAAGTATGGGTTTGTTTCTCTTACTGCTCTGCAACTGACAGATAATAAAAATATCTACAAAATTTAGTAGGTAAATTAAATACCTTAGCTCTTCTGTCAATAGAAGGAAGAGACCCTTAGCATGCCAAAAGATTAGAAATTCAATGATTTTTTTGTTTATTGTAATAACAAAGCTGGCCCCATAAATATAGTTGTATAGATAAGTGACTTGGAAACAAGGGTAATTTCATCATTTATTTCAGTTGTTCTCTCAGATTCACTATCTAGTAATGGGCTTTGTAACCACACTAAGATTCAATTTGAACATTCTGTTAAAATGCTGGTCTTGAAAAGATAAAACATTATAGCTTGCAATATCACAATTTATTCTATTTGTAATTATCACAATAAGTACGTCAGTAGCACCAATGTTAAATAAGAACTTATGTTTATTGCCGTTTGATGACATTATAAATGTCATCTCTAAAACTATGTAGGGTATTCTTTTATAAAATACAAAATATTTAAGTATTATCAGTCTTTTTTAATGTAAGAGATTGACCACCATCTCCTTGTCTCAACTTTTGTTTTTTTGCTTGCTTTTCTAGGGCACTATTTCAAAAAAACAAAAAAAGCAAAATATTTAAATACTACTATTTTCAAAATTATGTTATTAAAATTTTAATTATAATTTTACTAGATTTTATTTTTTAAATGCCCACTTAAATGTAGTAAATATATCCATTGTGTTTTTTAAAGTTAATTTTTTTACTATTATTCATTCAGTTACTGTGCTTCAGTAACTGCAGGAAAAATAAACTACTTTGGTATTTCAAAACTTGAAATACTAAAGAGAAAATAAACCCTTATAGAGCCAGATTTGTTCAGAATTTTTCCTCCTGATTCATTCTCATGCATATACTTTGGGTGCTTTCTGTAAAGTTACAAGGTCTTTTTAAGAATGTAGCTTGCACTTTGGGAGGCCAAGGCGGGTGGATCACGAGGTCAGAGATCGAGACCATCCTGGCTAACAGTGTGAAACCCCGTCTCTACTAAAAATACAAAAAATTAGCAGGGTGCGGTGGCGGGTGCCTGTAGTCCCAGCTACTGGGGAGGCTGAGGCAGGAGAATGGCGTGAACCCAGGAGGTGGAGCTTGCAGTGAGCCGAGATCGCACCACTGCACTCCAGCCTGGGCGACAGAGCGAGACTCCATCTCAAAAAAAAAAAAAAAAAAAAAAAAAAAAAAACCAAACAATGTAGCTTGTTTTCACTTCCTCATGTCCTCATAGGCTTGATAAATAATCTTGGACTTGTCTAATTCCACAGCAAGGATTTGACCAGCATAGCTTTGGCTGACTTCTAAAAATATTTTATGCTAAAAATATTTTATGCTCTTTGACTGAAAAGGTGGACATAGTAGGAAAGTATAATGCAATTGCAAGTAGGTTTTACCAAAGCAAACCACACAGTTCATTTTAAAGATGAGTTCTTACAAGCTCACCCTTTTTAGAGGGATTGAGGTGATTTTTGTTTGTTCGTTCGTTTGTTTTTGAGATGGCGTCTCCCTCTGTCGTCAGACTGGAGTGTGGTGTCTCCATCTTGGCTCACTGCAACCTCCGCCTCCCGGGTTCAAGAGATTCTCCTGCCTCAGTCGCCTGAGTAGCTGGGACTAGAAGCATGTGCCACCACGCCCAGCTAATTTTTGTATTTTTAGTAGAGACGGGGTTTCACCACGTTGGCCAGTTGGCCATGATGGTCCCAATCTCTTGACCTCGTGATCCGCCCGCCTCCAGGTGTGTTTTAGAAAAAAGCCTACTTACTCCCAGGCATGCATCCCTTTCTTCTATGACATTAAAATGTTGCAGTGTAACCTTTTGCTTTATACAAATGCATATGTGTATATGTGTATTGCCATGGTTAATATTGAATATCAACTTGATTGGATTGAAGGATGCAAAGCATTGTTCCTAGATGTGTATGGGAGGGCCTTACCAAAGGATATTAACATTTGAGTCAGTGGACTGGGAGAGGCAGACCCACCCTCAATCCGGGTGAGCACCATCTAATCAGCTGCCTGTGCAGCTGGAGTAAAGCAGGCAAAAGAAAATGGAATAAGCAGACTGACTGAGACTTCCAGGCTTCATCTTTCTTCTGTGCTGGATTCTTCCTGCTCTGGCACATCAGACTCCAAGTTCTTCAACTTTTGGACTCTTGGACATCCACCAGTGATTTGCCAGGGGCCCCTGGGCCTTTGACCACAGACTGAAGCCTGAACTGCCAACTTCCCTGTTCCTGAGTTTTTGGGACGCAGACTGGCTTCCTTTCTCCTCTGCGTGCAGATGGCCTATTGTGAGATTTCACTCTGTAATTGTGTAAGTCAACAATTCTTAATAAAGTCATATATATATATATATATATATATATATACACACACACAGACACACACACACAAACACACACACTATTAGTTCTGTCCCTCTAGGGAACTCTGACTAATATATATATGTATGTGTATATCTATGTAATATATATTACAATGTTATAATTGAGATTTTTTCTAGATTTTTCTCTTTATTTTAATGAAGAGACCATTGTAAGCAGTTCAAAATACTCTTTTTTTTTAAGCTTCATTGAAATTCTACTGTTTCTTATTACCTCATTTCTCTATGCCAAAGAACATTTTTAATTAAGGTTATATGCATCCAGGGTCATTAATAATCTGCTGATTAATTGCCACCACATGATTGTAAGATGGCTTCTTTGGAAAGGTTATAAATTATGTTTAAGTTCTAAATGTTAGGCCATTCAAAATGAATTTAAAAAACAGTAAGGTCTGATTAACCGAGAAAATGAAAGGAAATTGAAGACAAGAAAATAAATAAATAAGGAATGTTATTGATAGGACTCTAGGTTAACTATTCTATTTTAGCTATTGTAGTGAACTTATAGCTGAGAAACTTACTAAGTATAAAAGATATTTTGAATGTTGTCATCACAAAAAACGATAAATATTTAGAGTGCTGAATATGGTAATTATCCTGATTTATCATTGTACTATGTATACATGCACTGAACATCACATTGTACCCCCAAAAATATCTATGATTATGTGTTAATTAGAAAATAAAAAGAAGTAAGTCAACTCAACTCAGTTGACTTTCTAAATATCTATATGTGCAGATAGAGATAATACTGTGATGTTTTATTCTGAATCATTCATAAAGGCTTGTAACTAACAAGCTCAATATTTTAATATTAATGAGGATCTCTTCATAAATTATAACTTGTCAAATAGAGTTTCTCTAAATTTTGTCTTCTACCTCTGTCAACTAGATAATGCTGTATGTGATATTTTGTTACAAATAACGTTTTAACACTTCCAGCACTAACTTTAATCTGGGTTCACATATTACAAAATGAACTTCACTTGAATATTATTATTATGTACCTTTTGACCTTGATCAGAGATGCTGGTCTTCAAAATATTCAAGCCACATAGTCATAGAAGTTATACATGGAAAGTTAAAGCAAATTATAATAACCTAATGAAGACTGTTTTTTTTTTTTTTTTGTATGCCCTTCAATTTTCATATGACTACTAGTTTTAGAAGAATGCGATTACTTATAAAAATAAAATAAATAATTGGCCAAAAGCGATGACTCACGCCTGTAGTACCAGCACTTTGGGAGGCTGAGGTGGGTGGATCATGAGTTCAGGAGATAGAGAACATCCTGGCTAAGGAGGCGAAACCCTGTCTCTACTAAAAATACAAAAAATTAGCCAGGCTTGGTGGGGGCGCCTGTAGTCCCAGCTACTTAGGAGGCTAAGGCAGGAGCGTGGCGTGAACCCAGGAAGCGGAACTTGTAGTGAGCGGAGATCACGCCACTGCACTCCAGCCTGGGTGACAGAGTGAGACTCTGTCTCAAAATAAATAAATAAATAAATAAAACAATTAAGCAATTAAGCAGAAATATTTCACTCTGAGAAGTCTAAAAGACCCTATCGCAAATATTTAGAAGGAATAGTGATAAAGATAAGGATTAATAGTAAGGTGCAAATAACCAAGTCAGTTAAATGTAAATGTTATTCTATACATACATAAATACCTATGTATCGAAGGAAGAAAGGGATAAAGAGATAAAAAAAGTAAAAATTGACAATTTATAATTTTTAATAATCAAAAACCATAATATTGTATAGCATTATTGAGATATATTTTACATATCATAAGATTTACCCATGCAAAGTGCACAGATAGATCAATGGTTTTCAGTATCTTCAGAGTTTTGCTCAGCCATCACTAAAATCTAATTTTAGATTATTTAAACAGCCTCAAAAGAAATTCTGAGGAGATTAGCAGTCATTCCTCACCCTCGACCTCATTCCAACTTTTCCTTTCACCCACCACCAGCTCTTGGCAAACAGTCATCTACTTTCTTTCTCTGTACATTTGCCTATTTTAGAAATTTCACACAAATGGATTAATGCATGATGAAATTTTTTGTGACTGGCTTCTTTTACTTAGCATAATATTTCAAGGTTTACCCATGAGGTAGAATATACTGACACTTTATTTTTTTATTGTCTAAAAAGTTCCATTATATATATGTACTAAATATTGTCATCCATTCACTAGTTGATAAACATTTAGGTTATCTTCTTTTTTGGCTGTTATGAATAATGCTGTTATAAGCATTCACATGCATTTCTTTGTAGACATATGTTATCATTTCTCTTTAGTAACTAGAAATTTATTCTCTGAGTCATAAGGTGACTATCTCTAAGTTTAGCATTTTGAGTGAATGTCAAACATTTTCAAAGTCAATGCACCATTTTAAATTCACTCAACAATTTCTGAGGTTTCCAAAACTTGCTATTGTCTGCATTTTTTATTATAGCCGTTGTAATGAATGTGAAGTGGTATGTCATTATGGTTTTTTACTTAATGACTGATGTTGAACATCTATTCGGATGCTTATTGGCAATGTATATATACCTTCGTTCTAGAAAAATTCTACTTAAATAATGTTCTCATTTTTAAATTGAGTTATCTTTTTGTTGAATTCTAAGAGTTCTTTATAAATTCTCAATGTTAGGTCCTTTACTAGATAAGTGATTTGCAAAAAAAAAAAAAAAAAAAAAAAAAAAATTCCATCCTGTCTCATTCTCTCTCTCTCTGCCTTTTTTTTTTTTTTTTACTTTCTTAATGATGCCCTTTGAGGTTAACTTTGATAAAGTTCAATTTACCTCTTTTTTCCTTTTGCTTGCCCTTTTGATGTCCTATCGAAGAAGCCATTGTCTAATTCAAGGACATGAAGACACAATCCTGTGTTTTCTTTGAAGAATGTCATAGCTTTAGTGCTTACATTTTTTTTTCCTTTTAAATTTTATTATTATTTCTGGGGTACGTGGGCAGGGCATGCAGGTTTGTTAAATAACTAGATGTGTGCTGTGGTGATTTGCTATGCTTATCAACCCATCACCTAGGTATTAAACGGAACATGTATTAGCAATTTTTCCTAATGCTCTCCCTCCCCCAATCCCATCTCCCAACTGGCCACAGCATGTGTTATTCCCCTCCCTGTGTTCATTTGTTCTCATTGTTCAAGTCCCATTTATAAGTGAGAACATGTGGTGTTTGGTTTTCTGTTCCTGTGTTACTTTGCTGAGGATAACGGCTTCCAGCTTCCCCCAGGTCACTACAAAGAACATGATCTCATTCCTTTTTATGGCTTCATAGTATTCCATGGTTTATATGTACCACATTTTCTTTATCCAGTCTATCATTCATGGACATTTGGGTTGATTCCATATCTTTGTGATTGTGAATAGTGCTGTAATGAACATACATGTGCATGTATCTTTATAATAGAATGATTTACATTTGGGGGGCTATATATCCAGTAATGGGATTGCTGGGTCAATGGTATTTCTGGTTCTAGATCTTTGAGGAATTGCCACACTGTCTTCCATAGTGATTGAACTAATCTGACCTTTGAAAAACCTGACATAAGCAAGCAATGGTGAAAAGGTTCCCTATGTAATAAATGGTGCTGGGAGAACCGGCTGTCCAGAAAACTGAAACTGGGCCCTTTCATCAAACATTGTATAAAAAATAACTCAAGATGGATGAAAGACTGAAATGTAAAACCCAAAAGTATAAATCCCTAGAAGAAAATCTAAGTGATACCATTCAGTTCATAGGCATGGGAAAATATTTCACGATGAAATCGCCAAAAGCAATTGCAACAAAAGCCAGAATTGACAAATGGGATCTAATTAAACTAAAGAGATTCTGCACATCTCGGGTGATAGGTGAGCCAAAATCTCACAAATTACCACTAAAGAACTTACTCATGTAACCAAATACCACCTGTACCCCAATAACTTACAGAAAAAATAAAAATAAAATAATTACCCTGAAGTGTATCACAAAATAAGTTGGATTTATGGGGTGAATTGTCTACCGCCACACTTCCTGCCATATGTTGAAATTATAAACTCTAGTACCTAAGAAGTGACTGTTTGGAGATACGGTGTTTACACAGGTAATCAAGTTAAAATGACATCATTAGGATAAGGTCAAACCCAATGTGACTAGTGTCCTTGTTAAAAGAAGAAATTTGGACACGGAGACAAACTTAGAGAGAAGACTGTGTGAAGAGACACAGGGAAAAGGCAGCCATCTATAGCCAGTGGGAGATGCTGGAACAGATCTTGTCTTGTAACTCTCAGAAGGGACCAACCCTGTTGGGCTCTTAAATTTGGACTTCGAGCCCTCTAGAAATGAGACAATAAATGTCTGTTGTTTAAGCTACCCAATTTAAATTGGGTAAAATTTATGGTACTTTGTTACAGCAGCTCTAGGAAACTAATGCGGCTGGTTTGATAGAAGGTTGGAGGTTTGGATAGATGAACAGATATGTAATAAAACAAATATAATAAAATGTTAATGATAGGTAGATCCAAGGTGGTGGGTTTATGGATGTTCATTGTAAGATTCTTTCAACTTTGCTGTATGTTTGAAATGTTGTAAATGTTGGCAGGAAAAGAGTATTACAAAATGTTCTCTTAGAACAAAGAAAGTCAACTCTTATAAACAGTTGCTCCATTCCTAGAAGTTCCATGACTCTATCATTCCACAGAAGAAATCAAATAGCTTCAGATTAACAACTGGCAGAGTAACAATGGCATTTAACATATGCATCCCTACATGTTGACTCAGAAATTACACGTTGGAGACTCTTTTATAAAAATACAAATACCAGTATATAAGTAAAAAAAAATAAAAATAAAAATAACATATTCACATTATTTTCACCTTATTACTGGGATGGCAAAGACAATAAAAGAGGGTTATGACATTTTAAATTATATATCTCTTCTTTAAAGAGAAAGAGTGGGACCATTCAGGCTTTTCTCTTGCACATTTCCTCTGTTAAAAGGGACATTTTAAATATTAGCCTTTATTTTACTCCTAAAAATACCATACATTTTTCTAAAGTTAAAACTGACCTGTAGAAGCTACCTTATTTTAAAAATGACTGACACTAAGTGTTCTATTCATTATTTTCCCAAATTAACATTGTTTAGTACAATGAATGTCAATGGATTTATATAAAGATCAACCTTTTTCAGTTTAGAAAAATTCACCTTCTCTTAATTAATAAATCACAAAGGAAAACATGAGTCATCATTTAGAAAGTGCTTGAATGTTGAACAAGAATCTTAAAGATGTATCATTTGACTCTCAATTATAATGAAGAAACTTGACAAAATCTGTCAAAATTATGTCAATTTTATATTTAAAAAACCTTAAGTATGGAATACATGTGTGTTCTTCGGGTTTCATAACGTAGTGTTCAAACATGAACTGATGATTTAAGCACCACACTTAAAAAGCTAATAAAAATAGGAAGATAAGAGGAAGAAGAAGGGGGAGAAAAAAGAAACAAAGATAATCTCTGGGGTTGCAAAGTACACCAGATGTCATTTTCAATGTTGTCTTGAAATACTATATCTTTTCTGGTTTTCTTTGTTTTAGAAAATGTCATGTACCATGAGCTGCAGCTTTGCTCTAGTTTTATTGCCTGTCAGAGTCACAGTTGACAAAGCTAGTCTTTTTGCCATCAGTCTAAGTTCAACTATACTGCTGACTACCTCACAGAGTGCAGAAAATTTATTGCAAAGCAAGGTGCACTTTATGCTTACAGCTATTGCAGCAATGTCGTTAATAATGTACTGACATAACCCCAAGCAACTGCTATATGTGACAGAGGAGAGTAAATTCCTAAAACACAGTATATCCCATTGTGTATGTGAGAGCTTGGTTTAGTAAGCAGCCCTCCATTCCTACTCTGAAATTTTCCACTAGCAGCCATCATTATTGCAATGTTCATTTTAACAAGAAGCAAACAAAGATTTTGTGCATGTATGATTTTGAATGTATATCTAGATGCTTAAAACACAATCAGAGTAAAAGAGTTTTGCAAGGTATAGGACTCGCATGGTGAATTGAATGTGTCATTCAGGTTTCAATTTTAGGGAGAAAAATCCTTTTGTTTAAACTGAAGGGAGTGAAGCCATTTTTAAATTTTAACATTTTTGAGTTTTTATTAACAAAGAAAAGGGTAGTTTAAAATTTCTTCCATGTGAGGCAAGAAATAATGTTTAAAACTACATTGTTTTTAATGTAACTCTTTGTGTTCAAATCCTAGCTCTAAAACATGCTACCTGTATGACCGTGGGCAAGTTGCTCTTCAGCTCTGTACCAAATTCCTTAAAGAGTAAAATGAAAGAAATACTACTACCTATTCCCTAGAGTGATGGCAGGAATAAAATAATTTAATATGCATAAAAAATTAAAGGAAAGTATGTCCTGTAATAAATATCAAATCTACTTAGCACTTGTGATTGTGTTTGTTTATTCTTTTAATGTCCTCTAAAATCTGACTTCATATTTCTATTCAAAGGTATCATTTAGCATCCTCTATGACTCAAATATTATTAGTTCCTGATCATTAAATAATTGAACCACTCTTGGGAGACTGAGGTGAGTCCTAACCTCACCTTCTATCTTGTAACTTCAACCACTAAGGAAAGGGAAGCACCATCTCCCCTTTCCTCTATTTATTATTTAGTATCTTAGTCTGGCTGCCTAACTTCCCTGATTTATTCAGCCCTGATTCATTAACCATTGATCCTTACTCCTGTCCTTTTCATCTATACCCTGTGGAAGCTTCATGATAGTGATAACACAAGAATCTATATCTCAGTCATGTTATAGAAAGCTTTCCCCACTTTAGGAATGTAATTGAAAATCAGTCACCTTAGAATGGATTATTTAGGCTTCTCACTGTTTTATTGGTTTCTCCTTCTCTGGCAGATCCTAAACCGAAATTTACTTCTTAATTTGACATATGGGGATAGGTATAACATGCTTCCTTTTTCTCCAGCCTCATCCCTGCCAGAACCTGTCTCAGATATTATATGGCTTCAATTATTTTTTGTTTTTATTTTTAATTTTGTGGGTACATAGTAGGTGTATATATTTATGGGGCATATGAGATATTTCGATAAAGGCATACAATGCTTAATAATCACGTCAAGGTAAATGGGGTAACCATTACCTCAAGCATTTATCCTTTATTTGTATCACAAACAATCCTATTATACTCTTTTACTTATTTTTAACTGTGCAATAGATTATTGTGGACTATAGCCACTCTCTTACGCTGTCAAATACTAACTCCTATTCATTCTATCTAAATATATTTATGTACTCACTAACCATCCTCATTCCCCAATCTCCACTACACTTCCAAGCATTGGGTTCCATCCTTCTACTCTCCATCCATGAATTCAATTGTTTTAATTTTTAGCTCTTACAAATGAGTGAGAACATGTGAAGTTTGCCTTTTCATGCCTAGCTTATTTCACTTAACATCATGACTTATAGATCCACTCATGCTGTTGCAAATGGCAGAATCTTATTCTTTCTATGGCTGAATAGCACTTCATTATCCATGTTTACTATATTTTCTTTATTCATTCATCTATTGATGGAAATTTAGGTTGATTCCAAATATTGGTTATTGTGAATAGTGGTGCAATAATCACAGGAGTGCAGATACCTCTTCAACACACTGATTTAATTTCTATTGGATATATGCCTAGAAATGGGACTGCTGGGTCATCTGGCAGTTCTATTTGTAGTTTTCTGAGGACCCTCCAAACTGTTCTCCATAGAAGTTACACTAATTTACATTCCCAAAACAGCGTATGAGAGTACCTTTTATTCCACATCCTGCCCAGCATTTGCTATTGCCTGTCTTTTGGTTAAGACCCATTTTTAACTGGGGTAGGATAATATCTGATTATAGTTTTGATTTCCATTTCCCCACTGATCAATGTTAGTAAGCACTTTTCCATATACATGTTTGCCATTTATATGTCTTCTTTTGAGAAATGTCTATTCAAATATTTTGCCCATTTTTAAATTGAATTATTAAATTTTTTCCTACAGAGTTGCTTGAGCTCCTTGTATATTCTGGTTATTAGTCCCTTGTCAGATGGGTAGCTTGCAAAAACATTTTCTCCCATTATGTGAGCTGTCTCTTCACTCTGCTGATTGTTTGCTTTGCTATGAAAAGCTTTTTAACTTGATGTGATCCAGTTTGTCTATATTTGCTTGGGTTGCCTTTGTTTGTGGGTTACTACTCAAGAAAACTTTGCCCAATCCAATATCCTAGAGAGCTTTTCCAATGTCTTATTTTAGTAGTTCATAGTTTAGAGTCTCAGATCTAAGTCTTTAATTCATTATAATTTAATGTTTGTATATGGTGAGAGATAGGGGTCTAGTTTCATTTTTCTGCATATAGATAGCCAGTTTTCCCAGCACCATTTATTTAAGAGGCTGACGTTTTTCCAGCATATGTTGTTGTAATGATATGGTTTGGCTCTGTGTCCCCACCCAAATCTCATCATGAATTGTACTCCCACAATTCTCACGTGTTGTGGGAGGGACCCAGTGGGAGATAACTTGAATCATGGGGGCAATTTCCCCCATACTGTTCTCATGGTAGTGAATAAGTCTGACAAGATCTGGTGGTTTTTTCAGGGGTTTCTGCTTTTGCATCTTCTACATTTTCTTTCCTTTTTCTTTTTTTTTTTTTTTTTTTTTCTTTGAGATGGAGTTTCGCTCTGTCACCCAGGCTGGAGTGCAGTCGCATGATCTCAGATCGCTGCAAGATCAGCCTCCCTGGTTCATGCCATTCTCCTGCCTCAGCCTCCCTAGCCGCTGGGACTGCAGGCACCTGTCACCATGCCCAGCTTTTTTTTTTTTTTTTGTATTTTTAGTAGAGACGGGATTTTGCCATGCTAGCCAGGATGGTCTTGATCTTCATGACCTCGTGATCCTCCCGCCTCGCCCTCCCAAAGTGCTGGGATTACAGGCGTGAGCCACCACGTCCGGCCCACCTTCCTCATTTTCTTTTCTGCCACCATGTAAGGAGTGCCTTTCACCTCCAAGCATGATTCTGAGGCCTCCCCAGTTATGTGGAACTGTAAGTCCAATTAAAACTTTTCTTCCCAGTCTCAGGTATGTCTTTACAAGCAGCATGAAACTAGACTAATACAATAAATTGGTATCTGTAGAGTGGGGAATTGGTGAAAAGACACCTGAAAATGTGGAAGTGACTTTGGAACTGGGTAACAGGCAGACATTGGAATAGTCTGGAGGGCTCAGAAGAAGATAGAAAAATGTGGGAAAGTTTGGAACTTCCTAGAGACTTACTGTATGGTTTTTATTAAAGCCTGACAGCAACATGGACAATAAAGTACAGGCTGAGGTGGTCTCAGCTGGAGATGAGGAACTTGTTGGAAACTGGAGCAAAGGTAACTCTTCTTATGTTTTAGTAAAGAGATTGCCAGCATTTTGCCCCTGCCCTAGGGATTTGTGGAACTTTGAACTTCAGAGAGATGATTTATGGTATTTGGCAGAAGAAATTTCTAAGCAGCAAAGCATTCAAGAGGTGACTTGGGTGCTGTTAACAACATTCAGTTTTATAAGGGAAGCAGAACATAAAAGTTTGGAAAATCTGCAGTCTGACAATATGATAGAAAAGAAAAACCCATTTTCTGAGGAGAAATTCAAGCCAGCTGCAGAAATTTACATGAGTAATGAGGAGTTGAATGTTAATCCCCAAGACAATGGGGAAAATGTCTCCAGGGCAAGTCAGAGACATTCAAGGCAGCCCCTCCCATCACAGACCCAGATGTCTAGGAGAAAATGGTTTCGTGGGCTGGTCCCAGGGACCCTGTGCAGTGTGCAGCCTAGGAACTTGGTGCCCTGCATCGAAGCGGCTCCAGTCATGGCTCAAAGGGGTCAATGTAGAGTTTAGGTCATGGCTTCAGGGGGTGCAAGTCCCAAGGCTTGGCAGCTTCCATGTGGTGTTGATCCTGTCAGTGTGCACACATCAATATTTGAGGTTTGGGAACCTTGCCTAGATTTCAGAAGATGTATGGAAATGCCCGGATGTCCAGATAGAAGTTTGTTGCAGGGATGGGGAGCTCATGGAGAACTTCTGCTAGGATGGTGCAGAAGGGAAATGTGGGGTCAGAGTCCCAACACAGCATCCCTACTGGGGCATCACCTAGTGGAGCTGTGAGAAGAGCACCAACATACTCCAGACCCCAGAATGGTAGATCTGCTGACAGCTTGCACCATTCTCCTGGAAAAGTCACACCCTTAATGACAGCCCGTGAAAGCTGCTGGGGGGGAAGTTGTACCCTGCAAAACCACAGAGCCAGAGCTGCCAAAGACCATGAGAACCTACCTCTTACATCAGTGTGACCTGAATGTGAGACCTGGAGTAAAACGAGATCATTTTGGAGCTTTAAAATTTGACTGCCTCACTGGATTTCAGACTTGCATGGGCCCTGTAACCACTTTGTTTTGGCCAATTTCTCCCATTTTGAATGACTGTATTTACTCAATGCCTGTACCTCCATTGTATTTAGGAAGTAACTAGCTTGCTTTTGATTGTACAGGCTCATAAGTGGAAGGGACTTACCTTGTCTCTGATAAGACTTTGGACTGTGAACTTTTGGGCTAATGCTGAAATGAATTAAGACTTTGGGGTACTGTTGGGAAGATATGATTGATTTTGAAATGTGAGGACATGAGATTTGGAGGGGCCCAGGGCAGAGTGATATGGTTTGGTTCTGTATTCCCACCCAAATCTCATCTTGAGTTGTACTGCCACAATTCCCACATTTTGTGGGAGAGACCCTGTGGGAGATTATTTGAATAATGGGGGCGGCTCCCCCATACTGTTCTCATGGTAGTGAGCAACTCTCACAAGATCTGATGGTTTTATCAGAGATTTCCACTTTTGCATCTTCCTCATTTTCTCTTGTTGTTGCCATTTAAGAAGTGCCTTTTCCCTCCTGCCATTCTTCTGAGGTCTCCTCATCCAGGTGGAAGTGTACGTTAAGTAAACCTCTTTTTCTTTCCAGTTTCAGGTTTGTCTCTACTGGCAGCATGAAAATGGACTAATACAGCACCTTTGTTGAAAATTGGTTCACAGTAGATGTATGGATTTATCTCTGAGCTCTGTATTCTATTCTATTGGTCTATGCGTATTTTTTTTTTTTTTTTTATTAAAGCACCGTGCCACTTTGATAACAATAGCTCGGTAGTGTAATGTGAATGAAGTTCCATAATGTGATTCCTTCGGTTTTTTTTCTATTTGTTCAGGACGGCTTCGGTTCTTTTGTGTTTCTATATAAATGTTGTGATTTTTTTTTTTTTCTCTAATTCTGTTAAGAATGTCATTGGTATTTTAATAGGGAATGCATTGAATTTAAAGATTGCTTTATATAGTATGGATATTTTAACAACATTAATTCTTCCAATCAATGAACATGGAAAATATTTCCTTTGTGTGTGTTTGTGTGTGCATGGGTATGTCCAGTTTTTGTTGTAGAAAATTTTCATTTATCTGGTTAAGTTTATTCCTAGGCATTTAATTTTATTTGTGACTAACATAAATGGAATAACTTTCTTGATTTCTTTTTCAGATTGTTCATTGTTAATAGATAGAAATGCTACTAATATTTGTATGCTGATTTTGTATCTTGCAAGTTTACTGAATTTAGTTTATCGTTTCTGATAATTTTGGGGTTGGGTCTTCAGGGTTTTTTTCAAACATATGCTCACATCATCTGCAAACAAAGGTAATAAGACTTCTTCCTTTCCAATTTGGATGCCTTTTGTTTCTTTCTCTAGTCAGATTGCCTTAGCTAGGACCATTTGTAATATGTTGAATGACAGTGGTGAAAGTGGGCATCCTTGTGTGTTCCAGATCTTAGAGAAAAGATTTTCAGTTTTTCTCCTTTCAGTATGATATTAGCTGTGGATCTGTCATATATGGCTTTAATTGTATTGAGGTATATTCCTTCCATATCTATTTTTGAGGGATTTTATCCTGAAGGGATGTTGAATTTTATGAAATTTGTTATCAGTATTAATCAAAATGATCATATGATTTCTATCCTTCATTCTATTGATAGTATCACATTGATTGATTTGCATATGTTGAAACATTTTTGCATCCCTTGTATAAATCCAACTTGATCATAATGAAGAATCTTTTTAATACAATGTCAAATTTGGTTTGCTAGCATTTTGTTAAATGTTCTTGCAGCATGTTCATTAGGAAAATTGGCCTTCAGTTTACTCATCTTTTTTTTTTTTTTTTCTTTTTTCTTTTTTTTTTTGGATGTGTCTTTTTCTGTTTTTCATATCAGAGTAATAACAGCCTTGTAGAGTGAGTTTGGAAGTATTCTCTCCTCCTCTATTTTTCCAAAGAGTTTGAATAAAATTGGTATTTTTTCTTTAAATATCTGGTAAAATTAAACAGTGAAGCCACTGGATCCAAGCCTTTTCTTTCCTTTTTTTTTTTTTTTTTTTTTTTCTAACCTGGAGACTTTTCATTACAACTTTATTCTCATTACTTGTTATTAATATTTTCAGGTTTTGGTTTTCTTCGTAGTTTAATCTTTTTAGGTTTTATGGTTTTAGGAATTTACCCATTTCTTCTAGGTTTTTTAAAATTTATTGACCTATAGTTGCTCACAGTAAACTCTAATGATTTTTTGAAGTTTTGTAGCATCACTTGTAGTGTCTCCTTTTTATTTCTTATTTTATTTATTTGGGTCTTCATTTGTTCTTAGTTAGATGGACTAAGTGTTGATTTTCTTTATATTTTCAGGAACAAATGTTTGTTTCATTTATTTGCTCTGATATGTATTATTTATTTTTTCCTACTAATTTGGGGTTTGATTTGTTCTTGCTTTTCTAGTTGAGATGCATATTTAGGTTGTTTATTTGACGTTTATCGAATTTTTTGATGTAGGCTCTTATTGATGTAAACTTTCCTGTTAGTACTGCTTTCTTATATCCCAAAGGTTTTCGTATGTTGTGTTTCCATTTTCATACGTTTCAATACATTTTTTAAATTTTCTTCTTAATTTCTTAACGCATTGCTTATTTAAGAGCATATTGTTTCCTTTTCATGTATTTGCATGGTTTCCAAAATTCCTCTTGTTATTTATTTCAGATATTATTATATTGGGATCTATCTCTCTCTAGCTCCAATGATATTTGCTTTATATATCTAAGTACACTAGTGTTCAGTGAATATATATTTATAAATGTTATATTCTTTTGATGTATTGACTATCATTGTTTAAGGACCTTCTTTGACTTTTTTTTATAGTTTTTATCTTGAGATCTATTTTTCTGATAGAAGTATAGCTACTCCTGCTCTGTTTTGTTTTCCACTGACATGGAATATCTTTTTCCATCCCTTTATGATCAGTCTATGTGTGTGTTTATGAGTGAGGTCTGTTTCCTGCAGGCAAGAGACCACTGGATCTTACTTTTATCCACTTAGCCGTGGTGTATCTTTTGAATATAGAGTTTAGTTCATTGTCATTCAATGTTATTGTTGACAAGTAAGAACTTACTTCTGCTGTTTTGTTACTTGTTTTCTGATTTTCTCTCCTTCTTTCCTTCCTTTCTGTTTTCCTTTTAGTGAAGATTATTTTCTCTGGTGGTATGTTTTAATTTATTGCTTTTTGTATTTTGTGTAATTGATGTATGTTTTTTGACCATTAATTTAAACTGATGACAACTTAACACTGATTGCATAAACAAATTAACAAGCTAACAAAGGGAAAACTCATAAAATTGTACTAGTTACCAACTTACCCCTGAGCTTTAACTTTTTTTGTTGTTTCTATTCATATCTTATTATAGTGTCTAAGTCTTGAAAAGTTATTCCAGTTATTTTTTTATAGGTTCCTCTTTTAGTGTTTCCTACTCAAAGTATAAGTAGTTCACACAACACAGAGTTTTATAATATTCTGTATATGTCCATGTGCTTATTTATACCAAGATGATTTCCTATTGCTTGTTAATTCCCTTTTCTTTCCAACTGATGAACTCCCTTTAGCATTTCTGACAGGGCAGGTCTGGTATTGATGAAATCCCTCAGCTTTTGTCTATCTGGAAAAGTCTTATTTGTCCTTCATGTTTTAAAGATATTTTCATTGGATATACTATTCTAGCATAAAAGTATTTTTCTTTCAGCACTTTAAATATGTCATGCCCAATTCTCCTTGCCTGTCAGGTAGGAGTCACAGAGTCAAAGGAGATGATTTAGAAGCTTTCCAATTTAATGATTGCCCTGTTGGGTTTTGGACTTGCTAGGGAAGTGTAGCCCCTTCATTTTGTCCAATTTCTCCGATTTGGAATGAAAGCATTTACCCAATGCCTGTACCTCCATTGTGTCTGGGAACTAACTAACTTGCTTTTGATGTTACAGGCTCATAGGCAAAAGGAACTTGCCTTGTCTCAGGTAAGACTTTGGACTTGGACTTTTGGATTAATGCTAGAATGAGTTAAGATTTGGGGGGACTGTTGGGAAGACATGATTTTGTTTTATAATGTGAGAAGGAGATTCAGGGGGGTCAAGGGAAGAATATGGTTTGGCTCTGTTTCCTCACCAAATATCATCTTGAATTGCAATACCTACGTGTCATGGGAGGGACCCAGTGGGAGGTGATTGGATCATGGTAGTGGTTTCTCCATGCTGTTCTCATGATAGTGAATGAGTTCTCACGAGATCTGATGGTTTAAAAGTGTATGGCAGTTCCACTCTCTCTCTCTCCTGTCATTATGTAAGATGTGCTTTGTTTCACCTTCACCTTCCATCATGATTGTACGTTTCCTGAGACTTTCCCAGCCATGCGGAACTGTGAGTCAATTAAACCTTTTTTCTTTACAAATTACCAAGTCTAAGGTAGTTCTTTATAGCAGTGTGAAAATGAATTAATACAGTAGTTTTCCATTAAAAAATGTGCTACCAGATATTTTGGAGCTCGTTTATCTGTTTTTTTTGTTTGTTTGTTTGTTTTTCCTTGCTGGTTTTCTCTTGATCCTTTAGAATCCTAAAGGAAGGATCCTTTCTTTATCCATTACCTTTAGAAAGTTCCATTATTAAATATTTTGAGTTAGTCTTATTTGGATCAAATCTGCTCGGTATTTTGTAACTTTCTTCTACTTGAATATTGTTATCTTTCTCTAGGTTTGGAAAGTTCTCTGTTACTATCCCTTTAAATAAACTTCTGTCCTCATCTCTCTCTTTCTACATCTTTCAGGATGGAGCTCTTTGATTTCCCTTTTGACACTTGTTTTTTAGAACCTGCTGGCAAGCCTTATTCTTTTTAATTATTTTTCCTTTTGTCACTTCTGTGTATTTTCAAATAGCCCATCTTCAAGCTCACTATTTCTTTATCCTGCTTGACCAATTATACTGTTAAGGCAATCTGATGTATTCTTCAGTACGTCAGTTGCATTTCTCATCTTCAGAATTTCTTTCTCTCTCTTTCTTTCTTTCTTTCTTTCTTTCTTTCTTTCTTTCTTTCTTTCTTTCTTTCTTTCTTTCTTTCTTTCTTTCTTTCTTTCTCTCTCTTTCTCTCTTTCTCTCTTTCTTTCCTTTTTTTGACAGCATCTCACTCCCTCACCCAGAAAGAAATGCAGTCATGCAATCTTGACTCACTGCCATCTCTGCCTCCCAGATTCAAGTGATTCTCTGCCTCAGCCTCTCAAGTAGCTGGTATTACAGGTGCACACCACCATGCCTGGCTAATTTTGTGTTTTTAGTACAGATGAGTTTTCACCATGTTAGTCAGGCTGGTCTTGAACTGCTAACCTCAGGTGATCCATCCACCTTAACCTTCCAAAGTGCTGGGATTACAGGCATGAGACACCATGCCCAGCCTTAGCTCCAGAATTTCTGACTGATTTTTAAAAATTATTTTAATCTCTTTGTTACATTTATCTGATAGGGTTTTTAATTCCTTCTCTATGTTATCTGGGATTTCACTGAGCTTTCTCAAAATAGCTATTTTGAATTATCTAAGATATCACATATCTCTGTCTCTCTAGGATTGGGCCCTGGTGACTTATTTAGTGAGATCACGTTTACCTGGATGGTCTTGATGCTTTTGGATGTTCATCAGTGTCTGGACATTGAAGAATTAAGCATTTTTTGTAGTCTTCAAAGTCTGAAAAATATGCAAATTTATCTTTGTAATCTCTTTGTGAGTATCTATGCTAGGTTCCTTTTCTGTAGTAGTACTATTCCTTTCATTTTAATTATATATGTTTGCTTTTTCTGACAAATAGTTTTATTATGAGAGACTCACTTTAGTGTGTCTATTTTTCATAGCCGTTCATAAGCACAGAAGCCCTGCTAATAAACAGCAAAGAATACAACTGAAATTGGGGATACAAGTAGAGTGAGGAAGAGACTAATTAGGAACTCGTTTAGGAAGGTTATTCTAGAAGATGGCCACAAAATGTGGAGACAGTTAAAATAGTATAAAAATGCTAATAGTTCCTTAACTGAGATGTGGCTAGATGTTGTCCCTGCCTCATCCTTTTACTTTTCCATTTCATCAGAGAGGAAATGGGAGGCAACATTGGCCTATAGACAGTTTACTGTTTAAACACACTACAGACTGACCAAAACCAACTTAAAATCTCCCTAGTTCCTGGCTAACATTCTTGATCTCCTTTTTCTTAGATGATTTTCTTTAAAAAAAATTCCAATTAAAAATTCCTTTCCTGCCTCTTTGAGATGTAAATATTCCAAAACTCAGAAATATCTTTCTCAAGGCCCCAAGAGCCATCACTTTGAAATGTAATAATCAAGAATGATAAGGCCCCTGTCTCTTCGTCTCTGTAGAAGTGTAGAAGCCTAATGGCCTAATTACATTAAACAAACTTCTGCTAACATATTGCAGTCCTTTTTTATGAACTCAGTCAGTGTTTAAAAATCATCCTGACTTTTGTTTCAGTGGAGTTGAATTTAATCTTTGAAGTTAATCTCTCTCTCCAACTACATTAGTATAAATAAAACCTTCCTTTCCCATTTAAACTGGTGAGGTATAATCTTTCTTTGAGCGTTCTTAAGAGATACAAGGTCTATAGTCCAAAAATATACAAAATTCTGTCACCATTCCTACACTCTTTCTAATTTCTATTATTTTACTTTATTTTTTTTCCTAATTTGGAATTAGTATTCAGATTGTCTCATTTCTGTTTCAAGTAAAATATGTGAAAAAAAAAAAACTCTCTCTCTTTTTAAAATTCATCATTATTTTAAACCAAGTTCTTTTAAAAAAAAAAATATGATCCTTAAATAAGGCTCTGGGATGTGTAGAATTTATCAGGAAATACATATGAGTACATGCCTGAAGGCAGTTTAAATGAGGAAAGCAATTTGAGTTCCTCAGACCTGACCTAAAATGTATTATATAAAATACAAGTAAGTTAACCCACTTAGGAAAGAACTCATTCAAACATTGAGTCTGAGACATATGTATTTGGAAATGTCTTTAGGGTGAGACCCTGCCCCAGGGAAAGATCTTGGTCAGAGTTGCCTACCAAAACCAGGATTTTCCCTAGGCTAAAATATGAAGTGGTTCAAGGTTGATTTCAGGCTTTCTTATTTCAAGATTATTGCCTCACCTCTTCTTCCTTATCATAATCCCTGGCTGCAGCCTTTATTTCAGAATCTCTCACATAAACATTTTACATGAATTTACCATCTTCCGACATCACCACTTTTATTTTCATCAAATCCCTCTCCTCCAAACTTAGTCTTACTCATTCCATAGTTTGGTTCTTTCAAGTCCTACTCATTGATGATTCAATCTAATAAGTTATATAAAACAAGTGAGCTAATTAGATTGTATTAGTCTGTCCTCATGCTGCTAATAAAGACACACTTGAGACTGGGTAATTTATAAAAGAAAGAGGTTTAACGGACTCACAGTTCCAAACGGCTGGGAGGCCTCACAATCGTGGCAGAAGATGAAGGAAGAGGAAAGGTACATCTTACATGGGCAGGCAAGAGGGCTCGTGCAGGGGAAATCCAATGTATAGAACTGTCAGATCTTGTAAGACGTATTCACTATCACGTGAACAGTATGGGGGAAACCACTCCCATGATTCAATTATCTCCACCTGGAACCACCCTTGACATGGGGGGATTATTACAATTCAATGTGAGATTTCAGTGGGGACACAGCCAAACCACGTCATGGGTGGTCCTTACATGTATCATATTTTTGTTTTAACAAATACGTTTGGAGAGAGAGACTTAACCCCATAGTGACATCTCACAATAAAGGTAGGATAGCTAATAGTCACAATTGGGTCAGTGTAACTGTTTACAACGTACCCTTTTATACTCAAAACTGTTTCAGTTTGGAAAAAGTGAAAATGGTCACCCCATGGATTCCAAAAATGGTATTAGTGAGGGAAGTTTGAGAACAAAAGCAGGTTGTTGTAAGAGCAAAGAGGACTGCCAAATTCCAGAGTATATTGGGGGTTATTTACTGTTACTCACATCTATATAATTTCAGATCCTGTGGAATTTAATATTTTTGTGGGTCTATTTCCTTAAAGTTATCTTTCTTATTTTCTTAAAAAACAACAGGCAGCACTACTTCCTACCTGAACTAATTATCTTACTAGCAAATTTTAGAGTACTTCTCATGAATACTCAGAAGCCTCCAATACTAGGTGAGGATAAACATTTCAGGGCATTTTATGGAGTGGAAAACTGACGTAAGTAGAGGTTATGTGCTACCCACACTGGCTAAGAAGCAGTGAAACTGGATTACAAATATAGTTAGTTTACTTCATAGTTGCGTGATCTAAAACACAATTCTGTACTTCCTCTCAGAAGAGGAGAGGAAGATGGAGAAACACAGAGTGAGAAAGAAAGAGAGGGTTAGTAAGATCAGTTCTGAATAATAGGCCTGTGCATGGCTCTTTGTATCTCTGATGTCCACTCTGTTGACCTGTTACCTCTCTTGTCCTAACCAAGAGATCCTTTAGTCTTTTCTATCCTTGAACTTTTCATTCTCTTCCCCCATTGAGCTCTAGTTTTCGTCTTATCTCAAGCATAGACTCCAGGGGAGAATGTCAAACTGTCAGTATGTTTGATGTTCCACTGACAGATGGAGCTCACTGACTTTAGATGCTCTGTTGAAAGGAAGAGTGATTAGATCATCTTAAGGATAAGGTCACATAGTAGACTATCAGAGGATGTTGAGTGTGTGCCAATTACCATTACTTCTATGTATTATTTTAATGAGAATTTTGTCATCTCTTCTGATGTGACTTCATTTTAAAAACTTTTTTTTTTTTTGTGAATCTATCTTGAGTTTCTGGAGGCCTGGGGGAGGGAGGAGTGTGTGCATGGAGAGGGGAGCTAGTGGACACATGGCATGCAAACTATTAGAAACCACCTCACAATTTCTAACATTTTCTCTCGAGTGAGGATGGAGTAATCCAAGCTTTCTCACATGTATTAGTTAATTTTCACACTGCTGTAAAGAACTGTCCATGACTGGGTAATTTACAAAAGAAAAGGTTTTAATTGACTCACAGTTCAGTATGTCTAGGGAGGCCTCAGGAAGGCAAAGGAGAAGCAAGGCAATTTCTTCACAAGGCAGCAGGAAGGAGAATGTATGCAGGAGGAACTATCAGGCACTTATGAAACCATCAGATCTCTTGAGAAATCACTCACTGTCATGAGAACGGCATGGGGAAAACCAACTCTATGATTCAATTACCTCCACCTGATCTCTCCCTTGACACGTGGGGAGTATGTGGATTAAGGGGATTACAATTCAAGATGAGATTTTAGGTGGAGACACAGCCAAACCAAATTACCACAGAACGAGTGAGTTTGTCTTAATATAGCCATAACTCTTTGATTCTTCTATTGTATTTGTAGCATATATTAATAGTCTATTTACATAATAAATTTAATACAATAACAGGATATATCTGTAGCTATATAAGATAATGTACATGTTGTGCTCCATGAACAAACTGAAATCAAGGACAATTCAAGGTAAAATATTCCTCAAAATTTATTTCTATAAATCATACATTAGTAGTCTACATTTTCTCTAATTTGACCTAGGTATAAAGGTAAATGTGTCACATCATTCATCAATATTTTTGCTCTTTAGTTAATTCACCAAAATGCAAACAGTAAAGGCAGAGAATTTTTGCCCTCTTGTTCCTAATCACATCTGACATCAGAATTTCCAGCCAAATGAATTATGACTGGCACTCCAAGTAACTGCTTCTAAAGTTGTTAAGTTCTCCAAGATGCTAGGGGATGCCAGGAATGTTTCAGGGCAATGTCCATCAGAAGGAAGGTCACCTACTGAAGAATGACAGTTCTTTGAAGTCTGTCTAATTTTAAGAAATCAAAAAGTGAGACATGCAACAATGAGATTGTAAACATAAAGTAGTCAAATAAGTCCCACAAAAAAGCAACATTAAATAATAAGGAAAAGAATTATCGATAAATACAATGAAAACAAAAAAACAATTTTAACTTGAAGTTTCGACAACTTCTTATATTTAAAAATATACTTTTATATAAAAAGTTAGACTGTAGAAATGTAATCTGGTTCAATAGAGTTTTATAGATCAGTGAATAGAAATGTAAATTAACTAGGTTTTAAATCTTTTAGCCTTTGAATTTTAAAGTAATCATTAAACAATTTGAATGGGGTCTAAATACCAGTGCAGCAAAATGAGTGTTAAGAATTCAGGCACTTTGGGAGGCTGAGGTGGGTGGATCACAAGGTCAGGAGATCGAGATCATCCTGGCTAACACAGCGAAACCCCGTCTCTACTAAACACACACACACACACACACACACACACACACACACACACAAAGAATTCAGACTCTGAAAATATGACAGACTTCAGTTTGAGCTCTAGGTTGCATCACTTACTAGCTAGTTAAGCATTAATTTCTGTATTTTTAGAATGGAGTTAATAATAGAAGTTATTTCGGAGGTTCTTTGCAAGGGTTAAATAACATACTATATTCAACCAAGAACAATATAAATTGTCTTGTTCTTTTTATAATAAATCATTTTATATATGCTAATGAATAATTTTAAAGTATTAATAAGATAATGCTATTGCTGTCGTCCTCAAAATATTTAGGCTTAAAGAACCTTATCCTCCACTCGGCTCAAGAGAGTCATTGGTTCTTTCTATTCCTACCAGTTCCTCCTGCACATATCTTGAACGTATCACATCTTTGTTAGACTGTGGTGTTTTTATATTATATTATTTCTCACCAAAATTCATCAGGAGGTTTTAACGTTGTCTTCCTGAACATCTCCTCCTCCCACACACACATCTTTCATCACTAATGATTTTTCTTTCATTTTTCTCAAACAATAATTGTGTTGCTTTTGCAAAGAAAACATCTTTGGTTTATAATTATATAAATTGTGTTAACGCATATCATACAGCTATGTGTGATACATAGCCAACATTCTGGTATAAATTAAATACGTTATCTCAGTTTCATTTGATATGGTTTGAGTGTGTCGCCATCCAAATCTCATCTTGGATTGTAGTTCTCATAATCCCCATGTGTCATGGGAGGGATCCAGTGGGAGGTAAGTCTAATGAATTTCAAAATATTATTTCTGAATACAGATGATAATACTCAGTATATAACTAACACTGTATATTGGGAGAAATTAGAACTCTCAAAATTTGTTTCTGCCATGGACTATTACAAATCTGAACACTTCTTTTTTCTTTCATTTATCCCCAAATCAAGCATTATCTCTAGCCATGTGGAATATCATGCATCCCTCAGACTATCTCAGGGACATTCAAATTCTTGTGTCTTTGAACATCAGATTATTCCTGCCCAGAATGACCATCTCTACTTTTTGTCTTTGGAAGATTCATGTTGTTTTGGAAGAATCAGAAGAATTCTCAGTGCATTGCACACTGCACACACATCGACCATACCACATATGCAGTGTGTGTGCATATGTTTGGGTATTTCTGTGTGTTTGTTTTTCATGTTTCTAACACAATAGAACAAAGCCTCCTCAAATATAGCTAAATCCTAATTAATGTACATTTTGTTGCTGCTCTTTTTGTTCCTGCTGGTTCCTGGCAGAAGTTCAGGCATATTATAGATGTTCAAAATGCTTGCTTAAATGGATGAAAGAATAAATAACATTTTATGATGTCAATATTTAGTATTATAAAGTGATTTTTAACAATAAAGAGAATAATTCAGATCTGTGTTTGTTTAATGGATTTTCAGAATTTGACTTTAACCATAAAAATAGTAGCAAATACTAAAATAAAAGGTTTTTTTTCTTAATAGGTTTTGATTATCTCTCCCATAACATTAAGTTTTTGGCAGCTGATATTTATGGATTAAAAATGATGTGAATCTAATAATAAAATGTAAGCTAGCCAACTCTATTTCCTACAGAATACTCTATAAAATAAATTATAATAAACCAAACTCTTCTAGACAGTAATGATGGATATTTTCAATTTATCTTATTTCATGAATAAAAATATACCTATCATAAATCTTTTCTTTTAACATAAATGACTACTGTTAAATTTCTGATGATGCTACCTCCCACAAATTATAACCTGAGAATCCTTAAAAAAGAAGCTGAAAATATATTATAGATGATTTTATTCTTAGTATTCATATTGATCCATAGACTATAGCTGACATATTGAAACCATTTGTCCTTCTAAAATATATTTTATTCGATAATCTTGATATTTATTAATTTATCATCTTGTTGCAAATGCCACACATATTTAAATATAAAACAACTGTATTCATCCTTCAGCAATAAACATCTCTTAGTCTGAAGAGTACAGAAAATTTGTGTGCACATAATATAAAGGGCAAGGAAAACTTATTTTTGTTGATAAATAAATCAATAACTACATTTCTCCTCTTTTTTATTCTTTTTATCCCTTTGCGTTCTCCTGTTCCTCAATATCTTCATCACTCATATCATTATCTTCATTGTTATTAGTAAACATATATGTAATTATTAAAAATAACAAAAAGTTACTTTTTTCACTATTTAACATTTTAAAAGCACAATATTTGGTAATTTGTATACATTATACCATTTGTAAAATGAATGATATTTTCTTCATTTCTTATAATAGGAAACAGATACAATTATATGTATCCAATGCCTAGTGAGATACGAATGAACGTTATGCTGACTCAAAGCAAAAACCATTAGGAAAAGCTGACTTAAGGGCACGCTTCATGAAAGAAGAAAGGTATTGGAAAAAGCATGACACATTAGAACTTGTGTTATTTCTAGTGTAGAATTTGCTTAAGAAAAAATCAGGTGATAAGTTTGAATTAATGATATGCTAGATTATGAAAAATACCAAGTGTCAAATGGGAGTATAGTATTTATTTTATTATAATTGGGATGATTTTGATGGTCTTACATTATAGTTTAGCATGTTTTCAATTGTGTTTTACAAATGTTATCCTGATAATCATAGAGAAACTGCTGAAACAAGAAGAGATGAGTGTCATCTTGACAAGCTAGAAAACTTTGCAATAGCCCAAGAAAGATAAACAGCCAGTGAAGGGATGAACCATGGATGAGACATTGAGAATAAAATAAAAACATAAATAGATCTAAGAAATTGAGAAGAATTTATAGGTTAAATACAAAAATTATACAGAAATAGGAAGAGAAGCAATTGGAGTCAAAGATGAATTTACGTTTGTGAAATGAGAGAAAGGAAGAATCATGTGTCTTTGGCATAACAGGAAATGCAAGAGGGACTATAGAGGAAGATGGAGAACTTGGTTGAACAAGACAGATTGCAGATGATATAGTCCTCTTCAGGATCAGATACTTGGAAGTTGAACAGAGATGCTCAGAATCTAGCTTTAATGTGTCTGACTCTCTCAAAGCACTGCTACTACCTGTGCTCTCAGAGAGAATGAGCAAAATATGATGCCTAATCTTTTTCACCACATTCTCACTTAGAGAAAAGATAATGATAAAAAAGAAAAGAAAATGAAATGTGTCCAAGATATGGATCCAGAAGCGAGACACTGTTTCATTACAGAAACAAAAAGAGATTACAAATTAAAAACACGTTTATACACCTGCAATAATAATAACTACTTGTCAATCTTTTGAGCACTCACTATTCTTGACATGTATTTTTATATGCATTATAGTTATTTTATACAATAAAATTCCATGAAATAAATATATGTATTATTATCACCATTTTGGCTAGAAGAAACCAAAACGGAGAATAATTACACAACTTGATCAACGTGAAAAATAAACGTTAATTATAATAGTGTTAACTTCTAAATCTGTATCTGTCTGATTCTACTCATGACTGAATATTAGGTGAAACACTTATTAATCTTAAAGAACCAATATTTGATAACTCACTTTCCTGGCTTATCTTCCTGCTATGTATCCTTAATCAATTAGTACCAAAAAGAAAGGGATGCATTAGCTTATTGGTGATTTGGGAGAGCATACAGGACATGTACAGTCCTTTCTGCTTGCATGAAGAGAGAACGCGCGCTGCTGAGCCCCACTGGCCCACAGTAAACATAGCAGGCTACCTTTTGAGATGGGCTAAATTCAATTCAAATAGTGTCAGAAAATTTGTTTGGCATTAAAACTAAACAACTTTTTTCTAAGCAGTTTTTCACAAGAAAAATTAATAAAAATTTATCTCTGACTCTCACATTTATCTCTGTTTTATTCAAGTTGGACATAGAGGAGAGGAGCTATGATTATAATTGCTTACCTCACTGTCTCCCATGTGTGACATCCAGTAATAGACTATATCTGTGACACCCTAATCACCCTAATCCTCCTGATTATCACTCACTATTTGCTAGAAAACAATACAGAGGCCACTTCCTTAAGATATACTACCCTGTGCAGGGCAAGGGGGATTTACCTGGTCTTCAAATGTGGCAGATATACCCTAAGAAGTCTCCAGTGACTTAGACTCTCATGGAATCTCTTGCCCTTGAGTGCAAGTGAAACCTGTGAGTTGAACTTAACTAAACTAATATTACCAAAGTGACGAGCTATCACTCCTTTCATTAGGTTATGCTGTGGAGCAAAGGCAATAAATAGGATGCTGGTCCCTCTCTGTCAGAGTAGAGAGAGGGAAACTTCTGACAGCTTTGTAGAAGTATACTGCAATGTTATAAGAGAGCTTATGAGGTGGTCAAGAAGTGATGAGAGTGTCCCTGGCCAATGACCAGAAAGAAAACAGGGACCTCGGTTCTGAACCATAAAGAAATGAATTTTGCAAGCAACCTGGAGATTTTTTCAAATGGATTCCTCCGCAGGCAAACCTTCAGATGAGAATGTAGTATGACTTACACCTTGACTGCAGCCTTATGAGACTCTGAACAAAAACTTGAGCTAAGTTGTTTTTGAAATTCCAACCCTTGATAACAGTGAGATAATACATGTTATTTTAAACACTAAGTTTGGTATAATTTCTAATGTAGCAATGGAAAACAAATATACCATGTATACAATTGGTACAATCATACTTGTGATTTGACACAATCACTCACACTGCCTACTTCATGATTGTCCTGTGGCATAAGGCTATCATTGTGATGAAAGTCAAGTGATAGCCACAAAAACAACCCCTTCAGGACAAGATGGTAAATAAAAAACAAAATTGTGTTCTGGAGTTGTAGGAAGGGATTATTAAAATAATGCCACCTTAAATATATAAATAACACGAAGGTGAGGATTCCTATGATATCTACACATAATTCAGCAGGCTGGATCCTCCAGTGAAGCTCTAAATCTTTAGTGACAGCAGATATTCACAAATTCAATTTAGTGGCACCAAATTCTCACTCTATATCAAATGTGATATCTTTATTACAGCACATTTACATGATCTCCAAGACACAGTATGAAGACATTGGTTTGGTGAACAATTTATATTCAGATTGACATAGAACAGAAAACAATATACATTTATAGCTTAGCTCTAGAACGATGTCAATTACATGGTTATGAATCATAACATTGTCCAAAGTGATAAGGACCATCTGGATAATATTGTGCTAATTGGTCTAAATGAGCAAGAAATGCCTAGCATATTGGAGGGCTTGGCTGACACATCCACTCTAGAGGGTGGGAGATGTACCCTGAGAAAACCACTATATCACATTACATCATTAACCTGTTTAGGGGTTCTGTGGTAATGGGTATATTAGGATATGTCATCTAAAATAAAAAAGTGATTGCACTTTTGCTCATAACTACAAAGAGGACTGTTATTTCATATGTATATGTTATATCAAAATCAACGGTAATGGAGATGTGCAATATTGATGAAGTAATTTTTACTTAAAGTCTGTAATGTGGGTAAGACATGAGGGAAAGATTGGTTGTCTCAGTTAATCTCGAATGGAGTATTTAAGAACAAATTTTTTATTCAATATTCTCTGGTAATAAAGCAAATTCAGTCATCTGCATTGAAAGATAAAACAAAGACATGGCAATTAGTTATATGTATACGTATTTGTAAAACCAAGTTAAATTTTTGCTTTATTCTCACTAAGATATTCTTTCTTTGTTCAACATAGATTTGAAAAACTTCCATTTTTAGTGCAGCCTGCAACGAGTGATTATACCTTCTAAAAACTAAATGAGGTTGCGATTATATAAAGACATTTTATGTGAAGTTTAGAAGCTTAAGATACTGTGTGTGCCCTGAAGAAATCTCATGATTAGATGCCTTTGAAACTCCTTATTTGTGTTTCACTCTGTCTTGATACGTCTTTAGTTTCTTTAATCAATGAACACACGGCTCCACACAGCCCCTAAGGCAAAAGTTGCCATAAACAGTTTTCAGTGAAGGAAAAAAGCAAACTGAAAAGAGTACTCCAGAATATGTTTACTAGTATCCCTGAGAGAAGTTTTCAGTCTCCCTACAGCCACCACACATCGTGAATGGCAAAATGTATCTTGTCAATAGAGCCAGTGTCTTTACATATACCCTGGAAATTACAGTCTGGTGTCAATTTTTAAAAAGTGAATGTAGCATTTTAAAAAACCTGATTAGTCACAGATATATGACAAAAAATTCTTAATAAAGGAAAGGTGTTTACCCATTGTTCTGAATTTGTATAGGTTTTCTCTACCAGTTAGATAATAAATGAATAAATTTTCACTTTCTTTAACCTGTCAAACAAAACCTACAAAAACTAGAGGAAGAGTCTGGTATAGAAGAAATATTTATAGAACTGGGGAATAATTCTTTATATTATCTATGTGTTAATGAACTCTTCACATTACAGTATCTAACTTAAGAATTTAGGCTTTTTAATTAGGCAGGTCTGGCTTCTACCATTCACTAATTATGTAACCTGATTAATTACCAAGCCATACAAATTTCCATTATTTCTTTTATAAAGTAGCTATAATAACAATACTTATTTCGTAAAGCTGTTTAAAGTATTAAAAAATGCATATAATGGAGTTAACACAATTTGCACATTAGATATTGTGTCTGCCTCCTCCTCCTTCCTCTTCTTTGTGATCATGGCTGTCATTGTTGTCAGGCTTATAATAGAAATATAAATCTGCAATAGTAGCATCTTATTTAATTTTAAGCTTCCCTGACCCTGTTCTTATCCTCAAATTTCACCTCCCCAGAGAAGCCTTTCTGTACTATTAATCTAAATTAGTCCCAACAAGGAATTCTATCTCATTACCCTATTTTATTTTTTCTAGCATTCGTAGTCATTATCTTGTTTATTCATCTATTTACTATTTCATAATTAGTTCCCAAATCCAATGTCTGTGCATAAGAGGACAGACTTTATCATGTGCCACTCTATCCACCTGGCATTTAGTAGGCACCCTGTAAGTACTCATTAGGTTAATGAATATGAATGTTCTCATTTTTTTTGCTTCTTCATCAAAAATCAATTGTTTATTTCCAAAAAGACAACCAGAGAAACCTGTTGATAAGACACAACACAGTGTATTAGACTTATTAGAAGCAAAGTAGTGCAGTATCTCAACAAAAATCTTAGTAGTGTCTCCAAATGGAAAATAGGGGCATGGTTTAGTTGCAGTTTGAGGGCTTGAGTTGAAGGATTTTGAGATGGCTGTTACAGGATTAGAAAGTAGGTGGGTTACTATTATAACAATTGTTTGGATGAAGCACACAGCACGATGAAAATCTTTAAATGAGCTGTAAGTAAGTAGTTCAGTTGTTTTGGTTTCTTACCTTCTAGGAACTGGTACTTCCTTCAGTAAGCACTGGAGTTATTTTTGTTGCCCTCGGTGTTGCTTAGCAAAGAACACGAAATTATGCTTCATCCAAGAATTGTTTAACATACGGACTAGGAAATATGTCTGGTTCCAATATTGTTTAACACATGGACAGAAAATTATATGGTTTCAGATTTTAAAGGTTTATTTGCATTTGACACATGGATTCCTTTCTTATTTTTGCATAGTTACGACTTATGTATGCTTTACATGATTTAGTTTGTATTCTAGTTTTCACTTGTGCTTTTGCATTATATTTTTCTAGAGCTCCTCTTACTTCCATTTTTTCTGTCTTATTAACTGAATAAACTTATATAATTCTCACCCATTCAATGTGGATTCATATAAATATACAATTCTAGACCTACTTGAAATTTTTAGTCTTCCCTTATTCATTCAGATATACTACTCATTGTCACATCTTCATATATAATGCTTACACTTTATTCTAAATGTTAAATTTTTATTATGATCTTTTCTCTAATGTTCTGCCTCCTCTCACATACAGACTAGATCATGTTTGTGTGATATTGTCCCACTTTTAAGTCCTTGTCTATATAAAGATCTACTTATCTGTATAAACATCTATATAGGTCTATCTTAACATCTACTAGTGGGCATCTCTTACAGTGTTTTGTAAAAATTCCATCAGAGAGTCTATTATAAGGATAGACTTGATGCTTTGAAAATAAATTTAACATTCTTCTGTATACTGACTTCCCACCCACCGAGCTATCACGGTTTTTAGCTGTTAATAGCATCAAGACTTGCAACATCTCCAATAAGAACAGTTCTGCTTCACTTTCCTGACCAGTAATAATAGACATTACAGTATCTAACTTAAGAATGTAGGCTTTTTAATTAGGCAGGTCTGGCTTCTACCATTCACTAATTATGTAACCTGATCAATTACCAATAATTTAGTAATTTAGTAATTGATGCCTCTTACAAATTGTCTTTTGTATGGTCTCTAAGTGTTGTTTCTTCAATGCCAAGATTCACATACCAGACAGATTAAATATCCTAAAATTCTACTTTGACCTTCTTAAATAAATACCTTCAGTGATTTGGAACTGCCTACAATATGATATCTATTCAGCTTAGCTTAATATTTTTGATAACTTACAATCAATCTCTGGACAATCTTAGATAATTTCTAGGTAAAAGTATTTTCTATGGTTTTTCTGTATTACTGAAGGAGCCTTGCTGGCCCACCTGCTATGCCTTCAATGTGCCATGCATTTTTCTCCACCTTTGAATCTATATTCTCTCTGCTTAAAATACTATTCTGTTGGCCCTGATTCTCTTTCAATCCCCACTTCAAATTCCTTTTTCATGAAACCTTACCAAAGTACTATAATCCACAGGGATAGCTAAATCTTGAAAGGTAAGAGACTCAGTGATAATGTTCATTTGTAATGCACAATATATATTGCCCTGACTTTGTAATTTCACAGTTTTTATTTGTGTTTGTTTTTTCTCTTCATATTAAATATGTAAAATCTCATTATTAGAGCGTTTGTAACATACGCATTTAGATGTTCTGGAGACTGTAATTTGCATGCGTATTTTTAAAACAAATATCATCAATGTTCAGTGTTATTATTTTAGAGATTTGATATTTAGTAAGTACAATGGACTGAATGGTTGTGTCCCCACTCAGAAACAAATGTTGAAAGTCTAACCCTAGTACAACTATTTCACCTAGTATTAGGAGGTGGAACTTTTGGGAAATAATTAGGTAATGAGAGTGTAACCCTCATGGGTAGGATTAGTGCCATTATAAAATAAATCTCAGAGAGTTCTCTTGCCCTCTTCTGCTATATGAGGATACAATGGGAAGATGGCAATCTGTAACCTGAAGGAGAGTCCTCTCTAGAACCTGATCAGGCTGACTCTGATCTTAGGCTTCCAGCCTTTAGAACTGTGAAAATATATTTCTATTTTTTAAAAGCCACCTAGTTCGTGGGCCTTTGTTAAAGCAGCCTGAATAAACTGAGACAGTAAGGCATAGGTATGACCCCTAGAAAGCTCTCTAAAGAATTAGGGCCATGAGTAAGAAATGCAGAATTATTTGGTTCACTAGTAGATAACAGACAGGCAAATCTAATAAACAAGCTGGTACTTCAGAGAATTGTTCTGAGATAAAAAGTACCTTCAGGCTCTTCAGGCAGGGCTGAAAATATCCTTATTCAATAGCCTATAGTACTGCACAACCTTCTCTTACATAAGGTATTGTGTTTGTTTCTATCCTATTAAATATGTGAAATATATTGAAATCAATTTGTTTCTAGTCTCATGAAAAAACATAGAGTTTATCAACTTCTAGGACTCTTCTAAGTTATAAAAGTCAAATAAAATACATTTTCAAATATTTTGCACATAAAACTGCCTCTGAAACAAAACACAGACTATTTTGCATTAGCATTTGGGTTTCCCTCAAGGAAGGTTGTAAGCATGTTTATTGCCTCAATTTTTGCTCTTGGAATAGATGTTATCTAAGAATAAAAATGAACACATGGTAAGTCTTCAACAAGTCTATATTTATTGAATTTAAAGGTACAAGGTAATCATATTTAGTTTCTTCTTGTGTATTTTTATACCTTACTTATTGTTTAGTTAACTGAATAGAATATTTCCTTTCCTAGTACTTAATTTACTCTTTCTCTAGAAAATTGAGCACTTAGAGATTTTCTGGAATATGCTTACTGCATGTCTATATGCTAACTAAAATGGCATTTCTTATGCATCCATTAATGATTTTTGAAAAAGTATTTTCCGTAGGTTCTGAAGAATTCTAGTTACAAGAGATCATGAGATGCTGAATAAGAAAAAAAAAATGTATTCAAATAAACTTAGAAACACTGTCTACTCAAATTTTCAAAAAAATTCAACTTGAATTTTAGATACCGGGGTACTTCTACATGTTTGCTACAGTGGGAATACTAAATGATGCTGAGGTTTGGGGTGTGAAGTCCATCACCCAGGAAGTGAGCATAATACCTGAAAGGTAGCTTTTTTTAACTCACCTTTCTCCTTTCCTTTGTACTCCAGTAGTCCAGTGTCTATTGTTCCTGTATTTATGTCTGTCTGTGCTCATATTGAGTCTCACTCTGTTGCCCAGGCTGGAGCACAGTGGTGTGATCTTGGCTTACTACAACCTCTGCTTCTCGGGTTCACGCCATTCTCCTGCCTCAAACTCCAGAGTAGCTGGGACTACAGGCACCCACCACCATGCCCAGCTAATTTTTGCATTTTTAGTAGAGACGGGGTTTTACCATATTGGTCAGGCTGGTCTCAAACTCCTGACTTTGTAATCTACCCGCCTTGGTCTTCCAAAGTGCTGGGATTACAGGTGTGAGGCACCGCGCCTGGCCTTAGGCCTTAGCTTCCATTTGTAAATGAGGTTATGCGGTATTTGGTTTTTAGGTCCTGCATTAACTCCCTTAGGATTATGGCCTCTGGTTCCATTCATGTTGCTGTAAAGGATATGATTTTACTTTTTTTTTTTTTTTTTTTTTTTGACTGCGTAGTATTCAGTGGGATATATGAGACATCATCTCACACCAGTCAGGTTGACTGCTATCAAAAACTCAAAAAACAGCAGATGCTGATGAGGCTGTGGAGAAAAATCAATGAATGCTTATATACTGTTGGTGGGAATGTAAATTAGTCCAGCCACTGTGGACAGTAGTCAGGAGATTTCTCAAAGAACTTAAAATGAAACTACCATTCGACCCAGAAATCCCATTACTGGGTCTACACCCAAAAGAAAATAAACCATTCTATTAACTGTTATCTGGAGATTCACACTGTGAATTTCCATTTTAAGGAGTTTGTAAAGTCCTGCAAGAAATAAACTTGTTTCTTTTTATTTAACTTACAATTTTACTATCATTTTACATAATGTTATTTAGATCAGTCATTTTCAAAACTTATCTGTGAAAGATCCATTTTTATTTATTTATTTTTATTATACTTTTAGTTAAGGGGTCCATGTGCAGAACGTGTAGCTTTGTTACATAGGTATTCACGTGTCATGGTGGTTTGCTGCACCCATCAACCTCTCACCTATATAAGGTATTTCTCCTAATGTTTTCCCTCCCCTAGACCCCCACCTCCCATCAGGCCCCGATGTGTGATGTTCCCCTCCTTATGTCTATGCTTTCTCATTTTTCAACTCCTGCAGGGGCCATTGAAAACAATATGCTAAGAATAGATAAGGCTCAAGGACAGTATCTCTAGCTAGTTGCACTTTTAATGAACTCCAGTAGTCAAGGACAGTATCTCTAGTTGAACTTTTAATGAACTCTAGTAGGCGCCAAGAAGGCAGACAAATAAGAAAGAGCTTAGAGACAAGGAACTAAGCAGAAGGTTACATCTGGGTGCAGAAAGTTTGTTTTGCATTGTGTTATTTTTGCTGACGTGGGGTTTATGGAGTATAAATAAAGTGAGGCAGAGGCTCTAGGTGCGGCCGCCATGTTCTCTGTTTGTCTTTGTCTCTTGTGTCTGTTCATTCTTCACCACCCCCAGCGCGGTCCTCAATAAGTGGCGCAGCGAGCAGGGTCTGCACGGGTGAGTAGTGGGGAACAAAAAGGGGAACCCCCTAGGAGCGGGTAAAACCCAGGGATTGTTAAGGGGAACCTTCTTAAGCTTTCATTATGGGGAATTCCAGTTCCTTGGCCTCAGAATATTTAAGATTATTACAAGGGCTTTTACTTTCGAGTGGGGTTGATGCAAAAGAGAGAACTTTGCGGAAATTGTTTGCTCATGTGGAACAACATTGTTTTTGGTTTAAATATCAAACTGAAGTACAATTAAATAAATGAAAGTGGCAACAGGTTGTTAAGACCCTTCGTTAACCACACCAGCACGGTGATGTAATGTCGGCACCTTTATGGGCCCTTTGTGCTTCTATTACCCAAGCTTTGGAGCTCTTAGAGACAGACTCTGAAAAAGGGGAAAATGGGGATAAGGAGTCTTCGAAGTCTCTGATAGCCATTTCCCCTCCTTTAGATAATCCTGTAGCTGGTGGAAACGGTCCTTTGTCTGATGATATGTCTCATGAAAAGGAATCAGAAATTCAAAAGGAGCTTCAGCAGTTGTCCAAATTTTACAATTACAATTATCTCCCCCTCAGCCTTCTCCTCCACCCACTCCTGTTTTTACTTTTCCTGTGGTCCATCCACCCCCATCGGCACCCAAGGTGGAAGAGGAAAACAGTTTTCCCCCACTGCCACCGCCACCGCCGGTGGAAATGCTGCCTCGTTCAGGCACAGTTTTTGCTGTCCCCTCTTCTACTGCTAAGGCTGTAATTGAGGTATTGGATTCTCAAGAGGATGAGGATCCTCTACAATTGTTCCCCATTACTAGGCAACCTTTTGGCCCTAATGATCAATTTCCTCAAGGAGGTATAAATGTGCAGTATAATGTCCTTCAATTTAAATTCCTTAAAGAAATGAAGGCAGCTGTTGCTAATTATGGCCCTCAATCTCCTTTTGTCATGGGTCTTCTAGATTCTTTCTCCTCTGAGAATTTGTTTTTGCCTTTTGATTGGGAGACTTTGGGGAAGGCTGTTTTGGACCGCTCTCAGTGGCTTCAGCTACGCAGTTGGTGGCTGGAAGATGCCAAAGAACAGGCTCGCCGTAATGCCGCTAGAAATCCTCCAGGGCCAACAGAGGAGCAATTAACAGGTACTGGTCAGTTTGCTACAGTAGCGGCTCAATCTGGACTCGATGACGTGGCATTATCACATGTTAAAGGACTGTTTTTAAAGGCTTGGTGTAAAGTAGAACCGTCGGGGAAAACTGCCTTGTCTTTTGTTAAGGTTTTGCAGGGTGCCAATGAACCTTATCCTGATTTTGTTGCTCGGCTCCAAGATGCTGTAATAAAGACTGTGGGTAGTGGGGCTGCAGGCAAAATCCTGATAACCACACTAGCCTTCGAGAATGCTAATCATGAATGTCAGAGGTTGTTGCATCCTCTCAAGGCTGCTGGAAACTTACAAATAGAAGATTTTATTAGAGCCTGTGCAGGAGTGGGAGGGGCTGCCTATAATGCACAATTGTTTGCTGGAGCTTTATCTAAGGCACTCATGGGAAAAAAGGGAGTTTGCTTCCAATGTGGAAAGACTGGTATTTTAAAAAGGAGTGCCGTAAACTATCTAATAAGAGCGACTCCTCAAGAGTAGGATCTAAAAAGCTTCCCACTGAACCCTGTCGTCGCTGCGGCAAAGGGCGACACTGGACTAATGAATGTCACTCTAAGGTAGACAAAGATGGTACTCTTTTAACCTCCAGATTGGGAAACTTGTAAAGGGGCCCTTCAGCTTGGGGCCCCAACAACAATACAAGCCCACTTCATTTGCAATTTCCAGTCAGCTCGGGAGTCCAGCATCAGCAGGCCAGTCAGTCAATGTTAACCCCCAATTTTCAGTAGCTCAGCTTTTCTCTGCTACTTCTGGTAGCGCCACTGCTGATGTGGCGATTTTGCAGGCTGTCTAACTCACCCTGGAAATGGGAGTTGTTAAATTGGCTACAGGTGTTTTTGGGCCATTACCTCCACATACTGTTGGATTGCTTATAGGACGTAGTAGTAGTATTCTACAGGGTTTACAAGTTCATTTGGAAGTTATAGATTCTGATTATAAAGGGGAAATTCAAATTATGGCACAGGCTCATAAACCCATATCCCTTAAAGGGGGGCAGCGGATTCCACAACTTCTTTTATTACCCTATTTTCAGTTTCCTTCACGGGGACGAAAAAGGACCAGAGGTTTTGGAAGCACGGGTAGATATATTTTTTGGGAAACTTTAGTAACTCAACAAAAACCTTTGTTTCCCCTCAAAGTAGAGGGACAAATTTTTCAGGGCTTTGTCGACACTGGAGCTGACGTTTCTATTATTGTCTCCAACCAATGGCCTTTACAGTGGCCTAAACAGCCTGTTGCTGTTTCTCTTACCGGATTAGGTTCCACCTCTGAGGTGTATCAAAGTTCTCAATCCTTGAGTTGTCGAGGGCAAGATGGTCAAACGGCCCAAGTCCAGTTTTATATTGTTCCTATTGCCCTAAACTTACGGGGGCAAAATTTTTTGCAACAATTTGGAGCTTTTGTTTCTATTCCTCATGTCTCTAATTCTGCCAGGAATATGATGTTCCACATGGGCTACAATCCCCTTAAAAAATCTTTAAACATGTAGCCACTGTTCAGCAGCCTCAAGCCCTTCCTTTGACGTGGAAAACTAACGTTCCTATATGGATTGAACAGTGGCCTTTAACACGTAAAAAGCTTGAGGCCTTGGAAAACTTAGATCAGGAACAATTATCCTTAGGTCATATAGAGCCTAGTCCTTCTCCATGGAATTCCCCTGTCTTTGTAATAAAGAAAAAAAAAAAAAAAAAAACGGTAAATGGAGACTATTAACAGATCTTCGTGCTATTAATGCATGTATTCAACCCATGGGATCTTTACAACCTGGTCTTCCTAATCCTTCTATGATTCCTCAAGATTGGTTACTCATGATTATTGATTTAAAGGATTGTTTTTTCTCTATTCCTTTGCATCAAAAGGATTGTGAGCGTTTTGCCTTCTCTGTCCCTGTTTTTAATAATTCTCAGCTACTTTCACGATATCAGTGGAAAGTTTTACCTCAAGGTATGTTAAACAGCCCTACCTTGTGTCAAGAATTTGTTCATCGGGCCCTGGATCCTGTTCAAAAATGTCATCCTTCTGTTCTTTTATATCATTATATGGATGACATTCTTCTTGCTGCACCTACTAAAGAAAAGCAGCAAGATGCTTTCGCATCGTTACAAACTCAGCTTTCTTTATACTCACTTAATATAGCCCCCCAAAAAATTCAAGTGGATTTTCCTATTCAATATTTAGGTTATACCTTGAGAAACAAAATATTCGACCCCAAAAGATTCAAATTCGATGTGATCATTTAAAAACATTAAATGACTTTCAAAAGCTTTTAGGAGACATTAATTGGATGTGTCCTGTGTTAGGAATACCAACGTATCAATTACAACATCTTTTTTCTATTCTAGAAGGAGACAGTCACTTGGACAGCCCACGTCATTTAACTCCTTTGGCTTTACAGGAACTCCAGCTGGTAGAAGAGCAGCTTCAAAAAGCCCATTTACATTATATCCTTCCTGACGTTCCCCTTTCCTTGTGTTTATTTCACACTTTACATTCTCCCACAGGAATGATTCATCAAACAAATCGGCCGTTACAATGGATCTTTTTGTCCAACAAAACATCTAAACGCTTGACTACTTATGTTGATCGTTTAGGTGAATTAATCATCAAAGGACGACATCGCTGTCGACAACTCTGGGGAGGAAATCCTTCCTTTATTATTTCTCAATTTACTCATAGTCAGATGACTTATCTTCTTTCCACTTCTGATTCTTGGCAAGTTGCTTGCGCTTCATTTGTCGGACAATTTTCTACCCAATATCCTAAGTCTCCGATTTTTTCATTCTTTAGGGAGCGTTCTGTATTGCCCTTCTCACCAATATCTATATTTCCTGTTCAAGGTCCTACTTTTTTTACTGATGCTAGTAGTAATGGTAAAGCTGGATATTGAAGTGTTCATCAATCTCGAGTTACAGTTTATCCTTATCCCTCGGTGCAACAGGGAGAACTGTTTGCTGTTCTCATGGTCTTACTTGATTTCCCTTCCACCAGTTGTAACATTGTTAGTGATTCTCAATAACGCCGTTTATGTTACTTCTTATATTTCTCAGGCCACTCTACCTCTTTGTGTTACTTCTTCTCTTCAAAAACTCTTTTCTTTGTTGTCTTCTGCTTTGAGTCAACGTCAAGCTCCTTTATTCATCAGTCATCTTCGTTCTCATTCTCAACTTCCTGGACCGTTAGTTCATGGTAATGCTCTGATTGATTTGCTTTTAATCGCCCACCTGCAGGCTGCAGAATAAGAACATACTCTACATCACACTAATAGTTCTGGCCTTCAACGACGGTTACATTTAACTCGTAAACAAGCTCATTCTCTTATCCGAGCTTGTCCTTCTTGTGCTCCTTTAAGCATTCCATCTTTCCATCCTGGGGTTAATCTGCAAGGTACTCAAGTTAATCATATCTGACAAATGGATGTCACTCATGTCCCTTCTTTCGGACGATTAAAGTATGTTCATCATACCATTGATACTTTCTCTCATTTTCAATGGGCAACTCCTTTGCCATCTGAAAAAGCTGACTCTGTTATTACTCATCTCTTAGCTTGTTTTACCATCATGGGCATTCCTCTTATATTTAAAACTGATAATGCCCCTGCCTATGTCTCTTGTAAATTACAAATTTTCTTACAGCAATACAATATTCGACATCTCACCTGTATCCCGGGCAACAGTCAGGGTCAAGCCATTATTAAGCGTGCAAATTTAATCTTAAAAACGCAGCTGCAAAAACAAAAAGGGAAAAATGAGTCCCCCAGAAACCAGATACTGAAGGTTCTTTTTACCTTAAAGTTTTTGAAACAATGGAGACAATTGCAGGACTCCGCTGCCATAACTCATCTTTCCTCACCTCCCTTGGCGATAGTCCCCGCTGACAATTTAAGGGTTTGGTATCCTAATGAAGAGGGTAAGTATGCTCAAGGGCAAGTTCTAAAACAGAGATGGGGCTATGCTCTTATCCTTACAGGGAGCGGACCTGAGTGGTTTCCTACAAGGCGATTGAAACCCTGTTGAAAAGAAAACTGGACTCAGCATGCACCTCTTCTTTTGTTGGATGTGCCTCGGCAGGGGACTTATTTCCCTTAGTGAGGCTTTGTATGAATATTGGACTTATATTCCCTTTCCACCCTTGTATCAGGGAGTTGCCTGGGGGGAGGTGGAAATTAAGGTTTTCACCAATGACACTACTTGGATGCCGTCCCCCTATATGGACAAGGACAATATAGAATGGGAAATGGGAATAATAAACAGCACATACCAATTTGGAGTGGAAGGACTTCCGATTTGCATGGGAAATAGTCCTCATTGTCTCCGGAAATCGCATGAAGCTTGGCTGTTCGCTATAATCATAGCCATGTGGCTGCTAACACTGTTATTATTGTAACTAGAAGCTTTCAGTATAACCATACTGTATATAGTAATGAGATTATTCCTAGTTCCTTACCTTTTTGTCCTATCCCAGAGGTTTCCCCTAATATTGAGGTGCTGGAGTGGCAGCACTGTCGGGGAACTAAGCCCCAGATTTTAATAGAGTACAATGGGCTGCAAGTAACTGATTGGAGTGTGCACTGTGATTTTCAAACAAAATTTAGTCACATACCTTTGAAATGGCACGGGGTAAATAAAAGTATTGCCGCTGATGGTAATGAGACCTTGGTATGGCATGAAGGAGGCTTGTCGCCACTTTTGCTTCATCTTAAACACTCTTTACAAGTACAGAGTCATCTTTGGAAGTTATTAGCTGTAGGTGATGCTATTAGTACTTTTGTGGGAAATATGTCCCTTCATCTTTCTAACCCGAAGAGCTCCTTTCATATTCACTTACATCGGAATACCTCCCGATATATTATTGCTTGTGTCCGAAAGCCTTACCTATTATTAGCGGGGAACTTGACATGGGATAATGATACGGGGATTGTTAATTGTAAAGATACGTGTACATTTTTGTCTTGCCTCAATCATTCCTGGTGGCGCAGTTTTACGGGGGATATTTATATCCTCCGGGCTCGTAAGGAAATTTGGCTACCTGTCAACCTTACGTGACCAGTGGGGGGCATCACCTCTTGAGACTTATATTTGGACTTCCCTTCAGTGGACCCGTCATGCCCTTGGACTTATAATTGCCTTGGTGATGAGCCTTGTTGCCATTGCCTCCACTGCGGCTGTGGCATGGCTCGCACTACATCAAAGCATACAAAATGCTGAATTTGTACAGCAATGGCACAAACAATCTCACCGGTTGTGGCTGCAACAATGGAACATTGACTCCCAACTCACTGAAAGATTGGACAACGTGGAACAAGCCTTAACGTGGCTTGGAGATCAGCTCACTGTCCTCAGTACTTGGATAACACTGCAATGTGATTGGAACTCTACTCAATTTTGCGTAACACCTGTGCCTTTTAATATCTTTCAAAATTGGATCGAAATCCGAAAACTATTAATAGGCCATAAAAATATTAGTGTGGACATCCAAAAACTCACTCAAAACATTTCCGAAGCATTTCAACAACAATTACATGTATTGTCCAGAGCAGCTACTATGCAGCAGCTGGGTCAACTGCCTTGCTGCTCTTAATCCATGGACCCAGATGAAAACATGGATTTCTACAATCTCTGGAAGTATATTGCTTTGGGTGCTTGGATTGAGTCTACTTCTTCTGGTAATCTGATGCTCCCTCCATCGCATCCAAAAACAAAGGAAAAAACAGGAACAAGTATGGGCTACCTTTCTAAGATTGAGGCAAAACAAAAAGGGGGAAATGCAGGGGCCATTGAAAACAATATGCTAAGAATAGATAAGGCTCAAGGACAGTATCTCTAGCTAGTTGCACTTTTAATGAACTCCAGTAGTCAAGGACAGTATCTCTAGTTGAACTTTTAATGAACTCTAGTAGGTGCCAAGAAGGCAGACAAATAAGAAAGAGCTTAGAGACAAGGAACTAAGCAGAAGGTTACATCTGGGTGCAGAAAGTTTGTTTTGCATTGTGTTATTTTTGCTGACGTGGGGTTTATGGAGTATAAATAAAGTGAGGGGGAGGCTCTAGGCACGGCCGCCATGTTCTCTGTTTGTTTTTGTCTCTTGTGTCTGTTCATTCTTCACCACCCCCAGCGAAGTTCTCAATAAACTCCCCCTTATGAGTGAAAACATGTGGTGTTTGGTTTTCTGTTCTTGTGATAGTTTGCTGAGAATGATGGTTTCCAACTTCATCCATGTCCCTGCAAAGGACATGAACTCATCATTTTTTATGACTGCACAGTATTCTTTGGCGTATATGTGCCACATTTTCTTTATCCAGTCTATTACTGATGGACATTTGAGTTGATTCCAAGTCTTTGATACTGTGAATAGTGCCACAATAAACATGTGTGTGCATGTGTCTTTATAGTAGCATGTTTTATAATCTTTTGGGTATATACCCAGTAATGAGATTGCTAGGTCAAATGGTATTTCTAGTTCTAGATCACTGAGGAATCCTCACACTGTCTTTCACAATGGTGGAACTAATTTGCACTCCCAACAACAGTGTAAAAGCCCTATTTCTCCATATCCTCTCCAGTATCTGTTGTTTCCTGACATTTTAATGATTGCCATTCCAAATGGCATGAGATGGTATCTCATTGTGGTTTTGATTTGCATTTCTCTAATGACCAGTGATGATGAGCATTTTTTCATATGCCTGTTGGCTGAATAAATGTCTTCTTTTGAGAAGTGTCTGTTCATACCCTTTACCCACTTTTTGATGGGGTTGTTTTTTCTTGTAAATTTGTTTAAGTTCTTTGAAGATTCTGGATATTAGCCCTTTGTCAGATGAATAGATTGCAAAATTTTTCTCCTGTGCTATAGGTTCCCTTTTGACTCTGATGGTAGTTTCTTTTGCTGTGCAGAAGTTCTTTAGTTTAATTAGATCCCGTTTGTCAATTTTAACTTTTGTTACCTTTGCTTTTGGTGTTTTAGACATGAAGTCTTTGCCCTTGCCTATGTGCTGAATGGTATTGCCCAGATTTTCTTCTAGGATTTTTATGGTCCTAGGTCTTATGTTTAAGTATTTGATCCATCTTGAGTTGATTTGTGTATAAGGTGTTAGGAAGGGGTCCAGTTTCAGTTTTCTGCATACGGCCAGCATACGTTTCCCCAACATCATTTATCAAATAGAGACTCTTTTCCCCATTGCTTGTTCATGTCAGGTTTGTCAAAGATCATATGGTTGTAGATGTGTGGTGTTATTTCTGAGGACTCAAGCGTCCCGTTCATTTCTTGACTTGGAGTTTCACACATTGGCATGATTTCATGACTTTCTTTTCTCCTCTCTTGATTCTTCCTCTAGGGCAGGCTGTTACTCAACTGCTGCATGCACAGTGTTGGTCAGCATTTTGGAGGGTAACCACATGCACAGTGTGTTTACTGAGGTTGTGTTCATGCTCTCTAGGGGCCATTTTCTTTTATTGGTTGAACACCCACAGAGGAAGGTCATGCATCTGCCATTTTGCCTCTTAGTGTTCATGCTTAAGCCTGCTAACCCTTCTCTTTAGATCTTATTGGGAAGCTGCAGATCCAGGTCCAGGTGTCTTCTATCTGCTGGGAGACTGTCTTCCCCTGACGCTGGCTGTGACCAATTATTATTTCAGAGAGACGGTTTAATAACTGCCCGACCATCACTTGATGTTTGCCTGACATTCCTGGGGGGTTCCTCTCCTGCTCTGCTTATGTCTGCCTAACCACCTACTCTAACAATTATAAATCCTGAGTGTCATTTTGATGTGTAGCCAGTTTGGGAAACTAATTCACTGTGGAATAAGCATTTTGATAAGTGGGATTACACAGCACAGGGCACTTTCTTTTTCAATCTGGTTTTTATACTCTATAAGGAGGGTTACAAGAGGAGGGGGAGAGGAAGAAGACTTTGGGAAGCCCAGATCCAGCAAAATAATTAACATTTCAGTTATTGTCAGATTAAATGCTTCCTTGTATGAGAATGATTCCTTAAGGTTTGGGCAACCACATGTATGAGTATAGCCCATAGAGTTATCTCAAAACACTCAGAGACTCTAGTAGCACCTTCTATTAATGAAAAAAAAAAAAAAAATCATTGCAAAGGTGTATGCAGATTATTGAATACCTCTGCATGTGTCAGGTCTTATAATTCCATATTTATCTATCTCTGCTTAATCTACTGCCTTTAAAGTGCTTTAAATTTTTGTTTTCTGAGCTATGGCTTACTCTAATTTATTGAGCTACTGGTTCCTTTGCTAATCAGAACTGACTTCTGGAGTCCACCACGAGCCTGGCCCTGTCTACAAGCTCCTTTTTGTCTTGTCTGCATTCCCTAACATATTCTCTGAGTTGCTATTAATTTGTGGTGCTTTTCCTAACAGTGTACCTATATGTACATCAATAAGGGGTTCCTGAAGAAAACTGTCCCTTTTGTAGTGACAGTTTCAGTAGTATCTAGGCTGCCAAAATGGGCTCCGTTTCACTATGTTTTAGAGAAGCTTCTTCCTGACTATATAGCCCCTGACTTCCCTTTCCTCTAGAAAACTTGTAATTACAAATTTCTTCTCTGCTTCCTTGAAGTGCAGATCTTTATAAAAGTCTCTTGTCAGATTTACCACCCAGGACTGTCTCTGCAGGACCTGGGAGCCATCCCTTTGATATATAATCATCAAAGAAGGCAGCACCTCTACCTCCCAGCCTCTGTGGTAGGGTAGGAATCTGACTGCAATGCGTGACATGTTCTGAGTTTCAAAACCACTTCTAGTCATGAAAACATCAGAAAGTTTACTTTTCCTTTGGGTAACACCAATTAACAACCGTAAATGGCCTATGATCCATCCCTTTCCACACTGCATTGCAATAAACGAAGTCTTCCTTGCCTGTTTAACTTCATCCTGTAAAATTTTTGCTTTGAAGTCTAATGATTTGTCATACATTAATATCAATATAGTGACTATTAAGATGTTTCATTACTGATTTAAGAATTCTTAATTGAACAATTTATGAAATTAGTAAAGAAATATGAAAACGACATTTTCCATAGAATTGTTTATTTTTTTAGTGTTGTTACATTATTTTGTATTTGATAATATCAGGTCACCTTGGACCACTTAAACAAATATAAAAATGTTTAAAATAATTTATATAAAACTAAATATTTTTTTCTTATTTATATACAGAATACAATACAATGAAGTTTGTGTCAATTAAATAATATTTCAGACATTTTTCTAAGCCATCTGTTCTCACTTTTAAATACTCAAATGTTCAGCTTAATAGAGCATGTCCTGAATCTTCCTGTTTCATATGTGCCTTAATATATTGATTTAGTTTTTGCCACATGATTAATCTGAAATGATGATCATCATTACTTTCTTATGTGCTATAATCTTATAAATATATCTGGCTATTTTAATTCTAATGGTTCAGGCTCAATTTATAATGACCACGACTTATCTCTCTGAGTGTCATTTTAGGGTGTTCTTGTGCTTTAATAATGTTTTCTAGAGTAAAAATTGAAGAAAACAGTTGCATATTTTACATAGCTCTTGTTGGTGTTTTCTTGTTTGTGAAAGTGTATAATTTTTATAGTTCTTATTTTTTAAAGAGAGTGTTCATTTTTAAATAAAATAGAATAATACGATGATTCCTGGATTCTTCAATAAGCACCCAAATGAGTAATAGGAGCTTTTTATAACATTCAAGGGAAATTATAATTGTTATCAGTCATCTTGGCATATCCTTAATGATTTGCCACCGGAATGTTTTAAGGATCATCCTGACTTTTAATTCAAAATAGTAAGATTTAAATGTTACATTTTAAAGCTTTAAGGATACGAATAAAAGATAATTCAATTGAAATTTGATTTTTAGGTTAAAGATATAGAAGCACTGAGAGGTTAAGTTGCCCAAAGTAACATTGCTAGAAGATGGCAAGCCAGGGCATAAGTCAGGGTTCCCATTCACCAAGCTTCAAGCTTTTAACCAGTAGGCTAAACTACCTTCTCAGTAAATTACTTGGAAGAAATGAATGTACCACTTGCTTCTCTGCTCCCTGAAGCATTATCTGGCACACTCTCATGATTCAAGACCCAAGTTACTCTATCCTTTTGATCCTTTCCATTACAAAATCCATTGATCTTACAAACACCTTGTGTGATAGGCAAAGCTATAACTAAATGAGAAATGTCATTATTTGGTAATCTGGAATCAAAATTAGATATTCCATCTTAAATTCCAAAATTTGTATATACACGCAGGTGACTGTATCCTAGATTTTGAAGTAACACACTTTTCATAATTCGAACCACTGTTTTTCTCTATTCCCAGTTTCCCCTTAATTTTACATTACTTGATGTGCTTTCTGTAGCCCTTTCACCCTGTCTCAACACAGAGTGGAGGGTAAGCATCCCCCCACAGCTAGCTGTATTCCCATTCTCCAAATTAGCTGATTATGGACTGAGGTAGATGCCATTCTCTCTGAGATGTGGAACTTCTTTATCTAAAATGACCAGTCTCTACGGACCAATTAAGCAAAAGAATGCTGAGCCGGCTTCCGACAGGTAAAGCTCTCAAAACACACAGCAACTGTCAGGCTATGTACCTCTAAGCAATTTCTGTGAGAGAATTTTCTGAAAGGTTGAGCTAATGGGTTTGAGTACAGCTGTGCGCAATGTTTTGCAGAGCCAGCAAAACTAGGGAAATGTAAGTTTTTGCCTGTTTCCTAGAACAGTGGTTCTCTGCTTTCATAAACAAGGTCCTGTAGATATGCAAAGGATTCCTTCACTACTAAAGGACTGCTCTTCATTTGGAGTAAGCATCAGTTTTGAACTCAGACCACCCTGTGGCCTTCATCTGCTTAAACGTAAAAAAAAGACAAGTCAAGTTTTATTGAGTAGATTTGGCTACGCTTGTACTTTCATCTGTTCCCTGAGCTTTTATCTTCTTTGCAGGGGAATTTCTCAGCAGCCTTTTCTGCATAATGATATCTGAAATGCTGTCACCACTAATCGATCTCAAACTTGTTTGAAGCGGTATCATGTATTACTGAGGAATCAAACTGCATACATTTTCCTTATTTAACATGAACTTTATTATAATAAGGGAAAGTGGAAAAAACTTAGGCTTCAGAATCCAATAGGCTTGGATTAGAACTCTGGGTTTAATCACCTTATAGTTGTGTGTTCCTGGGTAAGTTAGTTAGCCTCTTCTTACTAGCCTTATCATTGTTAATTCATCTCACATATTATGGTGACTAAATCTGCTCATGTATGTGAAATGTTTCCAGGGGGTGCCTGGTACATTGTGAGTGCTTGCTGAGTGAATCTTCCTTAACCTATACTCTACATATTTTTAAAGAACAAAATTAGTCTTGAATTTTTTATTTTTAAATTTCATTAATTCATTCATTTAGTAAGAGATAGAGTCTTACCATGTTGCCCAGGCTGGAGTGTGGTCTATTCATAGGCTGGTCATAGCACACTATATCCTTGAACTCCTGGACTAAAGGGATTCTCCCACTTCAGCCTCCCATGTACCTGGGACTATAGGAATATGTCATTATGCCCAGCTAGTGTTGAAGTTGCTTTAAAGACTTACATTTTTAGTGGGTGACACCATTGAGGTTTCCGATCTTATTCCTATGTGTATCAACATTATGATTGTGTTTTACTCAAGAAAAGCAAAGAGTGGTGTAGTGGACCCATGTGCTCCAAGACCTATTTTTGCATGGTCCATGAGCTAATGATGATTTTTACAATTTTAATTGCTAATGAAAGAGAATATTTTGTGACACATGAAAATTATATGAAATCAATATTTGAGTGTCATTTAAAACACACTCATATGCTTAAGTTTTATGCATGCCTGCTTTAGTGCAGCAATGGCCCAGTTGAGTAGTTGCCAACAGAGACCATAGAGTTGACAAAGTCATACACTTTATACTATCTGGCTCTTTACTGAAAAAATTTACAGAACCATGATCCAGAATATTGGATATGGTCTGATCAACATATTAAGAATGATTTCACTGATCATATCACTGCTCAAAAATGTCAATCCAACTATTTTGTTTAATATAGAATTAAACAAAATGTGATCCCTGACTGGTATTATTATTTCTTATTTGTTTTTGGGTTTTTGTGTGTGTGTGTTTTCTGGGATGTAAGTCACACAGATGGCAAATGAAATTCAAATAAGCACTTTATTCCAAAGAACATACCCTGGAGTGTGGAGGCTCTAAAGCTCTAGCTATTCTAGAAAACTTTTCATGTAAATTGTGTAAATCACTTTGTTGACTAGGAACTCTTTTTTTTTTTTTTTTTTTTTTTTTTTTTTTATTTCTATTTGTGTTTAAACAACCACTAGCCTTATATTAAAATCTAAAATTATAGAATTTAAATTCAGTAGGTTTTTAATTTTCCTTACCAAAACTTCCCTTGTCATCTTAAACTTAGTATTTTATTCAATGTCAAAATTTTAAAAAAAGTTGCTAAATATTAATATATACATATTTTTAAAATTTAGTCTTCAACTCTTTAAAAGTTATCTTTATGATTTTTAAATTTAGTTGACCAGAATTTTCTTTAAAAAGTAATAAAAATACAGTGAATCAATTTTTTGATACTGTGGCCTCCTGGCCTAGAAAATAGTAAATAAAAAGTATAGCTTTTTTTCTTTATACTTCATGGCTTCCTTTCATATTCTAAATACTTCTAAAATTACCATGCTTTGTTGAAAGCTGTCTGAGTCTAGTGTTTTTGTTTTCATAATATAATCGGAGAAATGTTGAGGAAAAAAAAGGAGAAAAACGGTACACATTATGTTATATTTCTTTGTGTCCATGTAGACATTTTTTGTTCTTTTCAATTTTTGATCCCAAAATAAATTTGTCCATGTACATATACATTTGAGTGAAAAGACTGATGAAGGACAAAAGGATTTGAATCCAAAGAAACAGGACAGTGCAAAAAGTTGTTAAAAATTAGGGCAGTATGGAAGGCAGGAAAAAAATTAGGGCACTACAATTCAGAAATAGGGAGAAGTCGAGGGCAAGGAATAGCATACCATGACAGGTGAAGAATGAGCTGGGTCTACACATTATAAAGGGGGAAGATGGAGCACATGGATGGGGAAGAAAAATCATATGAACATCTGCTACTCAAAATAAGTTGTCAATACCCTAAAGGTGAGATATAAAACAAAACAGAAAAAACGGCAGTGGAAGGGTTCCAGATTGCTTATGAAAAATTAAAGAGATGTTAGGAAGATGAAATAAATTTATCTTTTCCTGAAAAAATAGACCTAGTTTGTCTTTGGGTGTTTCCTTCTTCGCTACGTTACCAAGTCTTAATTTATTTTGTAAAATTATAATAGATTTTTTTTAAAAACATAACCTATTTTACACACTGGATTTCATTTTGTAACTACCATAGTTTAGTCTAAACAAGTACCATTCAAGGCCAGGCACGGTGGGTCACACCTGTAATCGCAGCACCTTGGGAGGCTGAGGCAGGTGGATCATAGGGACAGGAGATTGAGACCATCCTGGCTAACACGGTGAAACCCCATCTCTACTACAAAATACGAAAAAAAAAAAAAAAAAAAAAAGGCCGGAGGCGGTGCCTCAAGCCTGTAATCCCAGCACTTTGGGAGGCCGAGACGGGCGGATCACGAGGTCAGGAGATCGAGACCATCCTGGCTAACACGGTGAAACCCCGTCTCTACTAAAAAATACAAAAAACTAGCCGGGTGAGGTGGCGGGCGCCTGTAGTCCCAGCTGCTCGGGAGGTTGAGGCAGGAGAATGGCGTGAACCCGGGCGGCGGAGCTTGCAGTGAGCTGAGATCCGGCCACTGCACTCCAGCCTGGGCGACAGAGTGAGACTCTGTTTCAAAAAAATAAATAAATAAATAAGAACTATTCAAAAAGAAGTTCACATAATCCTAAAAGTAATCCTTGATTACTTTAAAACCTAAAAAATAACTATTGATATATGACTACATTATTAAATATTCACATATTTACAAATTAATAGTGCATTTACATAAATGAATGTAAAATTTAAGGTCCTTAATTAAAATTTGAATTGTCACAACTCATTTTTACTTTATTTTCCTAAAATTCATATTTCTAAATATACTGACAAAATTAGACAGACAGGTAAACAACAATCAACTCTCTGTCACAAAACAAGAACAACAACTACTACTACTACAGAAAGAGGGGCTGAGTGCACTAGGTAATGTAGGAGTTTTCCTAACAGCAATATCCATACAAATACATAAGCACTACATGAGTAACAGCAGTTTGAGGGAATATACATTTTCTCAGTGTGAGACAAATATCATTTACCAAATCCCAACCGACTTCATAACTATTGAGAAGAAAACCAATAGAAATCAGCAAATGGTGTCCATTACCATGCTGTGTTACAGCACAGCGTGCTCTGAATGTTGTTATTTGCTTAGAATAATTTGTGCTGACATTCTGGTGAGCTACTGGATAATAACAAGAAGGTACTTCTTTTTTCTTACTACTTTAGAACATGCAAAGTCTTTACCACTTCTGAAGGAATATTGATCCATAGTTTAAATGTGCAATCTGGCTCCAGATATTTATACTCCATTACTCATGTGTACAGAGGTGCATTTTTTAAAAGAACGAATGACAATCACAAGGATATCATACAACTAAGATCAAATAATAAGTTGTTATGATATAGAAAAAAATAAGGGAAATAACAAGGAGATTTCATAATGTCTCTTGTGGAAATGAAAATTCACTCCTTTTTTGTTGCTCAGTGGTAAGCCCAGAGATTAATTCACTGGTTTTGTATGTTCAGGTGAATCTATCAAATGTATACTGTAGGTAGTAAAAGTAGGTTTGTTTTCAAAATTTCTTAACTACTATTTGTGTCCATGTTTAGTGTAAGCCTTCCTCTCCATCTCTGTCAAGATGTGTTTTTCTTTTTTTTTTTAATTTTTTTCTCAGAACCTTTCTTTCTGTATCCACTCATTTGATACAATTTATTCTTAAAATCTAATCTTAATTGCTTGTCAGGGACAAAAATCCCAAGAGAGTACCAACATTCCATAACATTTTGTAAACACTGGAGAATTAGAGTGTTTCTTCTGTTACTGAAAACTCCCCATAGAATCAGAAGTTAAATTTCTTGGAGGAAAATGCATGCAACTTTATTATGAATCACTAAATTTATGCACTTCATTACAGAGAAAACAAGGATATTATTAAAAATTTAGTTATTATTATTAAAATTATTAATTTTCTCTAGAACTTGAATTAGTAGCATTTTTAAAAATCAGCTGTTCTTTTACTATTTGTGATCAAGTTCATTTTATGTTATAAATATTAACTGACAATGTATAAATTTCCTTTTTAAAAGATCATAATATGTCAAAATAAGAAATAAGCATCTGGATTTCATTGGTGGCTAAATTTTATGCAATCTCTCTTAAGAGTATTTTTGTATTTCTATCCCAGGAGTCCAGCTATATTTTACACCAAGTCCCAAAGTCGCCTACACAAACCACCTGCTCATAACCATGTCCCCAGGCTCAGCTATCTCCTCCTTCTCTGGCCAAGCAGCTATCTTATATGTCTTCCTATGATCAATACTACATATTTGTTGTCATTATCAAGAACACACATTCCTTCTTGGCTCTAAACTAGATATCAGAGAATAGATTAAGTAAAACAGTGATATTATTGAGTCTATTCACAGTTCAGAATCATCACTTGAGTCAACCAAGACTTTTCCTTCTCCTCTCAGGATCATGGACATACTGACACAGCTGTTCAAGAAACACTATCCTTACCTCTGGTGTCTGATTCTTTTATGATTTATGGTTTGGGATTTCAGCTCTGATGTCATTCATTAATTCCTTTATTCTAGTCACTTGTTCAGTTATGAAAACTATTTCCAGTGTCCTCTGTGTACCAAACACTATCATGGTTCCTGAAATATAACAATAATAGTCAAATGTATTGAGTGCTTACTATATGAACTAAAATCTTGACATTTATGTATCATGATATACCTTGGAAAATCATATTATGTGTATGTTAATATTATGTCCATTTTAAAATCAATCAAATTGAGGCTTAAGGAAGTTTAAAAAAATGCAAGACTAAATAGTAGAATTAGAATCAAGATACTAGAACCCCAGAGACCACATTCTTAACCCTAAAATAAATAAATAAATAAAAATAATCATGAAAAATAAAGGTTCTGCCATAGGAATTCTTATAATATAGTGGTAGAAGTCAATAATCATTAATTGCACTATAATTAGGCTAGCATAGATCTATGCATGTGCTCTTGTGGTCAGATATAAAATACGTGATAGCATATTTAGAGGAAAAAATATTTTTAGACTGGTTATATCACTTCATTGCCTTTTTGCTTCCAGTATCTTTGAATAGATTATAGATTACTATGCAAGACGATAAATGAAAAAGGTCCAATTTATCCATTAGTTCATTTATGTCTGATATTTATGCATATTTGTGTTTTCATCTTTTATGACTATCTATACTAATGGCTGATGTGTTCTACCGTCCATTCACTTCTCAATTTTCTTTTTGTAGCAAAGTAGAAGCATGTAATATCCTTTATTAATTAACATTTATTAAATAAAATTACTTCTAGCTTTATTTGACTTAAAAAGTTTAATTATTGTAAAAGCAAGAAATAATTCCCATTAACTTACAACATGTTCTATATCTCCAATCTATATTTTTAGAAGCTTTTCTTGACCTCCTATCTGCCTTCAGGTACTGCCCTATTTTTTGTCACTTTTCACATGAAAACTCAAATAGTTGACTCTCATCCATTTCAAGTTTCTGCATTTCTTTTCTTTGCTGAACTTGTGCCCCTAGAACTCCACTGAAGCTGTTCATGTATATATCACCACTGACCTCCTATTACAAAGAACAAAAGCCCTTTGTCTCTTCTCATCTTACATGCTCTCTCAGAATCACTCAGAAAAAATTGAACAGCACCTCCTTCTTTAAACACTAAATTCCCTTGGCTTCTGTGATACTATGGATTCCTGATTTTCTTCCTCTTTTATTGATGTGTCCTTCTGAGTTCCATTTTATGGATCAGTCCCCTTTTTCCATTTGTAAGTATAGTGTATTTCAGGGATGTATTGTTCTTATGTTTCTTTTTTGTGACTTTGTGCTTAATACACTCTATCTCATGGTAATCTCATCCTGGCTGATATTTCTTGGGGGCTGGTTCCGGGAGTTCCCAGGGAGGCCAAAATCTGCAGCGGCTCAAGTCTCTTATATAAAGTAGTAGTAGTATTTGCATATAAGCTATGCACATCTTCCTATATTCTTTAAGTAATCTCTAGATTACTTATATTGCCAATAAAATGTAAATGCTATGTAAATAGTTGTTATATAGTATTGTTTAGAAAATAATGACAGGAAGCAAGTCTGTACACATTCAGCCCAGATGGATTTTAAGATATTTTCAATCTGCTGTTGGTTGAATCCATAGATGTAAAACCCAGGGATATAAAGGGCTGACTGTATAATTATCTATATAGCCATGATTCATATATTTGTCTTCAGCCTTAAATTTTACCCTGAATTTCAAACTCATGTCTGCTTATACTCTTCATTCATTCATTCATTCATTCATTCATTCATCATTCATTTGATCATTATTTTAGCAAATATTCAAAATATTACAATTCAAACACTTCTGTAAGTATTTAGTTTTGAATAAGCCAGGCAAAGTTTCCACACACAGAGTTCCCCTTTTCTGAAATATTTCTGAAAAAATGAGTCAATATATGTGTTTATGTGTTTGTATGTATGTGTATCTATATGTATATGTGTGTATATATATATGTGTGTGTATATATATGGATATTTTGATGTTTATATGAAACTTCAGGCAATATAAAATACTAGAATCTCTGAAGGGTACTTTTAATATAAATATGGCTATATTTTTCCTTTAGAAAATGTTTAAAATACTGCAACTAGAGAAACATGTCATCAATATGACTGACCAGAGATGCCCAGAACTCACCTATTCCACAAAGAAGTACTAAAACAGGAAGTAGATAATAACATGTTGAGTAGTGTTCTAAAGGAAATTTCAGTGTGGAATTTACCAAGAAAGTGAAAATGAACTTCTGAGATACAAAAACTTAAAATGGCAGCAAAGAGAGAGAAACAAAGCAGTCAGCTGGAATTGGCTCTGAGAGAAGAAAAACGTTCCATTGTGGAGGTAATGCAGCAGAAGAGCCCCAGCAATCCACATTCCCTGCAGTCTTAGGTATGGAAGATCCCCTCAGTCCTCATAGTAGGGAGCTCCCTGGAACTCATGTGACTGCATTAGTCCAGAGAGGGACTTCACACTGTAACGTCCCCATATCTAGGACCCATGCTGCTGCAGCACAGTCCTATTTTGAGAGCAGACCCCCACCAGGCTACTTTCTGCTCTCAAAACCAAGAGCCCCTGCATCACCACATTCCTGGAGTCCCACCAAAATCCCCTCACATACACTCAGAGAGCTGCAGAGTCACAATGCCAGCTGAACCCAGCAATGCAGCCACATTCCTGAGTGTGTACAGTACACTACATCTTGGGGAACAGGTAGTCCGGCACATGAGGGAAGTTGCTCCCAGGCTATAAGGAACCAAAACAACCACTTCCCAGAACCTGCAAGCCACCTGCCAGGACCCAGTGCTGGTAATAGCAACCTCATGCCCTCCAGTGGTGGGGTCATTACATGCCCATGACTGTTGTCCAGGAACGAGGATCAGCCTGCACAGGCTACCACTGCTGGCAACAATTATGCATGTGCCCACACCTGCTGTCATTGGCAACCACATGCATGCACACCACTGCCACCACTGATGTCCACATGTGCCACCCAGGGGAGCAACAGCTAGCCTACCCGGGGACACTGCTGCCAGCTCCAGGGTACACATATGCCACCCAGAAACCTGAGGACCTCTCTGTAAGGCCTTTTCCATCCCCCCAAAATTCATACCACACCTTCCAAAAACAGTAGCAGCCTGATCCAATAAGAAACTTGCAGATACATTGACATAGATTACAGCAGAATAAATCATATAAAGAATCCATTACTGTGTCTACCCAGAACCAAAGCCAAAGCACAAAACTCAATCAACACTATAGCTACATCTACAGAAAGATGTCTTACCCTCTATTAGTCCATTCTCACACTGCTAAAAAAGGTATACCAAAGACTGGGTAATTTATAAAGGAAAGAGATTTAATTGACTCACATTTCTGCAGGGCTAATAAGGCCTCAGGAAATTTACAATCATGGTGGAAAGAAATGCAAACACATCCATCTTTACATGGCAGCAGCAAGGAGAAGCACTGAGCAAAAAAAAAGGAAAAGCCCCTTATAAAATCATCACTTCTCATGAGAAATCACTCATTATTACAAGAAAAGCATGAGGGTAACTGCCACCATGATTCAATTGCCTCCCACTGGGTCCCTCCCATGACACATGGGGAATATGAGAACTGCAGTTGAAGAGATTTGTTGCGGACACAGCCAAACCATATCATTCCACCCCGGTCCCTCCCAAATCCCATGCCCTCACATTTCAAAACACATCATGCCCTTCCAACAGTCGTCCCAAGTCTTAACTCATTCCAGTATGAACTCAAAAGTTCAAGTCCAATGTCTTATCTGAGACAAGGCAAGTCCCTTCTGCCTATGAGCCTGTAAAAGTAAAAGCAAGTTAATTACTTCCTGGATACAACAGGGATATAGGCATACGTAAACACACCCATTCCAAGTGAAAGAAATTGGCCAAAACAAAGGGGCTACAGGCCCCAAGCAAGTCCAAAATCCAATAGGGCAATCATTAAACCTTAGAATTCCAGAATGATCTCCTTTGATTCCATGTCTCATATCCAGGTGGGCTCCTACGTTGGTCCAGCATTTTTAGGGGCACAGTGCAGGCTGTCAGTTCATCTAACATTCTAGGGTCTGGAGGATGGTGGCTCTCTTCTCACAGCTCCACTAGGCAGTGTCCCAGTGGGGACTTTGTGTGGAGGCTCCAACCCCACATTTCCTTTCCACACTGCCCTAGCAGAGGTTCTCTATGAAGGTTCCACTCCTGCAGCAAACTTCTGCCTGGGCATTCAGGTTTTTTCATACATCCTCTGAAATCTAGGTGAAGGTTCCCAAACATTAATTCTTGACTGCTGTGCACCTGCAGGCCCAACACCACATGTAATCTGCCAGGGCTTGAGGCTCACATCCTCAATAGCAATAACCTGAGCTCTACATTTGCCTCTTTTAGCCATGACTGAAGCTGAAGTAGCGGGAATCCTGGGCACCATGTCCCAAGGCTGCATATAGCAGGGGGCCCTGGGCGTGACCCAAGAAACCAATTTTCTCTCCTAGGCCTAAAGGCTTGTGATGGGAGGAGCTGTCCCTGGAGGTCTCCGACATGCCCTGGACACATTTCCCATTGTCTTATTAATTAACATTCGGCTTCTTGTTACTTATGCAAATTTCTGCAGCTGGCTTGAATTTCTCCCCAGAAAATGAAGTTTTCTTTTCTATCACATTATCAGGCTACAAATTTTCCAAATTTTATGCTTTGTTTTCTCTTCAGTGGTTCGCTACTTAAAACTTTCTTTCCCCGATACCCTAAATCATCTCTCTCGAGTTTAAAGTACCACAGACCTCTAGGGAAGGTACAAAATACCATCAGTCTCTGTGCATAGCAAGAGTGACCTTTACTCCCTTTCCCAACAAGTTCCTCATCTCCATCTGAGACCACCTCAGCCTGGACCTTCTTGTCCATATCACTAAGAGCATTTTGGTCAAAGGCCTTCAGCAAATCTGTAGGAGGTTCCAAACTTTTCCATATCTTCCTGTCTTCTGAGTCCTCCAAGTCTCCAGGAAGTTTGAAACCTTCCCACATTTTTCTATGCTCTTCTGAGCCCTCCCAACTCTTCCAACCTCTGTTTACTACCCAGTTCCAAAGTGGCTCCCACATTTTCAGGTACCTTTTTCAGTAGTGCTCCACTAACCTGAACCAATTTACTCTATTTGTCCGTTCTCATGCTGTTGATAAAGACTTACCTGAGGCCGGGCACGGTGGCTCAAGCCTGTAATCCCAGCACTTTGGGAGACCGAGACGGGCGGATCACGAGGTCAGGAGATCGAGACCATCCTGGCTAACATGGTGAAACCCTGTCTCTACTAAAAAACACAAAAAACTGGCTGGGCGAGGTGGCAGGCGCCTGTAGTCCCAGCTACTCGGGAGGCTGAGGCAGCAGAAAGGCATAAGCCCGGGAAGCGGAGCTTGCGATGAGCTGAGATCCGGCCACTGCACTCCAGCCTGGGCGACAGAGCGAGACTCCATCTCCAAAAAAAAAAAAAAAAAAAAAAAGACTTACCTGAGAATGATAATTTATAAAGAAAAGAGGTTTAATTAACTACTGTTCCATAGGCTGGGGAAGCCTCAGAAAACTTACGATCATGGAGAAACAGAAAGTAAACACGTCCTTCTTCACATGGTGGCAGGAAGGAGAAGTGTCAAGAAAAAGGGGAACCAGCCCCTTATGAAACCATCAGCAATCATGAGAACTTGCTATAACAAAAACAGCATGAGGGTAATTGCCCCCATGATTCAATTACCTCTCACCAGCTCCCTCCCATGACATGTGGGAATTATGGGAAATTTAAGATTACATTTGGGTGGGAACACAGTCAAACCATATTATACCCTATGAAAGCTATTCCATAAAATTAAAAGAATCAACCATTACATCCACACTGTATGCATAGATATAAATGTACAGACTCAAGTTTCATTAAAAAGAAGAAGACATGAAAGCTCTAAAGTAATGCAAAAATTCTCTACTAATACACCTTGAAGAAAGGAACTTTATAAAATGCTTGAAAGGGAATCCAAAATAAAGATCTTAATGAAACTCAGATACCATAGAATATAGCCAGACAATGCAAGGAAATCAGGAAATCAATTCATAACCTAAATGAGACATTCAACAAAGAGATAGATATAATATAGAAAAGTCAAATGACAATCCTGGAAGTGAAGAATTCAACAAATTAAATAAAAATGCACTTGAGAGTTTCAATAGACTAGGCCAAACAAAGTTAGAAAACAAAATCTGTGAAGACAGGTCTTTTGGTATAACACAGTGAGATCAGTAAAAAAGAAAGGATAAGGGAATAAAAAGAATACAGAAATTCTACATGACATATGTGACACCATTAAGTGCAAAAATGTTTACAGTTGTTTTATGTTCCAAAATGTGAAGAGATGAGAAAATGCATAGAAAATCTATTTAATGAAATAATAGCTAAGAACTTAAGTCTTGAGAAAGAAATAGAGATCCAGATCCAGAAAGCTCAAATAAATCCAAAAATTTCAACCCAGAAAGTCATCTTTCAGGCACATTGAAGTTAAACTGCCAAACCTCAAATACAAAAAGAGAATTCTCTAAAAATAGCAAAGTGTTAAGTCACATAATAGAAAATGCATATCAGCCTAACAGCAGATTTCTCAGCATAAACTTTTTAAGCCGAGGTGGGGAGGGGAGTAGGAAACACCTGTCAGCCAAAAATACCTGCAGGTGTGCAGAAAGCTATGCCTCATAAATGAAGAGAAAAAAAGACTTTCTGGTACAAGCAAAAATGGAGAGATCTCATTGCCACTAGGCTAGCTCTAAAAGAGCCTCCAAGTCTGGTTGCAAAAGGATGATATCTACTATAATGAAAACAAACAAAAATATAAAACTCACTGGTAAAGCAGATACACAAATAAGAAAAAGAAAGGACTCAAACACTATCAACTGCAGAGAGAAACCATTGAAAAATTAGATAGAAAGAGATGAAAAAAGGAACAAAGGATATACATGGAGAGAGAGAGAGAGAGAGAGAGGGAGAGAGAGAGAGAGAGAGAGAGAGAGAGAGAAAGCAAGAAAGCATTAGAGTAAATAACTAATGCATGTGGGGCTTAATACCTAGGTGACAGGTTGACAGATGCAGCCAACCACAATGGCTGAAGTTTACCTATGTAACAAACCTGCACATCCTGCCCATGTACCCTGGGTCTAAAAATTAAATTAATTAAAGAAAAGTAGAACAAAATAAAAAAAAAAAAAAAAAAACAAGAAGGAAAGAAGAAAGGAAGGCAGGAAGGGAGGGAGGGAGGGAGGGAAGAAAGGAAGGAAGGATGGAAGGAAGGATGGAAGGAAGGATGGACAGATGGAAGGAGGAAGAAGGAGAAGAAAGAAAGAGAAGGAAGAAAGAAAGAAAAAGAAAGAAAGAAAGAAAGGAGAAAGAAAGAAAGAAAGAAAGAGAAAGAAAGAGAAAAGAAGAAAGAAAGAGAAAGAAAGAAAAGAAGAAAGAGAAGAAAGAAGAAAGAAGAGAAAGAAAAGAAAGAAAGAAAGAAAGAAAGAAAGAAAGCAGAAGAAAGAAGAAAGAAAGAAAGAAAGAAGGGAGGGAGGGAGGGAAGGAAGGAAGGAGAAAGAAAAGTAAGGAACGAAAAAAAAAAAAAAAAAAAAAAAAAAAAAAAAAAAAAAAGAAAAGAAAAGAAAGAAAAAAAGAAAAGAAAAGAAAGAAAAACTGTGAGGGAGGGAGGAAGGAAGGATGGAAGGAAGGAAGGATGGACAGATGGAAAGAAGGAAGGAAGGAAGGAGAATTAACAATATGACAGGCATAAGTCCCACCTATCAATAACAACCTTGAGTAAAAGTGGTTTAAATTCTCCAATTAAAAGATATTTACTGAATCAATAAAAAAAAAAGACCCAACTATATTCTGCCTACAAGCCACTCACTTCATCTAAACAATCGTAGAGCGAAGAGATGGAACATGATACCTTACACAAATATAAACTAAAAGTGTATAAAAATAGCTATACTTATATCTGACAAAACAGATTTTAATTAAAAATGAAATATAAGAGACAAAAAAGTTCATTATATAATCAGAAAGTAATGAACTCACCAAGAGGATATAACAATTACAAATATATATGTACCCAATACCAGGGAATCTAGGCATAAAGCAAATATTATTAGGGCTAACAAGAAAGATCAAACCAAATATTTTTTTTTTTTTTTTTTTGAGACAGAGTCTTGCTCTGTCACTCAGACTGGAGTGCAGTGGCATGATACAGGCTCACTGCAAACTCCACCTCCTAGGTTCAAGTGATTCTTCTGCCTCGGCCTCCTGAAAAGTTGGGATTATAGGTGCCCACCACCATGCCCAGCTATTTTTTTTCTTCTTTTTTCTTTGTGTGTGTGTGTGTGTGTGTGTGTGTGTGTGTGTGTGTGTATTTTCAGTAGAGACAGGGTTTCACCATGTTGGCCAGACTGGTCTTGAACTCCTGACTCAGGTGATCTGCCCGCCTTGGTCTCCCAAAGTGCTGGGATTACAGGAGTAAGCCATTGTGCCCAGCCCCAATAAAATATTAATGGGAGAATTCAATATCCCACTTTTAGCATTGGAGAGATCATCTCAACAGAAAATCAACAAAAAAACATAGGTCTTAAACTGAACTATAGATCAAACAGACCTAACGGATATTCACAGTACATGCCATCCAACATCTACAAAATGCATTTTCTTCTTATCAGTACATAGAACATTTTGCAGGAGATACCATATGTTAGTCCACACAAGTCTCAAAAAATTTAAAAAATCAAAATCATATCAAGTCTCTTCTCAGAACACTATGGAATAGAACAAGAAATCAGCAACAAGAGGAATTTTTAAACTCTAAAGATACAGAGAAATAAAACAGCATGCTCCAAAGCAACCAGTGAGCCAATGAAAAAATTAAGAAGAAAATTTAAAAAAAAAAACTTATTGAGACAAATGAAAATAGAAACGCAGCATACCACAACTGATGGAAAATAGGAACCACAAAAGACTCCAAAATGCTAAAGCAATTTTGAGTGAAAAGAACAAGGCTGAAGGTGTTACACAACCTGACTTCAAAATATGCTACAAAGCTATAGTAACTACAATGATATGGTATTGGTATAAAAACAGAAATAGACTAATTAAAAAGAATAGAGAACCTAGAAATAAATTCACATATTTATAGCCTACTGATTTTTGACAAAGTTTCCAGGAATATATATTTGGAAAGGACAGTTTTTTCAATACATGGTGCTGGGAAAACTGGATATCTATGGGTAGAAGAATGAAACTAGACCCCTATCTCTCGCCATGTACAAAAATCCACTTAAAATGGATTAAAGGCTTAAATTCAAGACCCAAAACTCTTCAACAACTAGAATAAAACGTAGGAAAAATACTTCAGAACATTGATCTAGGAAAATATTTTATAGATAAGACTACGAAAGGACAGGCAAAAAAAAAAAAAAGAGACAAATGGAAATATATCAAACTAACAAGCATCTCTCCAGCAAAGGTAACACTCAACAGAATGAAAAGACAACCTGTAGAATGAGAACTATATTTGCAAAGTATTCGTCTGACAAAGGACTAATATTGGGAATATACAAGTGACTCAAACAACTCAAGAGCAAATAATAATAACATTCCCATGAAAAATGGGCAAGCAATCTGAATAGATGTTTCTGAAAAGAAGATATACAAATGACCAATGAGTATATATATTAAAAAAAAATGTCCAACATCTCTAATCATCAGAAAAATGTAAATCAAAACCATAATGGACTATCATGTTATCCCAGTTAGAATGGCTATTATCAAAAAGACAAGGCTGGGCGCAGTGGCTCACCCCTGTAATCTTAGCAATTTGGGAGGCCAAGGCGGGCAGATTACCTGAGGTCAGGAGTTGGAGACCAGTCTGACCAACATGGAGAAACCCTGTTTCTACTAAAAATATATAATTAGCCAGGTGTCGTGGCGCATGCCTGCAATGGCCAAGATGTGGAATCAACCTAAATGTCCATCAACTGATGAATGGGTAAAGAAAATGTGGTATATATTCACAGTAGAATACTATTCAGCCATATAAGAGAATAAAACTCTGTTATTTGCAGCAACATGGATGAGCTGAGAGGACATTACGCTAAGTGAAATAAATCAAATAAAGAAAGATAAATACTGCATGTTCTCACTCATATGTGAGAGCTCAGACAAACTGATTTCATGGAAGTAGAAATTAAAATTACAGTTACTAGACACTGGGAACTGTAGGGACATGGGAGAGGCTAGGGAGAAGTTAATTAGGGATACAAAATTACAGCTATGGGAGGAATAAGTTCTGCTGTTCTACAGCACTGTAGGGTGAATATGATTAACAGTAATTTATGGCATGTGTACGAATAGCAAGAAAAGAGGATTTTGAAGGTTGCAAAAAGAAATGACTTAGGCTGGATGTGACAACTATACTAATTACCCTGATTTGATCATTACTTATTGCATACATTTATCAAAATTATCTGTTGCACATAAATATGTACAATTATTTTGTGTCCAATAAAAATAAAAAAGAATGAATGATAACGGCAGGATGCCTGGAAATTACCTGAATATTATTTTGCAGTTGTTCAAGCTGTTCGGACAAATCCCATGAGGAAGCTGAGAAGAATATGGTATGCTTTTAATTGACTCTGTTTATTCTCACATTATTAAAGACTGAAGAGTCTGTCAGGTTTTGTTTGTTACATTTAACTTTCTAAATTCAATGTCCCCACATTTCTCATCACATGTAAATACTAGTTGGTTAAATACTGCCTAAGCCTGTGTGTACCTGACAAGGATTAAAGAAAGTTTTCAGCAGAAAATAAAGCATGAGAGTCAGTTGGAAAAAGAAGATACCACAAATAAAATAAAATTGGTGACTAAATTGTTATATTACTCAAAAATACTTATTTCTGGTCTATATTGTATCTGCTTCTTTGTGCAGCATAGAAGCTGTTGCATTTTTATTTTTTCAATAATTTGCTACAACACACTATGACAAAGGAGGTCAAATCTTTCTATCTGTTCTTCTACATCTCCATTTGTAATCAATTCATACATTTATATTTCCTCAAAATGACAATAAAGCTGCCCCTTTAATGGACAAAATGAGTAACAAGGAAGGGGAACATTTAGATTTCAGTTTTCTCTACCGGGTTAATACACACAGCCTAAATCTGCTTAAATTTTATACCTTAGAGCAGCCTTTTCTCAAAGCTTGATTGTACATTGCGATAATGGAGGAAACAAAATGATATTTTTGTCCAAACCTAGCTGTAAAAATCCTGATTTAATTAGTTTGGTAGTATGGCTCAGAATTTTAAAAAAAGATATTTTAGGCTGGGCATGGTGGCTCACGCCTGTAATCCCAGCACTTTGGGAGGCCAAGGCAGGCGGATCAAGAGGTCAGGACATCAAGACCATCCTGGCTAACATGGTAAAACCCCGTCTCTACTAAAAAATACAAAAAAAAAAAAAAAAAAAAAAACAGCCGGGTGTGATGGCAGCCACCTGTAGTCCCAGCTACTGGGGAGGCTGAGGAAGGAGAATGGCATGAACCCAGGAGGTGGAGGTTGCAGTGAGCCAAGATCGTGCCATTGCACTCCAGCCTGGGAGATAGAGCCAGACTCCATCTCAAAAAAAAAAAAAAAAAAAAAAAAAAAGATATTTTAAAATATGTATAACTTTGAAGCTTCCCAAATGTTTTAATAGCAGCCATGTTTAGGAATCACCAATCAAGTATGGTTACATCAGTCAAGATCCTGATGAAAATAGGTGAAATATTTAAAGGGTTAATAGAAAAGCTCTTTTTTAAATAAAGTAGTGGGCAGTGTTCAGAGAATCAAAAATGTTAAAATCAACAACATTAGGAAATTGTTAGTTCCCCAAGTGTAAGGTAAAAGGAGTGAGTGGCATTAATAAAACCCGCCAAGCACGGTAGCCATGGAAAAGGGGCTTCGGAGAAAGAACCTTGGCCACATGTAAAAAGAAACAAACAAACAAAAATATCCAGCCACATCCAAAAGTAAGGCGCTGTGGATAGGCACTACTTGGGTCCCTCTAATCTCTCTGTAAGCCACATAAAACATTTAACAAATGTCCTTCAAATTAAGCTAGCCCAAGACGATTTTATTTCACACAACATGAAATTGTTTCAATACAGTAACTGAGTACTGTATTAGTCTGTTTTCACACTACCATAAAGAAATACCCGAGACTGGGTAATTTATAAAGGAAAGAAGTTTAATTGACTCACACTTCCATATGGATGGGGAGGCCTCAGGAAACTTACAATTATGGTAGAAGATGAAGGGGAAGCAGGTGCCTTCTTCACAAGGCAGCAAGAGAGATTGAAAGAGAGAGGGATTGAAGGGGACAAGTCTCCTATAAAACCATCAGGTCTCATGAGAACTCACTCCTATCACAAGAAGAGCAAGGGGGAAATCTGTCCCCATGATCCAATCACCTCTCACCGGGTCCCTCCCTGGACACCTGGGGACGGCAATTTAGATTACAATTTCAGATAAGATTTGGGTAGAGACACAACTAAACCATATCAGGTAGTCACAGGCAATGGAGTTTCAAAGAGATGCAAATGTGGAATTTGTTATATCTTATTTTAGACTCAAAGGCCTAGGAAGCTATGTCAGCAGCATAGGCAGGACTACTGGCTAGTCCGAAGTAAGCAGTGGAGAATCCGTCATTTACATTGTGACCTGTGGATTATTTGGAACACAGCTGCTCTTGAAAGCAATATTGGAAAACGGAGGAAGAATTCTAATAAGTCATCATGTAATAATGAGCTAAAGGGCTGCCTATTTCTAACTATACTGAAGTTAGAAGAAAGAATATGGTAAGTTCAGTGTTATAAAGGCTCAACTCAGGTGCGTAAAAATGATCAGGGAGCTTCAGGGCTGCAACCATATCTCTTAGCTCTGAAAGCTGATACAACCACAGAAACAGAGTGATCGTATGAGTAGCTGAATGATATATGACAGAATTCACAATTGTGCCAGAAATTATATGTGAAATTATAAGCAATGACTAGGAAACCATGAACATTCAGTAATTACAAGTGTTAATTTAAGTGAATTTAGATGTTGAAATATCTCTTGCAACCAAACACAGTCCCTCTATTACTATCTGAGAAGGCTACGGAGTCTTTCCTGCTTTGTCTGAGTTAGAAGCTTTGTGAATGTCAAATTCTACCTCTGAAACACTATTTGCCTCATGACTTTTATAACTATTACTTAGAATAAAGACCTCAAATGCAGCTGCAGGGAAAGGGCTAAACACAACATTCAATCGGGGAGGAAGTAGCTTAATATTGAAAAAATATCACAGTGTACAACTTTGTATCTGCCAGAATGTAATATCTTGTACATGTTTTCATGAGCTGTAAAGTAAATAAGAAACACTTGATAGGTAAGGAACCAAGTGTAAACACAAACCAAAGAATTTAGGATGTATTGAAGCTGGCTTTCACTTTGAAGTCTCTTTGAAATCTTTTGTTAATTGATAATCACTTTTCATAATCTATTTGATTTTAAGAACAGAATATAAAATTCAAAGTCCACCTAAGACTATGAGCTTAATAACTATCCCTCCTTTCAAACTTAGACAACCAAAGTTCTATAGGTTTATTAAAAGATAAATTATAAATATAGAAAATCTTGTTACTTTCTTCATAATTTTCCAGACTTCATGGAGTTTCTCTTGTCTCAAAATTTAGTGCTGAATGAGTGTGAAGTGAAGGTTCTATTGAAAATCAATAGCCATAGCAAATCCAAATGCAGATTTCAGCCCAAAATTACAATTACAATATCTCTGTGTCTTAGTCAGTTTGGACCGCTGTAACAAAAATACTATAAACTGGGTGACTTAAACATCAAAAACTTATTGCAGTCTATGTTTGGGTTCTGGTGAGGGTATTCTTCCCAATTTCAAGATGGTCAACTTTTTTTTTTGTTTGTTTTTGAGACAGAGTTTCACTCTTGTTGCCTAGGCTGGAGTGCAAAGATGCAATCTCAGCTCACTACAACCTCCGCTTCCTGGATTCAAGCAATTCTCCTGCCTCAGCCTCCCGAGTAGCTGTTATTACAGGCATGCACCACCACGCCTGGCTAACTTTGTATTTTTAGTAGAGACAGGGTTTCTCCATGTTTGTCATGCTGGTCTCAAACTCCTGAACTCAGGTGATCCTACCACCTAGGCCTCTGAAAGTGTGGGATTACAGGCATGAGCCACTGAGCCGGGCCCATCTTCTTGTGTCCTCACATGACAGAGAGAAGAGAGAGAGGAAGCAAGCTCTCTCCTTTCTTTTCTTATAAGAACAATTAATTCCATTCATGAATGCTTCATCCTTATGACCTGATTTCTTCCCAAAGGCCACAGCTCCTAATATTGCCACACTGGGAGTTAGAATTTCAATACGTAAATTTTGGAGGGGTATACAAACATTCAGTCCCTAACACTGTTCTTTCAAGAAAACCTCAATTCATAAATTTAAATTTATATTAAAGTCTTTGAAAGAATGTGGGTCAGACATTTTGTAAAATGACGTGAAATCCCTCACCAGAGGAATCTTCCCTCATTTGAGATATTATTTCTACCAACTAAGATCCTCAGAAAATCAGTGGATCAGAGTTAAAAATGAATAATCATACAAGGAATAAAAAGCATCATAAGAGAGAACTAACTCCAGGATCTATCATATTGTAAGAATATAAATGTTTATTGAATGAAATAGACATATACACAATCATCAGAAGATGTTTTCATACTCATTGTAATTGCTTAAGAAATGAATTGTAACAAATTTTGTAACTGATTTGTAAATGAATGTCAAAAATAGCACTAGGTATTACAACTTGAAGGACGCAGATGAAGGATTATGTATAGGAAGATGTATACCCTCAAATGCTCACATTATAAAAGACAGGCACAAGATAATTACTGAATATAAGTTTAAAAGTTCAAATGCTTAATTCAGAATATATTCAAAAAAGTAGGAATAAAATATATGTAGTGACAAATATTAATTGAAAATTTAATTATTTAATAAAAAGTGGGCAAACCACTGCCAAAACTCTACCAAACCCTTATATAGGCAAACCTTGAGAAAATGATAAAGGAAACAAAGAGAGAAGGTAAGCATACAACTTTGGGGAATAAAAAAGAGACTATAACCATAGATGCTACCAAATTTGTATTTAAATGTACATATTATAAGTAACTATAGTCAATAAATTTGAAAATATAAATCAAATGCATAGTGAAATTATTATAAAATTATAAATTAAACTGGCTAAAGAAGAATTACAGAACCTGAAGAAGCTTATAATAATTAAACAAATAGAATCAGTAGTTAAAAACTCTTCACCAAGAAAATATTGGGTTCCCAGAAGATTTACAGGAATATTCTTTTAAATATTTAAATAATAAATAATTACATTTGTACACAAGCTTTTCTGCAGTATAAACAACCATGTGAAACATCCTACCTTCCTTCTCAAGATATTTTATGATGTTAGCTTGCCTGATAACAAAACCATTGAAGACATTATAGGAAAAAATATTAAAAACTAAATTTACTAATAAACACAAATGTTAAATTCATGAACAAATTATTAAACCAAATCTAGCTTTATATATACATATATACAAAAAATATATCCTAACTATATAGACTTTCTCCAAGTATATAAAGACATTTCAACACTAGAAAACCTATTATTATAATCACTATCCTATTTTAATTTTATTACAATTATATTTCAATAGTTTTGGAGGTACAAATGGTTTTTTGGTTAAATAGATGAATTGTATAATGGGGAACTCTGAGATTTTAGTGTACTCACCACCTGAATAGTGTGCACTATACCCAATATGTAGTTTTTTTATCCCATACTTCTTTCCAACTCTCCTCCAGCTAAGTCACCAAATTATATCACTCTGTATGCCTTTGTGTACCCATAGCTTAGTGCCTACTTTTAAGTGAGAACGTAGAATAATGTCCCTCAGCTCCATTCAAGTTGGAGCAAATGACATTATTTTGTTCTTTTTTTAAGGCTGAGTAGTATTCCTTGATGTATATACATCACAATTTCTACAATTTCTTTATCCATTCATCCGTTGATGGGTACTTAGGGTGGTTCCATATCATTGCAATTGTTAATTGTGATGTAATGAACATACGCCCACAGGTATCCCTTTAATATAATGACTTCTTTCCTTTATATTTAAATGTACATATTATAAGTAACCATAGTCAATAAATTTGAAAATATAAATAATTAAATGTACATATTGTAAGTAACCATAGTCAATAAGTTTGAAAATATAAATAAAATGCATTGAGAAATTATTATAAAATTACAATTTAACAAACTGACTAAAGAAGAATTATGGAAACTGAACAAGCTTATAATAATTAGACAACAGAATCAGTAGTGAAAAGCTCTTCACCAAGATAATATAGGGTTCCTAGAGGATAGGGTAGATATCCAGCAGTGGGATAGATGGATGGAATATTAGATCTACTTCTGGTTCCTTAATAAACTTCCATACTGTTTTCCATAGAAGTTGTATTTAATTTACATTCCCACCATCAGTGTATAAGTGTCCCCTTTGCACACTGTCCATTTCAACATCTATTGTTTTTTGACCTTTTCATAATGGCCATTCTGGCTGGGGTAAGATGAAACCTCATTGTTATTTTAATTTGTATTTATCTGATGATTTTTAATGTTGAACTTTTTTAATATGATTGTTGGCCGTTGGTATATCTTCTTTTGAGAAATGTCCATTCATGCAATTTGTCCACTGTTTGATGGGATTATTTGTTGTGTTTTACTGATTTGTTTCAGTTCCTTATAGATTCTGAATATTAGTCTTTGGTTGAATGCATAGTTTGTAAATATTTTCTTTCATTCTGTGGTTTGTCAGTTTACTCAGTTGATTATTATTTTTGCTATGCAGAAGCTGTTAGTTTAATTAGGCCCTATTTATTTATTTTTGGTTTTATTGCATTTGCTTTTTGGGTCTTAGCCATGAATTCTTTGTCTAGGCCAATGTCTAGAAGAGTTTTTCCTAGGTTTTCTTCTAGAATTGTCATGGCTTTAGGTCTTAGATTTAAGCCATTGGTTCATCTTGAGTTGATATTTACATGTAGTGAGAGACAGCAATCCAATTTCATTCTTCTACATGTGGCTATCCAGTTTTCATGACACCCATTTATTATTTTTCAATTTATATTTTTGTATACTTTTTTGAAGATCATTGGTTGTAAGTATTTGGCTTTATTTCTGGGTTCTTTCTTCTATTCCATTGATCTGTGCATCTACTTTTCTACCCATACCATGCTGTTTTGGTAAGTATAGCCTTGCAGTATAACTTGAAGTCTGGTAATGTGATGCCTCTAGATATCTTCTTTTTGCTCAAATTTATTTTATCTATTCAGGCTCTTTTTTCAGTTCCATACGAATTTTGGAATTTTTTTTTTCTATTTCTGTCAAAAATTGTGTTGGTATTTTGATAGAAATTGCATTAAATCTATAGATTGCTTTGGGAAGTATAGTCATTTTTACTATATTAATTCTTCAAATCCATGAGCATGGGATATGTTTCCATTTCTTTGTGTCATCTATGATTTCTTTCACCAGGGCTTTGTAGTTCTCCTTCTAGAGATATTTCAGCTATTTGGTTAACTATATTTATAAGTACACTTTAGCACCTATTGTAAAAACGATGGAGTTCTTGATTTGATTCTCAGTTTAGTTGTTGATGGTATATATGTGTGCTACTGATTTGTGTACATTGATTTTGCAACCTGAGACTCTACGCAATTTATTAATCAAATCTGTAAGTCTTTTGGATAAGTCATTAGAGTTTTCTAAGAATATGATAATATCATTGGCAAACAGAGGTAGTTTGACTTCCTCTTTTCCAATTTGTATGCCCTTTATTTCTTTCTCTTGCCTGATTGATCTGCCTATGACTTCTAGTGCTATATTGAAAACAAGTAGTGAAAGTGAGCTTCTTTTTTTTTTCCATTCTTAGAGGGATAGTTTTCAACTTTTCCCCCTTCAGTATGCTGTTAGCTGTGGGGTTGTCATATATGGCTTTTATTATTTTCAGGTATGTTCCTTCTGTGTGTAGTTTGTTGAAGGTTTTTATCATAAACTCATGCAAAATTTTATGGAGATGATTATATATATATATATATATATATATGATTGTTGTTTGTAATTGTTTATGTGATACACTATGTTTACTGATTTGCATATGCTAAGCCATCCCTGCATCTCTGAGATAAAATCCACTCGATTATGGTATATTATCTTTTGATGTGCTGTTGAATTCAGTTTGTTAGTATTTTGTTGAGAATTTTTGCATTTATGTTCATCAGGGATATTGGTCTGTAGTTTTTTGGGGTTTTTGTTTTTGTTGTTGTTCTTTTGTTTTTTGGTTATGTCTTTCCTGGTTTTGATAAGTGGGTAGTATTGACTTCATAGAATGAAGATAATGGCTAATACTTCATTAGGTTGGATTCCCTTTTTCTCAATCTTTTGGAATAATTTCAGTAGGATTGATACTAATGTTTCTTTGTCTGGTAGAATTCAGCTGTGAATCCATCTGGTTCTGGGCTTTTTTGTTGGAAGTTTTTTTTTTTTTTAATTACTGATTCAATATCACCACTTGTTATTGATCTGTTCAGGATTTCCATTTCTACCTAATTCAAGATAGGAAAGCTGTATGTTTCCAGTAATTTGTCCATTTCCTCTAGGTTTTCTAGTTTGTATGCATAGAGTTGTTCAGAGTTATCTTCAGTACTCTTTTGTATTTTGTAGTGTTCATTTTAATTTTTCAATTTACATTTATAATTGAGCTTATTTGAATCTTCTTTCTTTTTTCTTGGTTAAACTGGCTAATGGTCCATTGGTTTTGTTTATCTTTTTAAACAACCAACTTTTGCTCTATTGTTTGTTTTGTTGTTGTTGTTGCTGTTTCCATTTCATTTAGCTCTTCTCTAATCTTTGTTATTTCTTTTATTCTGCTAGCTTTCAGTTTTGTTTGTACTTGTTTCTCTAGTTCCTTGAGATGTGACCTTAAGTTTTCAATTTCAGATCTTTCAGACTTTTTTACATAGATATTTAGCACTATAAGTTTTTCTCTAAGCTCTTCTTTTACTGTATACCAGAGGTTTGATAACTTGCGTCACTATTATCATTCATTTTGAAACATTTTAAAATTTCCGTCTTGATTTAACTGTTAACCCAAAAATCATTCAGAAGCAGATTGTTTAATTTTCATGTATTTGTATTATTTTGAGGATTCTTTTTTGAGTTGATTTCTAGTTTTATTCCTCTGCAGTCTGAGAAGACACTTGATATAATTTTTGTTTTTTAAAACTTATTGAGACTTATTTTATAGTCCATGATATGATTTGTCTGGGAGAACATTCCATTGCTGATAGAAATAATACATATTGTGTATTTCTTGGATAGAATGTTCTGTAAATATCTGATAGATACATTTGTTCTAGAGTGCAGTTTAATTCTTTGTTAACATTCTGTCCCAGTGATCTGTCTAATGCTTTCAGTGGAGAGTTGAAGTCCATTATTGTGTTGATATCTTTTTTTCCTCAGGTCTAGTAATAATTGTTTCATGAATCTGGGAGCTTCAGAGTTAGGTGCATGTATGTATATATATATATATATGTGTGTGTGTGTGTGTGTGTGTGTGTGTGTGTGTAATATCTTCTCATTTGATTGGTCCTTTTATCACAATATAATTACCTTCTTTGTTTTTTCCTGTTATTGTTTTTAAATCTGTTTCTTCTAAGAATAGTTACTTTTGCTTGTTTTAACTTCCATTTGCATGGAAGATATTTTTTCACCCCTTCACCTTGAGTCTATATGAATCTTTATGTGTTAGGTGAGTCTCTTGAAGACAGTAAATATTTGTTTTGTGAATTTTTACCCATTCTGTCAATTTGTCTCTTTTAAGTGCAGCATTTAGACCATTTATATTCAATGTTAATATTGAGATGTGAAATACTGTTTCATTTTTCATGTTGATTGTTACCTATATATTTTGTTTTCTTTATTGTGTTATTATTTTATAGGCTCTGTGAGTTTTATGTTTTCAAGAGTTTCTATTCTTGTGCATATCTACCTTTTGTTTCAAGATTTAGAACTCCTTTTAGCATTTCATGTAGAGCTATTCTGGTAGTGGCAAATTCTCTCAGCATTTGCTTCTCTGAAAAAGACTTTATTTCCCCTTCACTTATGAAACTTAGTTTTTCTGGACAAAAGAAATATATATATTAGCTGACAGTTATTCAGTTTAAGGAGACTAAAGACATAATCTCAATGACTTATGGCTTGTAAGGTTCTGGCTAAAAAGTCTTAGTCTGATAGGTTTTCCTTAATAGGATACCTGATGGTTTTGTCTCACCTGTCCTAGAATTCTTGCCTTCATGTTTACTTTAGATAGGCTCAATAACTATATGCCTTGGTGGTATCATTTTTGCAATGAGTCTCCCAGGAGTTCTTTCAGCTTCTTATATTTAGACATCTAAATCTCTAACAAGGCCAGGGAACTTTTCCTCAATTATTCTTTCAAATAATTTTTCAAAACTTTGTGCCTTCTCTTCTGCCTCAGGAACACCAATTATTCTTAGGTTACCATTTTAGAATAATCCTATATTTCTGGAGACTTCATTTATTTCTTTGGATTATTTTTTTCTTTTTGCCCGACTGAGTTAATTTAAAGGCATTTTCTTTGAGCTCTGAAATTCTTTTTTCTACTTAGTCTTGTCCATTGTTAAATTGTTCCACTGTATTTTGTACTTCTCTAAATTTGTCTTTCCTTTTGAGAAGTTCTGATTGCTTTTTCTTTAAAAAATGCTATACCTATATCTTTAGAAAAATTTAAATTCATATATTGAATTGTTTTTAAAATGCTTTGATCTTGGTTTTCCCCTTTTCTCCTATATCTCCTTGAGTAGCTTAATAATCAGTCTTTTGGATTCTTTACCTGGTATTTCAAATATTTCATCTTAGTTTGGAGCCATGGCTAGAGAGCTAGCTTGATCTTTCGTGGAGTGTTATAGTACCCTGTTTCTTCATATTCCCAGAATTATTTTTCTTATTTATTTTCATTTGGGTAGACTATTCTAATTATTCTTGAATTTATTTCTTATTTAACTTTTTAAATTATTATTTCTTTGTCTTTCTTCTGAGGATGTGACCTTAATGTTTAGTTTACTATAGTCTAATTTGATTCTTGGTGCTTTTAGTGTTGAAGACTCTGTACAATGTCCGTGGTTATAGAGAGTCTTTGCATGACGGCTTTCTCAGATGCTGGCTGTAGCAGCAATGTGCTTGCTCTGTCAACAAGTTCACTGTCTCCTGTTTGGTTGGAATGGCAAAAGTCTCTTGAAGCTAATCTCATTCCCTAGTGGTGTGTACGTTTTATTTAACTTTCCCCAGTATTTTACTTATTGGGCTGAACAGTTCAGGCTTCAGGCCAGTAGGGGAGGTTTTCATGGGTAAAACCAGCTGTGGCTGACTTAAATGGGTAAATGCAATACCCAATGGTTGGCAGAGGTCCTAGCCTTGTGAGAGCCAGCTGGGGAGCTCTCAGTGAAACACACTGAAATCTTTTCAAGAGGAAGGGAGGGAGCCACCTCAGTTCCCTTGCCAGTTCAGCAGAAAAGTTGTCCAGTTCCCAGTCACACTCCTGACCCACTGTTTTGACTATTCGATCAGACAGGCACATCTTCATCTGCAGGAATGTTCATGTTCCAGGTAGATAGGAATGATGACTCTTCTCCTCATGCAAGCCCGAACCTACAGGGCACTGCTCCTGTGGGAATGCAGTCATCCTGAAATATTCCAGAAAGGTTGTATATAGATGCACCTATTCTGAGCTTCTGTGGAAGAAGCTCCAGCTATGTCTGCAGTGATGGATGAAGGAGAAAAGAAGTCTACTTCTCCAAGACCCTTCATGAGCAACAGGGCTGTCTGACTATTGGAGTAGAATCACACACATTCCTTGATCAGTCCAGCACTGCACCTGTGTCTCTGCTGAGAGAAACTTCCCGTAAGTGGAAAGTTCTGAGACTGAAAACCTGCTATCTGGATTATTTTATCACACAGAGTGCGTCATTGATGTAATGCACGCCTCCTTCCCCTACAAGTAGGAGCTCATGAAAGCCAGACTGTTATGAATGCTGCTGCTGCAGATGCTCTGGATCTAGCCACTCAGATGAGCTGCCACACTCCAGGCTGATGTTGGGGAATGTCTGCAAGAAATCCAGTAATGTGACCTGTCCTCACGTCTCCCAGCAGTGGATACCAGCACCAGCTTAGATGGGGGTGGCAGATCTATAAATAGGCTTAGTGTGTTGGCTTTCTCAAATACCAGTTGTAGTAGCAATGAATTAGTTATGTGGACAGACTCAGAACTTCCTGGTTAGCCAGGGTGATGCAGGCAATGGTGATAGCTTAAGTCACAGACAAGTTTTCTCCTTCCTGGGCATTGTATTATTCTACCTGGAGATGCTGTAGTGGGCTGTATCAGTTGGTATCCAGCCAGGAGGTGGTGCTTCCAAGTGGTAGCGGTGGGATTTGCGCTTGCCTTGTGTTACCCGTGGGAGGTACTGGACCATAATGCTCCTAAAAGTTTCTGGCCTTTGTGTTAAGCTACCTGGTTAGGTGGAGAGGCAAAGCCAAGTGGAGGCAAGGTCAAGCAAGTCTGAGCTCTGGCTTTCCACATGCCGGGCTAGCAACGTCCCCAGTGGGGATCAGAAGGCAGTTCTCTGGACACTGGGGTAATGTTCCATTGAGTAGTGCAGCTGTCTCTGCTGTACAGAAGAATCTACATGGGGAGTGGGAAGTAGCAGGCAGCAGTAAGCTCTACCAAGCTCCCACACACTTGGCAAAGCAGCTAGCTCGTTTTCAGGCAGTCTGTGCTCAGAACTCACAACTGACACAGGCCATAAGCCTTCCCCATGGAGACGGCAACCTCAGCTTTCAGACCCTGCCCCTCATGGTTTGCCAGCTCCTACACCCAGGGCCACAGCATATTTCCCACTTGACCCTCAGTTCTGGGCAAGGAAGTTTGTTTCTAATTGAGATTATATTGCAAATCTCGTTGTGAGTTCTTCTTAACATGTGGCCTCTGTTAGCTAGCAGACTTCTGCGAGGTCTTCTGTGAGGCAGAATCAGGGATGGCTTCCCTCCATCCTTGTTGGAGACTGAGAATGCATGCAAACCATGTCCCAATGTCATGCCTTCTCGTATACTCCCCACTGCACTCTAAATCAGGTACAGTGCTGAGTAGGGTTAAGGCCTGCCCCCGTGGCCTGGATAGCCAGGTTCCCCAGTGGGAGTACATAGTAACAAAAGCAGTTTTTCCACCTCTCACACTCTGAGGACCTACAGTTTTCCTCCTGGCTCATGGTACAGGCTGCAGCCTGACACTTCTTTCAAAGGATCTGTGATTTCTTTCAGTGTTTCAGCTAAATTATTGTATTGTTTCTTGGAAAAAATTCAGTGTGAATCTATACATACTATTCTGTCTTTCCAAGTGGGAGAGACATGCTAACAATGCCAAAATCTGTTGTCATGGAAGGTGGGGGGAAAGATTAAAATATTTTGATAACATTTAACAAACTTTTGTAATAGTAATTATTAACAAAGAAAGAATAATGCAATAAAGTACATCTACAAACCACCGAAATATTAATATACTTAAAGATTAAAATGTCAAAAACACTTTTTAAGATTTGAAAAGAGACAATAACCTATCAAACTATTACATCTATTTATATTTCATCTAAAGTTTTGTCCAATACTGTGACAATAGAAGAAAATATATTGAAAATTGAAAATAGAATTAAATAAATCTTCATTATTTTCAGGTGCTGCAGTTTTCTACAGAGAAAACTGGGAGAAAAGAGCTTTAAAATAGTTGGACCTAATAAATTTGTTTATATATGTATTCTAGCCTAAGAAAAATACAATTAACTATGTGCAAGACTATTACAGAGAAAATATGCAACACATTTTATGATTTAAAAAATAAGCAAATGTAGAAATATACATTTTGAATTAGAAGTTTCATTATTATCAAATGTCTGACCTATAAAAACAATCTTTAGAGTAATTGCAATTTTAAACAGAAGCATAAAAGCAATTATCTAGAGAAAAGAAACTGAATTTTATACAGAAGAGCAAAGTTGAGTATGCCTGACACACTCCTAAAAATAAACATAATGGCTAGACTTTAAAGTGATTATTAAAAATTACCATAAAGTGTTAGTAATAAAGGTTGTGTAACCTTTTCCCAGGATAAATAGACAAATGAAACAGAATGAATATCCAAAATTATTCCTTGGTACAAATGGGAACTTGAATTGTGAAAGATAGAACTGCAGATTATGAGTAAAATTATTAAATGGTTAATAAATTATTTTGGAATAAATAATTAAAATATAGAAAAAATAAAATGGATTTTCTATATCATACCATACTCAAAATTAAATTCCAGTAGGATTAAAGTCTAAAGCATAAAGTCTACAAGGTATTTAGAAGGTAATGTAAAGTGATGTTTTTATGATTGTGGAGTAAGACAAACATTCTTGAAGAAGACACAAAATGCAAATAATAATTTTTAAAAATCTGATTCCTTTAAATTAAGTTAAAAGATCTGCTGTTGATAAAAAGTCAAGCCACATACTGGGAGAAAGTTATAAACATTTTCACCTAAAATTTGAAAGGATTTGTATATAAAACATATGAGGAAGTAATTTTAATAAATAAAAAATGCACTAATAAAATGCAAAATAACAAATATGGCACTTCACAAGAGAGAAAAAAATGTCTCATAGTACATAAAAATTTACTCAACTTATTCATAATAAAACATTTAAATGAATCCTCAGTGATGTCGATGACATGCCATTTCTCACCTGTAGCAAATGTATCATAATTTCCAACAATATCAGAGGTTGCATAAAATGCAGAGTAACTGTAAATTGACTTCACACTTTGGCAATAACTAGTAGAATTTAAAAATCTATATTCTATAATTCAACAATTACATTCTTAGGTTATTCATTATATAACAGATGCTAGCAATATTTTTCAGAAAAATATTATAAAACTGCACGTGTTATCTACACTAAAATGGATAAAAGTATGGTGAAATACACGTACACACGTCCCGCATATATAAATACAAGTAAAGAGGTTAAAATAAATGAACTAGGGCTATATTTATTAATATGAACAATCTCCTTAATGTAAAAAATGTCATAGGACATATGTATGGTAGTTTCCATTACATAGAGGGTAAAAGTAAAATTAAATCCTTTATATGGGATAGTCATATGTGGTAACACTCAAAGATTATATAAAAACTTGCAACAAACTTATTATAGAAGGAGTTTGGCTCAACATGATAAAATCCAGTGAAAAACCGACAGTTTTTCTCTATGTTCAGGAAGAAGACAAAGATGCCCATTCTTACCACTTCTAGTGAACATAGATTTGGAAGTTCTAGTCATAGCAAATAGGCAAAAATTAATTATTTAATATAAAATAAAATAAAATGATATCTAAATCAGAAAAAAGGAGTCAATTTTACTCTGCAGATTACATGATCATATATATAGAAAACACTAAAAGCTCCACCAGAAAACTTTTAAAACTAAGAAATGAATTCAGTAAAGTTGCAGGATACAAAATCAACATACAAAAGTCCATTGTGTTTCTATACACCAACAAGCAAATATCAGAAAAAGAATTAATAATCTCATTTACAGAAGCACCAAAAAATACTTAGGAATAAACTTAATTAAGGAGATAAAAGATCTGCACACCGAAAACTATAAAACATTGATGGAAAAATGAAAGAGACACAAATAAACAGAAGATAGCCTGTGTTTATGAACTGGAAAAATTGATACTGTTAAAATGTTCACACTGCTAAAAGCTATATATAGCGTCAATGCAATGCCTGCCAATATTATAATGACTTTTTTACATAAATAGATCAAGCAATTCTAAAATTCATGTAGAACCAGAAAAGACTCCAAATAGCCAGTCTTGGAAAAGAACAAAGATGGAAGCATCAAATGCCCTGATTTCAAAATATATTACAAAGAACCAGTAACGAAAGCATTATGATAGATACTGGTATTAAGGCAAACATGTAGGCTAGTGGAACAGATAAAGTGCCCATAAATAAACATATGCAAATACGTTCAAACTGATCTTCAACAAGAATGCCATTAACACACAATATGAAAAAGACAATTTATTCAACAAATGATGCTGGGAAATTTCAATATCTCCAGGCATAACAATGAACTTGAACACTATCTTATGCCATACACAAAACAAGTCAACTTAACATTGATTAAATATTTGAACCTAAAACTAGAAAGTATAAAACTGTTTGGTAAACAATCCCTGGTATTGGTCTTGGCAGTGATTTCTTGTATATGACACCAAAAGCAGAAGGAATCTTCACTCTATTGTTTTCTTTGCTGCGTGAAAACTTTAGAGTTTGGTGAAGTCCCATTTGTCTATTTTTGCTTTGGTTGCCTGTGTGTTTTTAGTCTTCTTTACAAAGCATTTGCCTATACCAATATCCTAAAGCATTTCCCCTATGTGGTTTCACAGTTTTGAGTGTGTTTTTGAGTCTGTGGTTTCAGATCTACTGGTTTCATGTCTCACATTAAAATTTTTAATTCACTTTAAGTTGATTTTTGTATAGTAGTGGAAGATAGAAGTCTGGTTCCATTTTTTTTTTTTAATATGAATATCCAATTTTCTAAGTAAAATTTATTAAAGATACTGTCCTTTCTACAATGAATGTTCTTGGCATCTTTGTTGAAGATCAGTTGGCTGTAAATACATGGATTTATTTATTGGTTCTCTATTCAATTCAATTGGTCTATGTGTCTGTTGTGATGTTGTAAGCCAGTAGCAGATTTTGGTTAGTACAGTTCTGTAGTATATTTTGAAGTCAGGTAGTAGTGTAATGCCTTCAGTTTTGTTCTTTTTGCTTGAGAAAGCTTTGATTATTTGGGGTCTTTTGTGATTCCACAGAAATTTTAGATTTTTTTTCTTTTGCTATTTCTGTGCAAAATGTCATTTATATTTATGTAGGGATTGTCTTGAATCTGCAGATTCCTTTTGGTAGTATGGTCATTTTCCAATATTAATTCTTTCAATTTATGAACATGAGATGTCTTTCTACTTTATTGTACCTTCTTCAATTTATTTCGTTAGTATTTCATTGTTTTCCTTGTAGAGATTTTTTTACCTTCTTAATTAAATTTATTTTTAGGTATTTTTAAATTAATATTTACAAGTTATACTTTATTATATAGCCTAGCACTCTCATTCTTAGAACATTTTCCAACATACATGAAGATCTATTTTAACAAAAAGACTTTTATGTGAAGCTCAAAGCAGAATTATTCATATTTGTCAAGAACTAAAAATAATGTGTTGAGTCATCACATAGTGAATGGGTAAAGAAATTGACTATATGCAAATTATGGAATGTGTTTCAACACTACGAAGAAATGAACTATCAATACAGCAACAGCACGGCCAAATTATAACAATATTGTAATAAGAAAAATAAGTGCAATACAAAAGACTACATATAAATGTTTATTCCATTTATATAAAAAGTATTGAGACAAAGCTATTAATTACAGATAGCAAATAAATGGTTACTTCCAAAAAGGTTGGGAAAAGTTATTTGACAGCAAGTCATCAGTGGAAAAATTTTGTCTCATTAAGGTGGAGGCTACATAATTTTATATAATTTTTAAAAGTTATCAAATAATGCTCTTAAATTGAGTAAATCCTATTTTTTGTAAATTTTACCTTAGTATGTTTTGTAAAATGAATATCAATTTTGAACCAAAATGGAAGTGTTAGTTAAATATATGTATTGGTTATGCCAATAAAAATTTTATCTCTGGGCAATAACTTTTCTAGAGGAAAGAAACCTGTTAGTTTCACATATAAATGGCTAAGTGTTAATTATGATTATCTTGGTAGATTCTTATAAATCATATTTTGTTTTTACACTTAAAAAAATTCCAGTGTGTAGCTGTAGCTGTGGTTAAGTGGATATTTTTACTTTAGTGAAAGATATCAGAGAGCACATTTGCACCTGTCAGATTTGTATTATTAGCTCACTAATTAGGAAAAAGCCTAATAGTGAGAAAATAATTTATTAGTTTATTATCTCAAATCCTGTAACATTGGTAACCCCTGAAAACTCTGAGAAGCTATGTGACTCCTTGTTCTTAACTTCTGAATGAACCATCAATTGGGTTACCCAGAACATGAAGGAGCCTTATTCACTGAGAATAAAAGGTGACATTTTTGTGTTTCTTATTTCTAAAGTTCCTCACATATTCTGTAACTGATTATAAGTAAGTATCTTCATCATGGATACCTGCCACAGATATTTATCTGCTTATAATTTCCTGGTCTCATACATATACTTTAATGACAAAGAATAAGGAAGAATTTCTTTTATGAACTCTTTTTGGTACATTGCTATTATAGATAGGTTTTAAGGTCATATATTACTGCCATAATTAGTAATATCAATTATTCAGAAATTGAAGGAGTTTTATGGAATCAATAATTTAAACTAGGTAAAAACCTAGAAATTACTTGCATTTGTTTTATAATAGGTAATGTAGCTTTTATTTTTATTTATTTATTTATTTATTTATTTATTTATTTATTTATTTATTTATTTTTGAGAAGGAGTCTCACTCTGTCCCCTAGGCTGGAGTGCAGTGACGCGATCTTGGTTCACTGCAAGGTCCACCTCCCGGGTTCACGCCATTCTCCTGCCTCAGCCTCCCGAGTAGCTGGGATTACAGGCGCCCACCACCATGCCCGGCTAATTTTTTGTATTTTTAGTAGAGACGGGGTTTCACCGTGTTAGCCAGGATGGTCTAGATCTCCTGACCTCGTGATCCACCTGTCTGGGCCTCCCAAAGTTCTGGGATTACAGGAAATGTATCTTTTAAACATACGTACAAATATGGAAATTAGCAAGAGGTGAAAAGGTTACTAAGTTCTGTGGGCGTATGTCAGATTCTAATTCTTCTAGCTCTCCCATATCATTTGGGTAAGGCAAACTTTCTCTCTCTTAAACCTGTCAAGTTAAAAGATTCTTCAAATTCTACAAAAAAAGGTTTCCATATAAGTAAAAATACAGTAGCTAAAGTTTGTAAGCCATGAATACAATCTGTAGGGCTGTATATCCTATTTAGTTAGTTAGTTAGTTAGTTAGTTAGTTAGTTAGTTAGTTAGTTTTGAGACAGAGTCTCCTTATGTCACCCAGGCTGGAGTGTAGTGGTGTGATCTCAGCTCACTGCAACCTCCTCCTCCCGGACTCAAATGGTTCTCCTGTCTCACTCAGCCTCCTGAGTAGTTGGGATTTTAGGTATGCGCCATTATGCCCGGCTTATTTATTTATTTATTTATTTATTTATTTATTTTTGTATTTTTAGTAGAGAGAGGGTTTCACCACGTTGACCAGGCTGGTCTCCAATGCCTGACTTCAGGTGATCCACCCACCTCGGTCTCCCAAAGTGCTGGGATTACAGGAGTGAGCCACTATACCCGGCCCCTATTAGTTTTTATGTTGAAAAGAAATCTAAAATACCAAAGTAACCGCTTACAAAGAGATAAAATTTTACTTTGCAATATTTATGATCAAGTCCCCAAATACCATTATGGTTTACCTTCCACTTGAAAATATTAAGCTAAATTTGCAAAACCTTACAATTCTACATCAATTGTGGTGACTTGAGTTACGTATCTTATTTTGTAGCTATATCTTCATATTTTGGTTATCACAAGTATTGACCCAGACCTGGGAAAAACCCAGTAGTTAATAATGACAACTGGCAGTTGCCCCACTTTGCTTTCAGGGCACTTCATTTATTTCTTGCAATCTCATTCTTCACATTTCTACCACATTGTTTCATTAGAAGAAAGAGGAAGGATTTTTTATGAGGTTATTTGTGAATGAATGAAATGGAGAATTTACTGTGAAATATAGTCAAAATTGTAACTCATGATTCCTACATCTGGATTGTGGCCAAAGGTTATTTCCACTAGATTCAATTACCTAGTTACTTAACTGAGATTCTTCTGTATTTTGTAGGTCACAATGAAATTGCTTTAAAAGTCAGTGATATCAATGCAGTTCTAATGTTTGATGCTTAGTTCAAACATGTCCACATAAACACCCCCAAAACAAAATGCCTCTTGTTAATCAAACATCACAGCTCAAAAGATACTCTATTATGAAAACAGTTTATTTGGTTTCTATAAATAATGCTCAATAATTCTTATCTATGATGGTTTATGGGATGAGCTCAAATGATTTAAATATGCCTTTCTACTAAAAATTTTAGGAGAACAGAAAAATTATTTCACCCTGTGAAATAAGCAATAAGAAGAAATAAAATGTTAGGCATGTTGTACTTTGTAATATCCCTGCAAATAAAGGGAGAATAGCAGAATTAAATTTTCATATTTAGTAAAGCTGTTATAGCTCATATTCATTTTTTCAGTTGTTATTAACCTCTAGAAAATATGCAAGGAGTATGAGAGACAATCATGTGTATCATGAAGTAACAAGTACCATCTGGAAATATTCAGAACACAAAAATATAGTTATCTGCATACTGTTGATTCACTGTGTCTGACTCAGTTAATTTCAGAAGTATTTATATAAGCCAACTCAGTCAACACATGAACTATGACTGAAAGATAATTTTGAAATCAAATTTTCAAATGTATATTTCATAAATCATTTTGTTAAACAACTATCCTATTATTCCTTACTTGATGCTTTACCTAATTCTTATACTTATTTGGAAAAGTTCAATGACATAATAAGAATAACTACAGATAAATTAAACAAATACGGTATAATTTATTTTATCTTTTATTTATTTACTGATAAAAAGGATTTGACGTATTTTAAGCATTTCAAAAGCAAACAGATTAAAATAAAATAAAAATTCCTAGCATCTTAACATTTTATGCCATACTGTCATTTATGGAGACATGCATTTATTACTTTGACTTTTTAATTCCTGACACTTTTCTAAAATAAATATTTTAATGACAAATTGTGATTGTCAATGTCAGCATTTTCAAACTGTCATTGACAAGAAAATTTTTCCAACCATAACAGTTTTAAAAGAGGATAGTGTTTTTGATTTAGTCAGAAAATTAAGTAAGAAAATAATTGTGGTAGTGGCTCACTCATTCTGCAGTACATTATGTTAAATCAAAGTTGTTTTTATAAAAAGTGTTTCCCAGGGCTAAACCACTTAAATGTATAATTTAAATGCAATTATTTTAATAATAATAGCTACTACTCTTATATTGATTGCCGCATTCCATATATTATTATACTGTTGTAATTGCTTTTTACTTAATCTACAGAGCAGCCCTATGTCATAGCTACTGTTATTGTTCCTATTTTAGTGGTAAGAAAGCTGAGGTACCAAAATAATAAGAGCTATTTATGACAAACCCACAGCTAATATCATACTGAATGGGCAAAAACTGGAAAAATTCCCTTTGAAAACTGGCACAAGACAGGGATGCCCTCTCTCACCACTCCTATTCAACATAGTGTTGGAAGTTCTGGCTAGGGCAATCAGGCAAGAGAAAGAAATCAAGGGTGTTCAGTTAGGAAAAGAAGAAGTCAAATTGTCCCTGTTTGCAGATGACATGATTGTATATTTAGAAAACCCCATCGTCTCAGCCCAAAATCTCCTTAAGCTGATAAGCAACTTCAGCAAAGTCTCAGGATACAAAATTAATGTGCAAAAATCACAAGCATTCTTATACACCAGTAACAGACAAGCAGAGAGCCAAATCAGGAATGAACTTCCATTCACAATTGCTTCAAAGAGAATAAAATACCTAGGAATCCAACTTACAAGGGATGTCAAGGACCTCTTCAAGGAGAACTACAAACCACTGCTCAGTGAAATAAAAGAGGACACTAACAAATGGAAGAACATACCATGCTCATGGATAGGAAGAATCAATATGGTGAAAATGGCCATACTGCCCAAGGTTATTTATAGATTCAATGCCATCCCCATCAAGCTACCAATGAGTTTCTTCACAGAATTGGAAAAAACTGCTTTAAAGTTCATATGGAACCAAAAAAGAGCCCGCATTGCCAAGACAATCCTAAGTCAAAAGGACAAAGCTGGAGGTGTCATGCTACCTGACTTCAAACTATACTACAAGGCTACAGTAACCAAAACAGCATGGTACTGGTACCAAAACAGAGATATAGACCAATGGAACAGAACAGAGTCGTCAGAAATAATACCACACATCTACAGCCATCTGATCTTTGACAAACCTGAGAGAAACAAGAAATGGGGAAAGGATTCCCTATTTAATAAATGGTGCTGGGAAAATTGGCTAGCCATAAGTAGAAAGCTGAAACTGGATCTTTCCTTACTCCTTATATGAAGATTAATTCAAGATGGATTAGAGACTTAAATGTTAGACCTAATACCATAAAAACCCTAGAAGAAAATTTAGGTAGTACCATTCAGGACATAGGCATGGGCAAGGACTTCATGTCTAAAACACCAAAAGCAATGGCAGCAAAAGCCAAAATTGACAAATGGGATCTAATTAAACTAAAGAGCTTCTGCACAGCAAAATAAACTACCATCAGAGTGAACAGTCAACCTACAGAGTGGGAGAAAATTTTTGCAATCCACTCATCTGACAAAGGGCTAATATCCAGAATCTACGAAGAACTCAAACAAATATACAAGAGAAAAACAAACAACCCCATCAAAAAGAGGGCAAAGGATATGAACAGACATTTCTCAAAGAAGACATTCATACAGCCAACAGACACATGAAAAAATGCTCATCATCACTGGCCATCAGAGAAATGCAAATCAAAACCACAATGAGATACCATCTCACACCAGTTAGAATGGCAATCATTAAGAAGTCAGGAAACAACAGGTGTTGGAGAGGATGTGGAGAAATAGGAACACTTTTACACTGTTGGTGGGATTGTAAACTAGTTCAACCATTATGGAAAACAGTATGGCAATTCCTCAAGGATCTAGAACTAGATGTACCATATGACCCAGCCATCCCACTACTGGGTATATACCCAAAGGATTATAAATTATTCTACTACAAAGACACATGCACACGTATGTTTATTGCGGCACTATTCACAATAGCAAAGACTTGGAATCAACCCAAATGTCCATCTGTGACAGACTGGATTAAGAAAATGTGGCACATATACACCATGGAATACTATGCAGCCATAAAAAAGGATGAGTTTGCGTCCTTTGTAGGGAAATGGATGCAGCTGGAAACCATCATTCTTAGCAAACTATCACAAGAAGAGAAAACCAAACACCGCATGTTCTCACTCATAGGTGGGAACTGAACAATGAGATCACTTGGACTCGGGAAGGGGAACATCACACACTGGGGCCTATCATGGGGAGGGGGGAAGGGGGAGGGATTGCTTTGGGGAGTTATACATGATATAAATGATGAATTGATGAGTGCTGATGAGTTGATGGGTGCAGCACACCAACATGGCACAAGTATACATATGTAACAAACCTGCACGTTATGCACATGTACCCTAGAACTTAAAGTATAATAAAAATAAATAAATAAATAAATAAATAAATAAGAAAAAAAAGAAGATGAATCAAGAAAACCTAAAAAAAAAAAAAAAAAACAAACCAAAAAAGATTTGTGAGAGGCCTTTAAATAACTTGTACCAATAAATGACAATAGTCATTTACAAAACTAAAAAAAAAAAAAAAATTAAGGTACTTTAAAGGTAACACATACAAGTTAACCCATGGTACCTTTTCGATTAAAAAATATGAACACACTCAAATAATTTGAAATGCATTCTGCAGTATATTTACCAATGACCAAAATAAGGACATATTTTAGTTATTTCTTTTTCTTTAACATTTAGACAAATTAATAAACTTTACATTTTCTGCATGAAAAAAAAAAAAAAAAGAAAGCTGAGGTACAAGAACTTAATTTGCATTTTTCCCAAGAACACATGGTGCAACTTCGGCCAAATCTAAGTGGTCCACTTTAGGGACTTCTTTAAAGGAATGATGATGTACTGCCTCCCTTAAGATTGAAATATTAACTTTAACAGCAAACGGTATAGCTGTGCGTGTAGCATTATGGCAATGAGGAAACTGCACTTTCAGAATAAATTGTCCTTGAGTCATTGCAGGTCTCACAAATGAAGAAGAGGTTGTCAAAACTTTACCCCTTCCTAAAATATGTGCTGAAACTACTGCAGTGGGAGCCAAGTTTAATTTAGAAGACTTGCCTTGAGGTGAGTTGCCAACGCAGCACTGCTATGGGGATAGAGCCGAGGGGCCAGCAGCAAGGTGAAAAATTTCATGCCAGCACATCTACCTGAATTTAAGAAACTCAAACAGGGCAAAGAGGCTCTTGGTAGGAACATAAGGGGCATGTCTGAGGTGTTGTTATTTTCTTATTTCATTGACCGAGTGGCAATTACATAGTGTACTAAATGTAAGATCATTCATTATATTGAATGCCTCTGAAATATGCATTTTATCCCTGTATGCTTTATTCCACTAAAAAAGAAAGAAGAGAGGGAAGGAGGAAAGAAGGAAGGAAGGGCAATATTTGCAATGACACACACACAGACACACACACACACACACACTCACACACACAGTTTAAAAAGTAAAGGTGTTGGGTCTTTGAAGACAAAGTATACAATACTTCAAGAGAATGATCAAGACACAGTGAGAGAAAGAGAAGGTGGCACACCCTTAACAGCATGGTAGGACTAAAAACATGTTACACTCAGGTGTTACTTAAGAGAGTCAAGTATTAAAAACAACTGTATACCAATATTTTTTAAAAACCTACACAAGATTGTCAAGTCCTAAATAAAGCATACATTAAAAACGTGACTCAAGAAAAATCAGAAAACTGAATGATTTCATAAATATTTAAATTTTTGTATGGATAAATGATATATTTCTAAAATGGTAGCCTAAAATTAGATAACTGTAATTTTAAATAAGATCCATTCACAGTACCAATAGATTTAAGTTATTGAGAATAAATTTGACAAAATATATGTAAGATTTCTGTGCAGAAATTGGTAACATTTTATTGAAAACATTAAATAAGACAAATAATTTGAGAGCTATCTTGTGTTCATTCATAAGAAATGTCTTTGTTGTATAGGTGTCGATTATTTTCAGACTAGCCTATAGATTTACTACTAACCTATAGATTTATTATGATTTCAAATAAATATTCAATAGGGTGTATGAGAAATGTGGCAAGCTGAAACTCAAACAGGAAATGGAAGAACAAATGACCAAAAACAGCAAAAGATACTGAATAAATAAGAACGGTTAATAATATTTAAAAAATCCTGAATAAATAAGAATTATAAATAAATAATTCTAGCATGTCACTCAAATTCTTACTTTTTAAAAAAGAGATTGATACATTTCATAACAAAATTAAAAACATATGTTAATTTGAAAAACACCACAACAAAAGTGAAAAGACAAGCTCCTTGGAGGAACATAATAGAACACAAAAAGCTGAAATGGATTAATATACAGACTAATCTTTAAAAAATTTTTTAAATAAAATTAAAATAACAAAAACAGAATGTGATAAGATGTGTGGAATTTTTCAGAAGACTAAGTACTTAACCCAATATATACAGAAAATTATGGTTGTTACAAAATCAGGAAAATATAAATGAATAACAAAATGAGAACTACATTTTACTTATTGATTGGCAAGAAATGTTAGACAGGATATGGATTAAAGAGGACCACAATATATTGCTTATGACAGTGTACATTAATTAACTAACACTGGAAAACTATTTTGTGTTGTCTCAGATAAAATAAAACTTCTCTAATGAACTAGCATTTCCATTTCTCACTGTAACCTCTGGAAAAACTCTTGAATTTGTGTGCCCAGAGATATGTACAAGAATGTATGTAGAAGTTTGCTTCTTTTAATTTTTTAAAATGTATGCATACATGGCCGGGTGTGGTGGCTCACGCCTGTAGTACCCAGCACTTTGGGAGGCTAAGGTGGGCGGATCACAAGGTCAGGAGATCGAGACCATTCTGGCTAACACAGTGAAACCCTGTCTCTACTAAAAAAAAAAAAAAAAGCAAAAAAAAAAAAAAACCAGGCATGGTGGTGGGCACCTGTAGTCCCAGCTACTCGGGAGGCTGAGGCAGGAGAATGGCATGAACCCTGGAGGCGGAGCTTGCAGTGAGCCAAGATGGTGTCACTGCACTCCAGCCTGGGCTACAGAGAAGACTCTGTCTAAACAACAACAACAACAACAACAACAACAACAACAACAAAAAGATATGTGTGCATGAAGTCTATCTGCATGACAAATGGATAAATTGTGATAAAATTATCATAATAATATATAGCAGTGCAAATGGAAGAATTATGTCTAGAACCAATAACATGGATGGATTTTAAAAATTAGAATGTTGGAAGTTCTAGGAGACTACCTATATAATTATATCATTCTTATAAAACTCCAAAATAAGCAAATCAAATAATTAGTTTTATAACTTGCATGTTTTACATATAATCTTCATTTTGTATTAACCATTGCTTTAAAAATATAACACAATACTAATACATAATTGTTAATTTTTTGTGTTTTTACATATTATGGGTAAGTAATTTGAATGCTTTTTATTTAAATGTTTTAAAAATGCTCATTTCAAACATTACTACTCTCTCTTAAAACTATCTACCCCAATTTCTCATTTCAGCTGTCATATTTAGATTCTATTCTCTAAAGTAAATTTGTTCATTTTTCCTTTAAAATAGTAATTAAAGTTTATTCTTTTAACTGAATAACACTTTTTTCTTGGTAGTTTGTGATTTAACAAAAGACATATTTGAATTTTTTGGAAACAAAATATAATAACGTTTTATTTCATTTAATTTTCAAAACAAATGTTTAAGGTAGATATATTGATTATTCAAAACTAAATCATGTATATTTAAATAAAAATAAAACTCAACTTGATAAAAGCAAAAAAAGAAGAGAAAAATAAATCTATTTTTTCAGCTGTTTTTTCTCTATGCTGACATCACTGTAAGGTAAGCTTACCCATATGGTATGCAAGATGTCCTTAAGCAGATCCAAAATTACATAGTCTTTGCATTTGGGGTTGTAAAAATAAAGATTTTTAAAAAGATTTGCATGTTTCTTGCAATTTGCACACTCATGGTTGGAACAGTTTTCCTTGATATCTAGTAGGCTCCATTTACAAAAACTACATTTTTTTAAATTTTGTTTTATGGCTGTAGATTGGATAGAGATGTATGTGAAATGAGAAAATCCGCTCAATGGTGTCTGGTTTATGAGGACCCTGCATGTTTCTAGCCAAGGAGGAGTGAGTGGTATCCTCATAGCTAATCTCAGAAAAGAGATGCCTTTGCTCTGTCAGCATGGGTACATCAAACCTCATCAAAGTCTTTAGCCCCAGCAGGACATTGCTGAATCATAAAGAGCAGTTTCTTTAGAGGTATGGGACTGGAGCCAGACTCTTTGTAGATCTATGAGTGCATGGGAGGAAGTAGAGACATAGAGAGGGCAGTAGAGTCTACTCTCTCAAGAGAAGTGAAACAGAAGAGAAATAAGTTTAGAGAGGGATATGAGGTTAAGGGCATTGTTAAAAAAGAGGAGGACAGTGTAGAGTTAAGTTTGGAAATAATAACATTTCTTAGCTATTGTACTGAAAAGTTAGGTAGTTATACCCAGGATTTCTTAATCAGCTATAAATTAGATGAGATAACTGAATATGGAATTGATTTTAGGTTGGGCTCAGCAAAGTGCCAAAAAGTAATAATAATAATCAAGAAGGCAATGAATTTGGGTATTTTGACCAGAGAGGTTGAAGTTATACATTTCATGTTCTTGGTCATTTTAGGCATTAAACAAAGTAAGAAAGTAAAAATTGATAGACTGAAAGACAATATAAAGTTTAAGAGATGTTATAGTGATTATACAAGAATGAATATTCAATAATAGTTACTTATTTTATTTTAATTACTAGATGCAAGGAAAAGGTGTTTTAGATGAATGGCATGACCCTCAAAACAAGAAGATGTGCTATTTAATTGTCTGCAAAATAGTGAAAAGATAGACAATGAAACAAAAGGTGAGAAATCTCCCTTTCTTTCCTTTATGTAGTCTCCTTTCTGTTCTATTAAAGTATGAGAGAATGAACAGTCTATCGATAATACTGCTACAGGAAAAATTGTCCTCAGATAAAATTTACATTAAAAAATTAAGATGTGCAGGTATGGAGGAAGAGGATTATTTTCCTTAGATATTCTCTGATACTTTCCGCAGCATTCTATCCTATACTCTCTTTTCACTTTTTGCATGATATCTGCAGATACTATTCACTACAGTGGCAATATTTGTAATCTGTGTTTTGTAACTTTCAGTTAATTATCTCAGGCCAGATGTCCTCTCCAATGTCCAGGTCTGTTTTTCCAAATATCTCCCTGCTATTTGGAAAGACTGCAGTGGCACCCCAAGCTCAACAGTTCCAACATCAAATTCATAATACTATATTGTTTCCAACTCGTTCCTCTCATTTACAGTAATTGTGATGATTGATACCACAATCCCTTACTCTGAGCAAAAGAGACATATGTTTGTGTGACTTCTCCATCATACCCCTCTCACATATCTTCAAAATCTATAAATTCCACGTGATTAATACATAAATCATGTATTGTTTTTCCATCTCTGCCCACCTGAACTTTTCTCCGGCCATGATTTTTCACGTGGTTTATAATACAGCTTGACTTGTAGTAGTATTTCTGGCTTTCCACTGTCAGTCCTCTGTGGCTTATTTTTATGCTGAAGTTTTGCAGATATTAGATACCCTCATTTATAATTAAATATCATCAATCTAAAATTAAACAACGACTTTTAATTATCCTCAGGGTAAACCTTAGAAGCTGTAGCATGGTGAAGGAGTAATTCCATTTCTACTACCTCCTTGCTTTGGTTTTTATAATTCATCATCTCATACTTTTCATAGTCAAACTTCCAGACATGTTATACAAGCTGAACTATTAGAACATTTTTTTTCTTCTTCTTTATTTTTCTTTTCTTCTTCTTTTTTTTTTTTTGAGACGGAGTCTCGCTTTGTCGCCAGGCTGGAGTGCAGTGGTGCGATCTCGACTCACTGCAACCTCCGCCTACCGGTTCAAGCGATTCTTCTGCCTCAGTCCCCCAAGTAGCTGGGATTACAAGCGTCTGCTACCATGCACATGTAATTTTTGTATTTTTAGTAGAGACGGAGTTTCAGCATGTTGGTCAGGAAGGTCTCGATTTCTTGACCTTGTGATCCACCCACCTCGGCCTCGCAAAGAGCTGGGACTACAGGCTATTAGAACATTCCTTACCTTAACGGTTTACACATTCTGTTCCCTCTGCTAGAATCCCATGAAAGCATTTATTCATCATAGGTAATTGTGGTTTCCATAGCAGAGTGAATATTTCTTACTATACCTTTGCATTTGTCTTCTGTATGTGTGCATTCACATAGAATACTTATTGCCACTGAATTGTAAACTCTTAATAAACTGTGAGTCAATTAACACTCTCTTCTTTATAAATTACCCTGTCTCAGGTATGTCTTTACAGCAGTGTGAAAATGGACTAATACACTCATCCTCCTCTTGATCCTCTTTTTTATTTCTCCACCTCCTGCTGCTTCTCCTCTTTTCCTCCTCTTTGTCTGGGCACCGTCATCTACTAAGTTATTCAAAATTAAAATCTTGCCATTTCATTTGAATTTACATGCTCATTTGACTATTTAGTATTCATCACTTAACGTGTGTATTTCTGTTAAGAGGTCAGCATCTTTATAAATAGCTTAAATTCAATACTCTGGATATGAAATTTTAAAGAAAAGCTCACAACATACTATTTTTGTAATATTAAATTAAGATTATATAAATTCATGGATTCATCAGATTCATATCTTAGATTCTCCACCAAACAAAACAGTAAGTGAAGACAGGCATTCATATTAAACAATGGCTTAGTTACAAGACTATTAAATTCCTTATTCTCTCCCTTTTTAAAGACTTCTATTCTGATACTTCTTTGTGCTTTTTTACTGGTTTTTCTTTCATACTCAACATTTCTACTCTATTTTTGAAAATCTAGGTATGTTGTAAATAAATGTCAAGAAATCATCAGCATCTTAGATATTGAGAATACAAAGGCACATAACTTTTATTAAGAGTTTATAATTCCCACCAAGTATCTTCCTAAACACCTGGGGATTACAATTCAAGGTGAGATTTGGGCTGGGGACACAAAGCTAACCATATCAATGACGAATAGGAGGAGGAGAAGAACAACAGGGAGGGGGAAGAGAAGGGGCTCCCAATGAAACTACTAAAGTTGACTTTGAAGTAGAATGTGTGAACAGTATACAGTGGATTATTGAAAACACAAGAAGCTGTCCAAACAAATTGTTCCTAAGAATGTATATTTGAGAATCACTTATTTAAAGTGATTATTGACATCAAAAGGCAATAATAGAGCACCGAGGTGTTTAATAGGTGTTATCTTTTACTTTCATTAAAAATAAGGTACATGATGGCAGATTTCAAATTCTCTTTGGAAGTAGGTAATTCCAGTGTATACTTTTTTGTAATATTTCTAAATATTATTAGATATAAGTGAAGAAAATTATAGGCACACAATGTCCTAATTGTAATAACATATTTGATTAATAGCTATACTATGTGTTGAACATTGTGCTCACTACTTTACATGTTTTACTCTATTCTTACAAGTCACAGCAATCCTATAAGGCTTATAGGCATAGTTAAATTACCTAAATTCCCACTGACATGAAGCTAGGAGGTGGTGAGGTGACAATTTGAACTTGAGTAAATTTACTCTAGAGCTGCTGAAGTAATGTCATGGACAAAGAAATGCCACTTTTGGACTCCCATCTCCTTCATTCAGGTACACTGCTCTCACTGTAGTTTGAGACCATGAATGTAATAGAAAAAGCAATGATACACAGTTCTACATACTGAGTACCTGGGAGAAGGAATCCTTGGAAATACAGAACATATTTGATTCAAATAAATGACAAGAACTATCATAGAAGAAAATAATTCAACGAGTAGTAAAACAAATGGTCTTATGTTTTATTGAGTAAGATTCTCAGGAGGCATAGAATGAATTCCAAAAAGCTTTTATTAAAAGCCATATTTATTGGATCTGGTATGTGTACCAAAGAGTAAAACCTAGGGCTGGGTAGTTCATAAAACTCAATAAATTTATTAGTAAAACAGGATTTCCACAGAGATTGTTTCTTGTGTACTAATATATTATTTGTTGGTAATTTCCTGTTGTTCTGTCATTTATTATCTAATCAACTTAGAACAAGATTCCAAGTATTTGTCAGACAGGTATTAGTTACACATATATAGATTTATAGCACTCCTCCACCTGTGTGTGTGTGTGTGTGTGTGTGTGTGTGTGTGTGTGTGTGTAGTATCTGTGGCATAGATTATTTGTGGGAATTAGATTACACCATGCATAGACTACTTGTTATATTCCTTATCAAACAGTAAAGTCATAATATTATTGCTGTGATTGTTATTTTAAATTATGCTTATGTTTGGCACTTTGCAATTTCTGATCAAAAGGCATTAATTCTGCAAACATCCAAAGGCATTGGTTTGGGCCTGAGCTTCTTCATACACTGATGTTATGACATGACTGGCAAGAGCATATATTTGCCCTAAGTCTCAGTTTACTCATCTCTAAATGGAGAAAAGTTGTTTTACCTGTCAGTATTACTGGAAATGTGTTTTAATCTAGAAATAGGTATAAAAGAGTTAAACCGGCATCATTATTATTTTATCATCATTATCATTTTCCTGGAAGTAGTTCCACTAAAAGTTAATTGGAGTGAAGCATGTAATTGACTTTTAATGCAAAGCAGGTTGTGCTCTCTTCCAGTTGTCTGATGCTTAAATCACAACTAGATATTCTCAGTAAAATGAGGGTAGGTTTTAAGTGGTATGGTGAGAATAAATGCACTTTCTAGTGGTCTTACAGATCACTTAATTTTTTAAAGATCTAAGAAACAATGTGACTAGATATTGCATAGCCTCCTCCCTAGATCATCTCTAACAATATATTTCAGTATTGCTTGATTATTTGAGATCCTATTACAAAAATGTGTACTGTAAAATGCTTTTCAATATCCTACCATCACAGGGATGTGCAACGTTTGCTTTTAGCTCTCTTACTTGTAGTTTTAGATGTGCAGCAGTGGTTGTGCAAACGTGTGGGTAATAATGCTTGATGATACTTACAATGTCATCACATGTTAAAATGCTTCTGGTTCATGTACCACAAAATCACAGGTAGGAAAAGTTGGTTAATCCCTACTGGTAACCAAGGTGAGAAAAATTTAGTCTCAATCACGGGAAAAATATGCATTGGTATTTGTTGACTATTGACAATTTTATTTGAATAAAAAATTAAATAACAGACAGGTTTAAAGGCCAAAAAAAATGAAGATGACCTTTTTCTGCCAATGCTTTTTTACCCTAGCTATTCAAAATTTAAGAGAAAGATTAATATGAAAATAATATAGCAAAGTACTACAAAAATTTTCCTAAAGTTTTTTCTGTAATAAAAATAAGATTAAACTGTATTGCACATATTTTCATTTAAGAAACATTCTAAAACTTAATTTATTATGACTGGGTGAATTCTTCAATCATCTATTAAATTATTAAACATTTTTTATTATTAAAATCTTTATAATTTCTCCCAACATGCCAATCATCTGTACTTAAAAACTGTCAGAGTGTTTCTAAAGACAAAAACGCAAACTTTGGAAAAAAATCAATGGCATCTGAACAACAAACTCATATTTTTAGTATGGTGAATGAAAGCATCTTTGGTTGGGAAGAAATTTTAGCAATTTTAGGCATTTTTATTTGTTATTTTTAAATTGTATGTTTCAGTACTTGGTAGTCCAGCACTTCATGAATGTGCTACTGAATGCTGATCAGTAATTAAATATATTTTTGCTACCAGTGAATACACATTAATGTGGTTTTGTGTTATCAGGGCTATTGAGATGAGGGTACTGTAGGACAAGCTACAGGTGGGGTTCAACTTGTACAAGTACCTCATATAAGTAAGAGGTATGTGTCCAAGAAAATATTAAGCTGGGTATAAAATAACAAGATGATTGTATTAGTCAATGTGAAGTCAGAAAATGGTTCTTTCTGGTAAAATCCTGGCATTTAAGTGATCGCACCAATAATTTGAATGTCAGAATTTTAACATAAAGGATCATTAACCAACAACTATCATTTAAAGAAGGTAAGAATAACTTTTAGAAAAAAAAGTAGATATGGGGATCAGCCATTAAGACTGAGCAGGGTATCCAGGAAGGAATCAACTTTGGAGATCTTTGCCAATTGACTCTCAGATTTCAGACTTCACTGGAAAGGATGTGACTTCACCCCTTTACAGAGTGGTTTGCTGAAGTGCTACAGTCCAGGAATAAAAATCAGGAAAACTGCCCAAAGCGGCACTTGTAAGACTTGATGGAGAGCTTTCCAGAATGTTGTGGAGACTCATTGGGAAACTTGATACTGATGTGTCAACAATACCTGCTAGAAAGCTGCCCATTGGAGTCATGCTGAAACTTATAGGAAAGCTGCCCCCAGCAGCACCCCTGAAACTCACTTGAGAGTGAGAACGACAAAGAGTCTAGTTTTATTGTGGCAGTCAAGCACCAGAGGAACAGGAAGGAAAGGCATACTGGAACCAGGAAGATAAACCTTTTCTTCCTTCAGTGTCCCACCAGGGCTCTCCACTAGCAAAATTAATATTGTACCAACTGACAAAAGGAGAGATGTTTACAAGTTTGCTTGGAAAAGTGATATCTGGCCCAGTAGTATTCCTGTTGTTGACTTCACTTCTGTGTAGTTTGTCTTTCTCTACTATCTGAACTCCTTAACTCCTGGGAAGACTTTGATTATTCTAAATTTCAGCTTTGGTCTCCAAACACCATGGAAGACTCTGTTAAGATTCTCTGCCTCTTAGAAGATAAATCTACTCAGTACCTCCATGTCTTTGCTCAACTTGCATAGAAGTTGACAAACATTTTAATAAAACAGTGGTATAAAATGTTATTATAACTTTTATAATTAATACATTCTTTATAAGTGTCTCTTCTGTCTATGATTTTGGCCCCAGAGTACCATATACCTTTAGCATCTTTCTCATGATATTAAAGAGAAGATATATTTGTGATATATTTGTTTTGTATTTTGCTTGTTTAGTTTTCTAGTTGTTCTTTGCAGAAGTATTGCTGTTCTACATGCTAGTTCATCATAGGTGGAAGTGGAAGTCCATAGAAATATTTGAAAAGAGAATTATTACCATAGAGTCTAATATCTGCAATAACAATTATTTGTGAATACGGCAAAATACAGCCTCTAAAATAAGATTTATTTACTCATTACTTTTATTTGTTGACATTAAAGCAGGGTTTTTTAATCCATGTGCTTTTATAATTTTTGTGAGGAAACATGTTTTGCAGCATTTAATCCAAGGTCCGAAATTCAAAGATAATACCATTTATCATTCTGTTAAGATCTCCTGTGAAGAGCCAATTTGTTCATATGCTGAGGCAAAATGTTAGCGTTTACTGAAACGGGCTAGTCTGTTGTAAGAGTGAAAAAGCAGAAACCACAGCATTTTAAGTTTTTGAAGTTTCTGCTTTTCCAAGTTAGGTATTCCTTAATCTCAAGGTTACTCTTCAATTAAGTGTTACATGTGGAACATAATTATGCATCCATTTTGCAATATGTCCACATGCCAACAAGGGCCTCTCTTTTTACAAGTTGGATTGTTGTTTGTAATAAAGAATAGAGAGTTTTCCTTTCTTGTTGCTGCATATTGAAACAGTGAGGTAAATTCAATGCAAAAGAAACACATAGAAAATAATTAAAGGCAACATGTAAATGGGGGTTTGATATGGCATGTGGGACTCTATAGGTGCTGAGGATATGGTCAGAGTGGGTTTCCATTAAGACAGAGTCTGACTGTAAGCCTATGAATGCATATTTAACATGTATTCAAATAGCATATGGCAAATGAAAAGCACATTTCTTACATTATTGCTTTTTCCTCACAGCAACACCATGAACTGGAGATTTTGGCTAAAATGTTATCAAGCAATTTTCCCTAAAACAGAGACTATTTCTCGATTCAACAAACATTTTCAAGATTTTACTCACTGAAAAACACTATAGGTGGCTCTAAGAACACAATAGTAAGGAAACACATGGTGTTTACTCAGATAGCCTAGTGGAGGAGATCGGCATTATTCAATTTCACAAAAATGTAACATCCCAAACCATAAAAAAAGGGATAAAAGGAAATAAGCAGCATATTATAAGCATTTGTAAGAAGAAAGTCTGAACTTACCTGAGATGTGAAGCTAGAATGGGTGATTTGAGTTGAAACATGAACAAATGCCATATGTACACAGGAGAAGTGTTGAGTTGGTGATAGCACTCCAGGCAGAAAGGAGAAGGATGTACAGATGTATTGAAGGATTAACAATGTGGCAGAAATAAAAAGACTACAGATAGAAACCTGATTCTTCTGACCCCATATGATGCTCACTTTAACAATCCTACTCGAGCTATAGTGAAAGAAAAATAATGGAAGAATACAGGGTTCAGGACCATGCAGCCTCATTACTGTCAACTAGTTATGTGATCTCGGTCAACTTTCTTAACTCCCTGAGACTCTTTTTATACTATACACACAGAGAAATAATGCTTTAAACATTAAGGATAGAATGAGATGACACATAGCAAATAAATGATAGAACATAAATGACATATAGAAGGTACTAAATAACTGTCAGTTTTACAAAGAGATGAAAAGCTTTCTTACAATCGTGATGTGAATTAGTAAACAGGATAAAAATTATGTCAGCAGGAGTTATTTTTTCCAAGGTATAATATTTTGGTGTATTATCATTTTTATGGAATTTTCTCTAAAATACATTTATCAATGATTTTTTATTTTCAAATAATACATTTAAGTTTTATTCCCCTAACTGTAATTAATCTCAGACATTCTAAATACTATAGACACATTTTCTTTCACATGCATCATTTTCCTTTTTTTGTTAGTTGTTACTTCTATGAACTTAGATTACACATACCAGAGACTATAATGAGATCCCAACTAATACATGTTTAGCAGCTTCCCACCCCAAAACAACATTTACTCACCACTTCCACTCTAAATGTGTACAACACAGGGCCGAGCATAGTGGCTCATTCCTGTAATCCCAGCATTTTGGGAGGCCAAGGCAGGCAGATCACCTGAGGTCAGGAGTCTGAGAACAGCCTGGCCAACATGGTGAAATCCTATCTCTACTAAACATACAGAAATTAGCGGGGCATGGTGGCAGGCACCCGTAATCACAGCTACTTGGGAGACTGAGGCTGGAGAATTGCTTGAACCTGGGAGGTAAAGGTTGCAGTGAGCCGAGACCATGTCGTTCCACTCCAGCCTGGGCAACAAGAGAGAAACTCCGTCTCAAAAAATTAATTAATTAATTAATTAATTAATTAGTACAACATGGCCTATACTAGTCTATATTACTATCTACAATCAATGACCAATTTGTTATTCTAAATCTGTTTCTAAATTTGGACCAAAATGATCCATCTCAAACAAAAAATCTAGTGAGAGATTTATTATGATAAGCATAATACAAATGACCGATGTCATTACAGAAAAAGATGTTTTCTCAAGTTCCACATTCAGTTTTTCTTGCCAGGAATAATACTACACATCTTTCTGTCAAAATGCTGATGATTATTCCAAAAAAGGTTTAAAGCCTTCCTTATCTTTAAGGCCAAAGTGACTTCTCCCTTTAGTAAATTTTAATAGCATTTTTTTTTTTTGTTTTTTGAGACAGGGTCTCGCTCTGTCGCCCAGGCAGGAGTGCAGTGGCCGGATCTCGGCTCACTGCAAGCTCCGCCTCCCGGGTTCACGCCATTCTCCTGCCTCAGCCTCCCGTGTAGCTGGGACTACAGGCGCCGGCCACCTCGCCTGCCTAGTTTTTTGTATTTTTTAGTAGAGACGGGGTTTCACCGTGTTAGCCAGGATGGTCTCAATCTCCTGACCTCGTGATCCACCCGTCCCGGCCTCCCAAAGTGCTGGGATTACAGGTTTGAGCCACCGTGCCCGGCCTTAATAGCTCTTCTTGTCTACATTTTATAAAATGAGCAGACCACTGAAGTAATTTTATCCCAGGCTTCTGTTTCTTATCTACTCTGTAGGCTTCTTATAAGTAGAAGTGATCTGTTTATTGATCAATCTAACTATAATTGTTTATTAATATGTGAGTATATAAATTTCTGTACATGTGTATACATATATACTATATTAATTTCTGTATATGTATGTATACATATATACTATATTAATCATTGGAAGAAAAATTGAATAGTACAGAGAAGCATAACACTTCAAAATATTCTATTAATGTATTTGAATTCATGAAATATTTATTTAATATTGATTTTAGTTCCTCTTCTAGATATCAGGGATATGTCCATCCTTGCCATCATGAAGATAATATTCTAGTAGAAAGGGAGATAGTCATTAAAATAAATAGTTAAGCCGGGCGCGGTGGCTCAAGCCTGTAATCCCAGCACTTTGGGAGGCCGAGACGGGTGGATCACGAGGTCACGAGGTCAGGAGATCAAGACCATCCTGGCTAACACAGGTGAAACCCCGTCTCTACTAAAAAATACAAAAAAACTAGCCAGGCGAGGTGGCGGGCGCCTGTAGTCCCAGCTACGCCAGAGGCTGAGGCAGGAGAATAGCGTGAACCCGGGAGGCGGAGCTTGCAGTGAGCTGAGATCCGGCCACTGCACTCCAGCCTGGGCGACAGAGCAAGACTCCGTCTCAAAAATAAATAAATAAAAAATAATAATAATAATAAATAAACAAATAGTTAAATTTTATAATATATTAGAAAGTTATAATGACTCTGGAGAAACATATACTCATCAAAAAGCTTAATTTACAGGTGGATGTTATTGAAAGTAAACATCAAAATTAAATTGTGCTATATAACGAGAATTATTATAGAGAAAATAAAGTAAGGAAGAGTATATATGCAGTGTTAGGAGGGCTGCAATCTTCAGTCAGTAAACGAAGCCCTCACTGTGAATTTTATGTTAGCAAAGACTTTAAGGTGAGGAGAGAAAAAGCTATATGAATACCTGTGGGAAGAGCATGGGAAGTCCATAGCTGTTTCAAAAACCCTAAGCTAGAGTGAGACCAGAGTAACCGGAAAACAATGATCAAAGGAGAGATTAGTAGAAGAGAAGGCCAGGTGGGTTATGAGAAACCAGAAATTAAAGGGCTTTACAGACTTGGAATAAGTAAGGAAGTGCTTTTGTTTCATTCAGAGTGGGAAAAATTGTTATGACTTCTCTCTTTTCACAGAAGAGTGATATAACCTAATATTATTTGAACATATTTCTGGCTTCTATGTTATAAATAGACTACAGGAATTGTTGTCAGGAATACAAGGAGATGAGCTAAGAATCACTACAACGCAATAATCCAAGCATTGGATTGATGATGAACTGGATGAGATAACATTTTTTTTTTTTCATAATTTGAGTGTAGATCCAGTAAGATCCATTCATGCATGGATAAAGGTGCAATATAGACAGAGAGGGAGAGAGAAGAGACAGAAAGAGAGAGGGAGAAAGAGAGACTCAGGATGACTCCAAGTCTTTTGGCCTGAACAACTGAAAGTTATCATTAACTGAGAATGAATAATTAGATTTTAGATATAACAATTGAATTTTGTTGGGACTTGGGACTTTGGAAGTTATAAAATGTGCATTAGCTAGCCAAGTGAAGATGCTGAGTGTATTAGCCCATTCTCACATTGCTATAAAGAAATATCTGAGACTGGGTAATTTATAAAAAAAAAAAAAAAAAAAAAGAAGAAGTTTAATTGACTCACAACTCCATAGCCTGTTTTATGTATACAATGTATAAGAAGCATGGTAGCATCTGCTTCTGTGGAGGCTTCAGAGAGCTTTTTATTCATAGTGGAAGAAAAAACAGGACCTGGCATCCTGCAGAATCAGGAGGAAGGGTGTAAGTGATACACACTTTTAAACAATCAGAACTCATGAGAACTCACCATCACCAAGACAATACCAAGGGGGATGGTGCTAAACAATTCATTAGAAATTCACCCCCATGAGTCAATTACCTCCCACCAGGTCCCACTTCCAACACTGAAAATTGCATTTCAGCATGAGATTTGGGTGAGGACACTGATCAAAATTATATCATGAGTAAGCAATTGGATAAATTATTCTGGTGCTTTTGGAGAGATATTGACTAGTGATGCAATTTGGGGTGCTATTAGTAGAATACTGAGACTCAATGAGATTACCAAAGTGTTGAGAGTAGAAAGAAATGAGTAAACGTTTGGAGAGAAAGTTCTCATTTAGTTAAATGCTACAATGTGGTTGAGATAGAAAGAATCCCTCAGGGAAACAGAGCAATGGACCAAAATAACCAAAAGTTAAAGGAGACAGTATTCTGTGGTGCAGTAGACAGTAACTCATGCAGTTATTTATAGTGTCCAGTTTACTAAAAATCCAATAAGATGATGATGGATAATACAAAGATCCTTGAGAAAACTAGTTTAATCATGACATGATTCAAAAGCTGACTGGAATTGGGTAAAAAGAGAAAAGAGAGAAAGTGAAGGCAACCCCTTTCAGGAATTATGTGTAAAGGAGAAAAGTTACAGTGATAAATGATCGCTTTTTTGCTTTCTTTAATATGAGAAAAAAGAAGACTATGGTTGTGTACTAAAGAATACGATTCATTTGACAGAACAGTTTGATAATGCAAGAGAGAGATTAGAGAACTATTGGGAAAATATCTTGGGTAGGAAAGAGTAAAAGGGTTTGATTTGGCAACCAGGTGACAAGGATGGACTTGTATAGGAGCATGGAAGGTTTATTCATGGAATTAGGCACAGTCAACTATAGTTAAAAGCAAGAAATGTAGAATATATGAGCAGAGATGGAGACAGGTAAATCCATTAGTGCAAGCTCATATATTAAAATGTCTTTAGTCACCACTTTTATTTCCATAGATGAAACAAGGATATCAGTTAGAGAGAAACAGAGAGGATATATCAGAAATTTGAGAAGAAAGTGTAAAATACCCTAGTAAAGTAAGAAAGTGAACGGACTAGGAAAGCATACTATATTGGCAAGGCAATGTCAAGATTTTTGGTTAGGGATTTAGATTAAGAAAAATCAGCTTGGTTGTATATTTTTCTCTAGCCTCATTTGGCTGCATAGGTGTAGTTGGAATGTGAATGGAAAATTGAATTCACCCAGAGTTTTTTGTTATTCATTTAACATCATAATGAAAAATGACTGTATTATTTTTAAGCTGCCATTTTAAATTTTTAACTATTATACAATATTTTAAGAAGCAAACCAGGCTTTACTCAACCATTTCCCCATGGTTGGACATGTAGGTTGTTGCCAATGTTTTCTATGAAAATAAACTTGAACATTTTAGAATACACACATTTTTATGTATAGAATGTATTCCTTCAGATAAATTAATAGACTTAATTATGCTATAAGATAACATGGAAATAATATATATTTCTGTATATTTCTGTCAACTTTTCCTTCCCAATAAGGTATTGGCACTATGTTTGCCTCATCTGCACAGTAAGTGAATAAAGTCATGATTATAACTTTCAGTTTGGCTAATTGACCACCTTGATACCTGTCAGCTCAGACAAGACATATTATTTTTGTCATGTATTAAAATTCATTCATTTAAAACGTTTCTGATATATTTTGTTTCTTTCAGGGAACACTCATTTTATTTGAACTTTATGCCTTCCCTAAGTTGTGCCCTAAAGTTTTGAAACAAATAGAAACATCCCTCCCTCAGGAAACTTAACCTTCTGTCCACATTGCAGAGTCCCTAACTTGAGGAAATGTCTCTGATCCATGAGAAACATTTCTTTCAGTCTACTTTTACACTTAAACAATGCTAGGCACTCAATATCAGGTGTAGATTCTCTGTTACATTGAAAAAAGCCATTATTTGTATGATATTTTGAGTTTTGTCTCTATCTGTTTCCCATAAGCCAGGGGAAATTCTGCTTCCTAGCTTTCTTTCATTCATATCTTGACCTTTTCAAGCTTATTGTACTTTATCTTTGCCCTCTTGTTTCTTGAATAACATTCCAGCCAGTCTCTTCTGTTGCACATTTTGGCTAATTCTTTTCTATTATCTGCCTGATTGTTATTGAACTTTCTTTATACATCGAAAATCCACTTCCCTACTACTGAAGTTGTCATTCACTGATTCCTACATATGAACTAAGATCTATCTAGGATAATCTTTTAACTTTCACTCTGGTCTGGATTCTATTCTGCATGGTGGTAATTTAACGTCAAATGCCACATGCTAGCTGGAGTTTTCAGAATAATTTATACAAGGAAACTATTCAATAAATATTTTCATATTGAAATTCCCAGAATTCATTGCAGATACATAAAATAATTAGGTATACATATTTTCTAAACAGAGTTGATTTTTTGAACATCTGTAAAAAATACTTTAGGGGAGGTGGCTTCTCTAATTGAGGCAATGAGAACTCCACTAAGCAAAGCAATCATTACTGATAAAAATTATTTAAAAATAAGCATTTGAAGTCTTAAAATTTTCCTAAGGGACTATAGAAGGTAAATAAATTTTTATTCAAGAAAATCTACTGAATCTTTTTTTTTTTTTTTGGAGAAAGAGTCTCACTTTGTTGCCTAGTCCGGAGTGCAGTGGTGGGATCTCCACTCACTGTAACCTCTGCCTCCTGGGTTCAAGCAATTCTCCTGCCTCAGCCTGCCTAAGTAGATGGGACTACAGGCATGTGCCACCATGCCTGAATAATTTTTGTCTGTTTAGTAGAGACAAGGTTTCACCATGTTGGCCAGGCTGGTTTCGAACTCCTGGCCTCCTGCCTTGGCCTCCCAAAGTGCTGGGATTACAAGCATGAGCCACCGTGCCTGACCTAAACTATTGAGTCTTAAAAAGAAACAAAAAACAGCTGTAGTCATTGGCATGAGCTGTGACCTGCTCCCCAGACCCAGCTCAATAATGCAGAGGCTCTAAGCAGGTCTTCCTCTCTCCTCAGATCTCATTCAAGGTCTATGGTATTTCCCACCCCCCCCCCCCACACACACACAAAGGCTACACATGTTCTTCCTCTTTACCTGTTACATGACACAGAAACTCTATTCCAAAAAGAGCAGGTGAGAGGGCTAGGGCTCTCTTTGTCCACACAGTTTTACTGGGAAAGCAGAAGGTCTACCCCAGGCATGGCAGATATATAGGTTAAAAAAACTATGGCAGACATGTATTCACTAGGTCACAGAAAACATTAAAAATACATTAAATTAAGTCATTTAATTCAATATTAATTAAGCTGAAAATAGACGGTGACTGCGCCACATCTTCTTTCAGGAATAACAGTGAAATACACTGATAAGGGACAATTCTTCAAAGGACAGAGCTTTGGGCAGGGCACCTGATATCCACTTTGTGTGGAAAAGAAAGTAGCACAAGTTTGGAATGCATCCAAACTCACAGACAGTTGCAAACGCTTGACCTATTGGTCAGGTGCCTGGAAGAAAAAGATTGGAAGACAGAAAATGAAAATATTAGATATAAGCTTGTGGGAGGACTGGACAGTAATGGTCACAAAACATAAAGAGAGCTGTACTGCATCTAAATGCCTACCAGGGATCAACTACATTGGAAGAGATACTAAATTATCAAATAGAATGACTCAGTAAATTTATATCAACTCACCTCTGTCATCGACTACCCAGAGCAGGAATAATAGGTAGACGAATGGATACAAAGGGGCAAAGCTGTAGTCTCTACATAAGACAAGTCTGATCAAGCTACCAACACTTTCATGTGTCTAATCTTCCAGAATGAGAGACGGACATTGTATACCTAATATGGCATTGTTCCTCAAAGATGCAAGTCAGTTTTTGGTGATAATATGATTAAATTTGAACCTTCGCACACTGAAATAGGATAGAAATTTATTTTCACTGAAATCACTTCTTACTATGCACTTGAGTTTGTTTTTCTTGCCTGCAATCTGTCAACTAGCAACCCCAACTGAAGACTCAAAGAGTGTTTGATTCACCAAAACAGCATCTCCCATGATATTGCATCAGATCAGGGCACTCATTTTACATTTAAAAGATCATGTCAAGAGAGTCATGATCATAAAAGTAATGGAACAACCAAAAAGAGTGGTGAACAGCCTACTGAAGGCATAGCTGAGTGTTTGGTTTTGTAACAGTGTTCTGTTAAGAGGGTCACCATTCTCTGGAATGCTGTGTATATGCTAAGCCCAGTAACCAAGGCACAGATGCAGAAATGGTCCCACTTGTCATCATTTCCCATGACTTGCTGGAGGAATTTGTGATTCTATCTTTATAACTCTGTTCTCTGTAGAAAAAGAATCCTGTTTCTCAAAAGAGGAACATTTCCACTAAGAAACAATGCAAGAGGAAATCTTACTGGATTCTAACTTACAGCTCTTGTTTGGCCACTCTGTGAATCTTGTGCCAAGAATTCAGTGAGCAAGTCAAAGAATCATCACCTTGAATTGGTTAATTAATTGTAATCATCAGGAGGAGGTAGGACAGGGATAAGTGTATCTGCTAACCATCCTTAAAAATTACGGATACCATTTGAATATTTGTCTCCTCCAAATCTCGTGTTGAAACGTGATCCTCAATTTTGTAGGTCGGGTCTGGTTACAGGTGTTTAGGCCATTGAAGTATGAGTGGTCTGATGGCTTCCCAAGACTAATGAATGAGTTTTTACTCTATTAATTCACATGAGAACTGATGTTAAAAGGAACCTGACACTTCCTCCTCTCTCTTTCCCTTGCCCTCTCTCTTGCTATGTGATATGCCTGCTTCCTTTTTGCCTTCCCCAATGATTGAGAGCCTCCCGAGACCTTATGAAAAGCAGAGTGGATATTGGCACCATGTTTCTTATAGAACGTGCAGAATTGTGAGCCAAATGAACCTCTTTTCTTTACAAATTACCCAGCCTCAGGTGCTGCGTTATAGCAAGACAAAATGGACTAGCACTATTTTCTTGCCCAATTTTGATGGTAAATGAAAAAGCACAGCACCTCTGACTTGAGAAGGGCATATTAAACAGAGGATTGAAACTCTCAAGGATGAGTCTTGATCATCCCACCAGGTGAGCCATTTTGATCACAGAGGTGTGGCTAGCTAAGAGTAAAGGGAATTTACAGAGGTAGAGAAGGAAAACAGTGTGTTGCCTTCTGTAAAGTTTCCTGCAGTTTCAGCTGCAGGGAATATAGAGTGTCAGTTGTTCCACCAATATTTCTTTGAAGATTTTTCTGCAGGAAAAGAGTATCACTGTATTAAGGTAGGTGCCCCCAGGAATCAAACTAAGTAAACAGATCTAAGTAACAAAAGGAAGGGACTTCATATAGGCTTTGCTCTTCAAGTCAGATAGCAAAATCTCCTCCCAGTTAGTACTGATTTATTATTCTGCCTGGTCAGAAGGTTGTCATCTGAGAGCTGAGCCTTATTCAGGAATTGTTTTTGCTGAAGAGTGTCTCCTGCCCTTTGTTCATGTTCCCTTTCTCAGTCAGCCCATATTCAGTGACTGCTGAACACAGGCGTATAAAGACCTAGCCTTCTCCCTGAAAGTTGGTCAGACTCTGCAAAGCCCTATTAACTTCAAAATTTCTCACAGCGTTGGCAGAGGAATTTCTTTAACTGCAGGACCACACATTGTCTCCTTCAATTCATTTCATTTTCCTTCAAAGTGTTGATACTCACAGCATTCATAATAAATTTCCTGCATACATAAACTCATTTTAGTACCTGCTTCCAGGAGATACTGGAAGACAGGTCCCCAGATGGGCTTGGCCACCCCAGCTCTCCCCTTCTTCCTTTCAGTTCTTGGGCAGAAATATACTGAGAATGCAGTATCTTGTGATAAAGAGGAAATGCATGAAACTGCCCCTGCTGAGTCCTCTTTCCTCAAAAAACAGGGTGTTCTGCAACCCTGGAGCTTAGTGTGCCAAGTTGCATCCAGAATGTTAAACCCAAGGCAGAGTACTTTTGGAGTTTCTCAGTCAAACAAACTCACTTGTTTATAAATTACTCAGTCTCAAAATTCTGTTATAGTAACACAAAATGGACTCAGACAGAACCCTTGCAAGAGAATCTGTGACACTTTCCAAAATTAGCATCTTCTTGTTGATCAGATATCCCATAATGCATAAAAATAGGCAGTTATTATCCTGGAGTGTGTGCTTAAAGCTGATCCACACAACATGTCATGAAGATCACTGAAGGGGTTTGTTTATCTGTGTTGAAAGTAAAGATGCAAAGTGTGCATGCTGAACAAGACCCATCTTGATGGCTATGAGAGATGCATAACAAAGAAGGCTTCCTTGACTATTTGAATTACAACGACTTCAATACGGAAGTGTCATATGTTTGATCAACTATCACGCTTGTCTCCTATTGTTATTTACCAATTTTGCTGCTTTGGCAATTATATGTTAATTGAAAATTATTTCAATAAACAGCTCCCATTTTTTATTACATATGTATATTTCTATTTGAGTAATCTACAGAGAAAGATAGTCATAAATTAGTAAAGCTTAAATTAAACCTTAGTGAATAATTATTATCCAATAAGGTTAATAAATATTATTTCACCTTGAAATGACTTTTGGTCCTTTAATATTTATGAGAAAAACTTGCATGTATGTGAAATATTTTCAACCTGGCTTTATGTATTTAAAATATTTAACTTAACATGTCAAAGCATTTACTATTTATTTTGAACAAACCTACTTCTTCAGAATTTTCTGTTTGAACTATTTTTGTTAGTAATGAGGACTATATTACTGCCATTATAAATCACCATTAATAAAGAGTACGTGCATAGGAACTATTTTCCTAGATGTTAGCGTTTGTAGGTCTTACCTTGAATGCAGATAGTACTTTGAGGAATTATCCAGAGGACATTGAATAAATAAATGTTTGGTTTCTTTAATCTATAAGATTACTTTGAGATCCATAAGCTTACTGTGTAGGCAGTTTAATTACTTGTTTCAAAATAGTATTATAATAACATTTGTACAAATTTTGACTGTCTTCTGCCATAACTATGTCCTTTATATTAACCTTTATTGTTCACATGATGGAGACAAAAAAGAAAAAATGAACCTCATAAACTGAGGCATTCTACAAAAGTCCTCAGAAGGCTCTGGACTCTAGACTCTAGACTGAGTCTACTATAAGATTCAGGGGAATCTATAATATCACAGTGGTTATTAGGAGTATATTTTCTTACAAAACAGACAATTCTGCCCTGGCAAAGATTTATAGAGGGATGAAAATGTCAGGGAAAATGATATAGTTAAATGTCATAAAATAGAACAATAATAATGAATACTTTACATTATTATTTATCTGAATACATGCTAGTTTCATATAAATTATTTTACATCTCTTCTAGTAAATAATTGAGTTAGGTACTTTAAAATTTTCCATTTTACAAATTAGGACAACGGAGTTTAGAAATATTATAAGATACATTGCCCAAGGCATCTTCAAAGTGGCTGCATAGAGAATTAAATTCTATTTCTCTGACTTCAAGTTCATGCTCTATTCTGAACGGGCTGATAAGTATAAATATAATTGGGTGTAAAATAAATTCTTAAACATGGAAAGAAAAAAAAAACAAAAGAAAAAACATGGGTAAGCGAGGGAGAAAGGTGAGAAGGATGGAAGGAAGATTTAAGAAAGGACAGAACAAAGGAGAGAATGAGGGAGACAAAAAAATGTGAAATTAAATGACCAAAATGTCAGGAACATAAAGGTGATTTTAAGGACTTATAAATGTCAAATGAGAACATTCTTGCACCAACAACTTAAAATGTTTTTATCACAATCTGAGCATATGTTAAAACATATATGGAATGCCGTGAATTATATTTAACTTCCTTTTTTCACCATCTTCCATTTACTATGAAAGCATGATTTCATTAGTTTGCAGGACTCTAAACCAAATTTTGGCAATTTGGTTGGCAATTTGGCAATTTGCCAAAATTTGGCAAATCTGGAAAATTCACAATCATAAAATCAATTTATATACTCTTTACATTAGATCCAATATCATGGACCACGGTAAAATGAGATCGGGGAGACATGGGATAATATGAATGTCTTACTTAAGAAACTATATTTTATTATATGTTTACATTAACCAATACAATAAAAAACTTAGAGCTGAAGAAAACAGCATTTTTCTAATAATCTGTCAATTTATTATTACTATGCAGATATCCATGCAATCAAAAACTCTCCAAGGTTGTAATAATGATATATATACCAATTCCATGTCCATCCAAACTGTCTTATGGGCAACCCATCAGTCAGGACCAAGGTCTGACTAACACATCTTGATCCCTTTTATAGACTAGTATTTAGCATGTATGGGCTTGCTAATAGAAAAAAGATAGACTTTAACTTCAGACACACCTGAACCTTACTACGTATTAATTTCGTGAGCTAGAGTAAGAAAAATATACCCTCTCAGGCTCTTAGTCCTTATCTATACAGTAATGCAAATACCCATCATAGACAGCTTGGTGAAGAATAGATGTAATTCTCCTGGCATGCAGCAGGAACGTCAAAAGTATTATCATTTGGCCGGGCGCGGTGCCTCAAGCCTGTAATCCCAGCACTTTGGGAGGCCGAGACGGGCGGATCACGAGGTCAGGAGATCGAGACCATCCTGGCTAACACGGTGAAACCCCGTCTCTACTAAAAAAATACAAAAAAACTAGCCGGGCGAGGTGGCGGGCGCCTGTAGTCCCAGCTACTCGGGAGGCTGAGTCAGGAGAATGGCGTGAACCCGGGAGGCGGAGCTTGCAGTGAGCTGAGGTCCGGCCACTGCACTCCAACCCCGGGCGGCAGAGCGAGACTCCGTCTCAAAAAAAAAAAAAAAAAAAAAAAGTATTATCATTTGTCTTTATTGCTCTTGTCAACCCAGCCATAAAATGTAATGCAGAAATGATGTTTACAGTAGCTTGCAAAAGTACATTTTTAAATAAAGTATTACTAACAAATAATTTACCCTTATCTTGAGTTAGTTAGAAAAGCATGAAAAGATCATCTTAAATATGTAAAAATATGATATTTGTAGCCTTTTTTCACAAATATTTCAAGATTAACTTTTAAAGAGGAAAATTGTTTTGTAGCCTTATTTGTCATAGATATCTAGGAGAAAGTGCATAGTAAAATACAATGTTATCAGTGAATCTCTAGGACTTCTCACAAACCATCAACTAAGTTCTTCATGTTTTATTAACAACATTCCAACATAGAACTAGTGGCACTTAATCTTTGGAATTAACTACCTTTGGCTTTTTTGAGGAGAAGGAGGAAGGTTAATAAAGGAGAAAGGTAAATAAAGAGAATATTAGATGAAAAAAAGAAATAGTAAATGTGCCCCGATTGAATTATGCACTCCATATTTTTCCTTGTTTAAGTAAAATAGGTATGTGATTTTGTAAATATATTTCTATGAATAATACATCTAAAATGAGCCAAGAGTTGCTAAACAGCACTAGAAATTTATTAAAACCACTGAATCACGAATATGTAGCATATGTTCTGTGGTATCTCTTAGGAGAATGTTTCAAAGTATTCTTATTTTATTTGTATATCATGTCTGTTTGGAAGAAAATAGTGCTGTTCTGCATAGTTTTTGCTTTGCCTTAGAAATTGTGATTACTAAACAAATCTTATCATTTGAAACAAAATTTTTCTGTGTAAGAGCAGTGATTGTCTTTTATCTCTTCACAAACCAAAATAACCTGGACAATAATAGCACGTTTTAGTTATTTGAAAATGTGTGAGCACAAGAAATTATGGCAAGCAATGACAACGTTCAAAATATATTGACCACTTACTTATGGTTAGAGACATAGGTGATGTTATTATATGGTAATTTAGGGATAAAATGATATCACGATTAACAGTTTACAATCTATGATTTTTCACATTTAAATTTTAGTGTTACACACAGTTGCATATGTTATTTTTCCAGTCAGAATGTTTAATTCTAAGATTATTTACCTAGAATTATTTCACATGTACTATGCTACTTTTTATATATTTGTGTGTATTTGGTAATGGATCCTGAGATTTAAAAACATACATTACATTAGAATTCTGACAATAATTTTGAAACTTGAGATTGTGCAGACATCACAGAGTGAGATGTAATTGTGAACATGTGTTCACAAACAGGAATCAATGCTTTCAGTGAATGTATTCTAAGAGAAGATTCTTTAAGTGCATAAAAAATGTTGATGTAATCTGGTTTAACAAGCTAATCAAAATTTAGAGATGATATAATTTTATGTGTGTGGAGAGAAAGGGTAGAAGAAATTAAGGCTTTAGAAAAAAGTGCAGAGAGTTTGAAAGATATTCCAGTGGAGCTGTCTCATTTGAGCTGACCAGTGTGTTTATAATTTTAGAGCCCATATGATAAGGAGAAGCTAGTGTTTTACGTGTACAAAAAGCTCCCAACCTATATTACAGAGCATATTTTCAAAAGTATGCTTAATCTTATTAAGATATATGCATTTAATTTAAATGTTTTTGAAATGTACTGAAAATACTACATATTGTTGTGAATATAGGGGTGTGTGTGTGTGTAAAATGTATTCCTAAAAATTCATGTATATGGTTATTGTTTTTAAAAATAGTATAACTAAGATTTGGTTTATAAAAAAAGAAACCAAAATTTACTTTTTATTACATAGAAAAGTGAATTATCAAGTATGCATGGGTTTTATGCAAAGAAGATGTTACAGAATCAAGCAAGATAAAAACAGGTTCAACATTTAGAAGGACTCACACACATTTTTTGTGTCTACTGTTGGTAGACACAAAGTATGTCCGTGCTTTAGTACATTTGATTATGAAGACAAATGTAATTATTTTGTATTATGAGTAAAATCCACATAATAAAATTTAACGACAAAATTAAACTTTAATACACTGCATTTGACACAAATTTTAGTTAAACAAACCAGAGAAAGAAAAGTTTAACTTATTAACATATATAAGTTCAGAAGAGATGGATTTAATCAAGTTCATCTTTTGAAGCACTCATTTATGATTAAAGGGTAGGGAAATGAACAGAAGGCCATGGATTTTTCATATCTGTCTGCCCAGAATGGTTAGGGTCATCTTTCACTAATCTGTGACTATTTAGGAAATGATCTGTTAGCTCTCATTTGTTCTGTTCAATGTCTTTAGTGGATGTTTAAAGACAGAAACAAATGAAAAAATATACATTATTAATTTTTGTAAATTTGCACAAAATTTTATAAGTGGTTTGCAGGTTGCTTAAATATATAACAAAAGGTAGATATATATAAGAATTCAGAAGTCTTCTTGTTTAAATTCAATAGTTTCCTCTTTTTTTGTCCTACCTATAGCTGCCATCAGTTAGGTATGGTGAGCAGTGTCAGAAACTTTTATTTTGAATGTCCTAATGTAAAAAATTCTTCATTATTATATTTTATTACAATAATAATGAACAATTGAAATAATGTTCAAAGAAAATATTATATATAGTTCAATTATATTTTAATGTCTCATAAGTGCATATTACCTATAATCTATATATTTATATGTTGTTAATAACATAGCCAAAGGATTTATTGGATGCTTAATCATCTCACTGTTTTGTAGAACAATAGAGTAGGGGATATTTGTTTGGTTTACTTAGTGATTCGTTTTTTATGGTTCTTTCCTTTTGAATAAAGAACTGAGGATGTTATCCAAAGATTAATCCCAAAATAATCTATTTTTCTCATGTAACAACTTATCTCTAAGCTCATTTCTGTGCCTTAGAGTATTCCTCTCACCCCAACATCTAGACAGTTGCCTCAATTATTCACCATATTTCTAAGGTTTTTCACAGGCATCATCTTCTATAAATACTTAAAATAATCCCTAAAAAAGCAATCGATATAATCTTGTTTTACAGTTTTCTACTTAAACCCTGAGAAAATCAAAAGATACTAAGAACTGTATATGTTAATGATTGTTGTTTTAACAAGAAAACTCAACAAAAAATTTTTAGACTAAAAATTATGCCAAAAAAGTAACTTTTCAAATTGATATGTAGATCATTTTATAGATTTAAAAGAATTAATTTTAAATTCTGCTTTAAGGCCAGGTGTGGTGGCTCATGCCTGTAATCCCAGCTACTTGGGAGGCTGATGCAAGAGAATCACTTGAACCTGGGAGGTGGAGGTTGAAGTGAGTTGAGATCACCCCACTGCACTCCAGCCTGGGTGACAGAGTGAGATTCCATCTCAAAAAAAAAAAAAAAAAAAAAAAAAAAAAAAAAAAAAAAAAAAAAGAAAGAAAAGAAAAGAAAGAAAAATAAAGACACAGAGAGAGAATGAAAGAAAGGAGGAAAGAGAGAAAGAAAGAAAGAGAGAAAGAGAGAAAAGAAAGAAAGAAAGAAAGAAAGAAAGAAAGAAAGAAAGAAAGAAAGAAAGAAAGAGAGAGAGAGAAAGAAAGAAAAGGAAGAAAGAAAAGAAAGAAAAGAAAGGAAGGAAGGAAGGAAGGAAGGAAGGAAGGAAGGAAGGAAGGAAGGAAGGAAGGAAGGAAGGAAAGAAGGAATCTAGAGATAATTTAAAGTACACGTGAGGATGTGAATAGGTTATATGCAAATAGTACTCCATTTGTATAAAGGACATGAGCACTGAGAAAAAGAAATTTGATTTAACTTAAAACTATGCAGATGATTCTTGCATGTGCTTATTTTTCCAAAAATTACATGAAAGTATGTATGTTGGATACTTTATCAATAATGACATTGCTTTAAGGTTTGTGCATGATCTCTCAAAATCTTTGAAATATGTTAAATCTATTTACATTCTATCATTCTATTTACTCCAACAATATATAACTGGCATCTATTATTTTGATTTTCACTAATATTTATACTTAGGAATATGGAAGGAAAAATATGGGATATAAAATCTAAAATAGTCATTTACAATTAGGGAGCTAGTATTTGTCATCTACCATGTTCAGTTACAAAAATGGTTGCCTCATCTCTTGCCTCTCTCTGCCACCAGTAACACCAAAGAGTAGTAGAAGTTCTGGGCACTCTTACACTTTGCTGAAATTTCACAGTAACTGTCTCTCTGGAAGTACAGAACCCTAATAGTCATGAAATTATACATCTGTGTCCAGAATTGAAAAACACAAAACTTCTTGTACCTGAGAAAATATTGAATATAAAATCATAGGGTGGTACTCTAATCAATTGCATTGATTATTGACAATGTTATGTACTCTGAAGAATATATACTGTAAATTCAAAGTTCAGAAAAACTGGAATATATATCATGGTGTATTCCTTAATTTTTGTAATTTTTCTAAATTACAAAAGGTAAGATATAGCAATACAATGTTGAAGAACATAGACAAATTATTAAATATCATCTAAGAAAATAGGCAAAACACTTAAAGTTAGTGATACTCCACATGGAAAGTTCAAGATAAAAAACATATGAGAACCTACCTTTGTCTTATTACAATTTTTGTAGGACCACCAGAGCCAAATTCTGAAGGACAGAAAGTGTGCTCTTCATTAATGATATCATCTCAGCTTGGGTAGAATTACATCATATGAACTTGATACACATAAATTGTCTTTATGTATTTTCAACACTCTTTAATGTAATTCATCATTGTTCTTGGCAATTACCCAGAATTTGTTATAGAGGAGAGGTGGAGCAAGAGGGCTGAATAGAAACCTCCTCTGATTGTCCTCCCAACAGGAACACCAAATTGAACAAGCATCCACGCAACCTAGTGAGACACCAGCTGAAGTGGCTAAGGGAGTGCTTGTGCTACTTTATCCTGACCCCAGGTAGCATAGCTCATAGCTCCCAAAGAGACCTTTTTGTTCTGCTTCAGGAGAGAGAAGAGTAAAGACAACTTTGGTCTTGCAACTTGGATACCAGATCAGCCACAGTAGGATAGGGCACCAAGCAGAGTCATGAGGCCCAAATTTCAGGTCCCAGCTCCTTGATAACATTTCTAGACACACCTTGATCCAAAGAGAACACTCTGTCTTGGAGGAAATAATGCAATCCTGGCAGGATTCATTACCTGCTGACAAAACAGCCCATGATCCCTTAATAATCAGCAGCAGTAGGCAGGTAGTATAAACCATGGGCTTTGGGCATGACTCTGAGACATGTTGACTTCAGGTGTGACCCAGCAAGTTCCCAACTGCAGTGACTGCAAGGAGAGACTCTTGCTGCTTGAAAAAAATAGAGACAAGAGTAAAGGAGACTTTGTCTTGCACCTTAGATACCAGCTTGTTAGAGTACCAAGTGAGCTCTTGGGGTCTCTGATTTTAGGCCCTGGCACTTGGACAGCATTTCTGGACCTGCCCTGGGCCAGAGGAGAGCTCATTCCCCTGCAGGGTGAGTCTCAGGCCAGGTAGCATTCATCACAAGCTGATTAAAGAGCCCTTGGGCCTAAAGTAAACATCGGTGATAGCCTGGCAGTACTCCCCATGGGCATGCGGCAGTGGTGACCATGGGTAGAGAATTCTCTGCCTGTGAGAAGTGAAGGGAAGAGTACAATAGAATGTGGCTTGTGATTTAGATGCCAACTCACTACAGTATAATAGAATACCATATAGATGTGAAAGGTTTCTGACTCCAGGCTCTGACCCTCAGACAGCATCTCTGAAACCTCCTGGACCCCAGGGAAGCTCATGCCCTGAAGAGAAGGGCACATGCCACGCTGATGCCCCCACCTGCTGATTATATAGCCCTAGGACCATGAACAAACACAGGCAGTAGCCAAATAGTGATTACACTGGACCTTGGGTGAGACCAGTCCTGTGTTGACTTCAGGTGACCACAGGGGTGTTTTTGTCTCTCCTCTTCTAACTCCAGGCAGCTCAGCAGAGGAAGAGAGTTTGTTTCTTTGGGATACAGTAAGGAAAGAGAACAAGAATCTCTGCCTAGTAATTCAGAGAATTATTCCTGATCACATCCAAGACAACAAGGGCAGTACCTCTATGAGTCTGCAAGAGCCACAAGAATTAATAGGCTTGGGTGCCCCCTAATCCAGATATGGCTGCAGGGACCAGAAACTTACACTACAACACACAAAGTGCTTCAAAGAAGGATGGATACAAACAAGCCCAGACTATGAAGATTATAATAATCTAGTCTAACACTTCAATGCGCAGACACCAACAAACATCCAGAAGCATCACAACCATCTAAGAAAACATGACCTCAAATGAACTAAATGAGGCATCTGGAACCAATCCCAGAGAGACAGAGATATGTGACCTTTCAGACAGAGAATTAAATATTGCAGTTATAAAGAACTCAATGAAATTCAAGATAACACAGTTAAGAAATTCAGAAACCTATTGAATAAATTTAACAAAGACACTGAAATAATTAAAAAGAATCAACTGGAAATTCTGGAACTGAAAAATACAATTGACATACTGAAGAATGCATCAGAGTCTCTTAATATCAGATTTGATCAACTGAAATAAATAACGAGTGAGCTTGACAACAGACTGTTTGAAAATACACAGTCAGAGACAAAAGAAAAAAAATGATTAATACCTACAAAATCTAGAAAATAACCTCAAAAGGGCATATCTAAGAATTATTGCCTTAAAGAGTAGGTAGAGAAAGAGAGGGGTAAAAAATTTATTAACAGGTATAATAACAGATAACTTCCCAAACCTAGAGAAAGATATCAATATTCAAGTACAAGAAGGTTATAGAACACCAAGGAGATTTATCCCAAAGAAGACTACCTCAATGAATTTACTAATAAAATTCCCAAAGATCAAGTATAAGGAAAGGATTCTAAATTCAGCAAGAGAAAAAAATAGTATAAAATGGAGCCCCAATATGTGTGGTAGAAGGCTTTTCAGTGGAAATCTTACAGGCCAGAAAAGAACAGTATGGAATATTCAAGTGCCAAAGGAAAAAAAATAAACTATTATCCTAGGACAGACTATCCAGGAAAAATTTTCCTCAAGCATGTAGAAGAAATAAAGACTTTCTCAGACAAAAAAAAAAAAAAAAAAAAAAATGCAGACCAATTTCATCAATCCAGACTTGTCCTACCAGAAATAAAGAGATTTCTTCAATATAAAAGAGAAGAACGTTTATGAGCATTAAAAATCATCTGAAGATACAAAACTCACTAGTGAGGCACAGAAAAACAGAGAGTATTATAACACTGTAAGTTTGGTGTATAAACTATTCATACCTTAAGTAGAAAGACTAAATGATGAGCTGAAAAAAAAAAAAAAAACTACGATAACTTCTCAAGACATAGACAGTAGAGCAAGATATAAGTGGAAGCCAAAAAAAAAAAAAAAGAAAAAAAGTTAAAAAGTGGAGGCATAAAGTGTGGAGATTTTATTAGTTTTCTGTTTGTTGGTTGGTTTATACAATTAGTGTTGTCATCAGTTTAAAATAATGGGTTATATTACTTTCAAGCTTCATGATAACCTGAAATCAAAGAGATACAACAGATAAACAAAAAAATGAAATGCAAGAAATTAAAACATGCCACCAGAGAAAATTATCTTCACTACAAGGAAGACAGAAAGGAAGCAAAGAAGGAAGAGAATTCCACAAAACAATCAGAAAAAAAAAAATGGCAGTGGTAAATTCTTACTCATCAATAATAACACTGAATGGCAATGGAGTAAACTCACCAATTGAAAGATAATAGAGTGGCAGAGTGGATTCAAAAAATAAGATCCAATGATCCCTGCTTACAAGAAATACACTTCACCAACAAAGACACATATAGTCTGACAATAGAATGATAGAAAAAGATATGCCATGCAAATGGAAACCAAAATAGAGCCAAAATAGCTATATTTATACATAAAAAATATATTTTAGGACAAAAACTATGAGCAATGACAAAGAAGGTGATTATATAATGATAAACTGCTAAATTCATCAACATGATATAATAATTATAAATATATATGTATCCAACATTGGAACACCCATATGTATTAAGCAAATATTTTTAGATATAAAGAGATGGGTACATCCCAGTATAATAACAGCTGGAGACTTCAACACTCCACTTTTAGCATTAAACAGATCTTCCAGACAGAAAATCAATACAAAAAAATCAATCAATATTAATCTGCATTATAGACCAAATAGATCTAATAGATATTTATAAAAAATTTTATCTAATGGCTGTAGAATACACATTCTTCTCCTCAGTCTATGAATCATTCTCAATGATAGATCATATATTAAGCCACAAAACAAGTCTCAAACAATTCTTAAAGATTGAAATGATGGGGGGGGCCAAGATGGCCTATTAGAAACAGCTGTGATCCACGACATTCACAGAGAGAAACAAAAGGGGTAAATGAATACAGCACTTTCAACTAAAATATCCAGGTGCTCACATTGGAACTGATTAGGAAAACAACTTGAGCCACGGAAACAAAGAAAAGCAAGTGAGGCAATGGCCCACCTGGGAGCAATATAGAGCCAAGAGAATCCCCACCCTCAGCCAAGGGAAGTGGTGAGTGTGACCCTATGAAACCAGGCTTCTCCTATGGATCTTTTCAACCTATGGATCAGGAGATCCCCTTGTGAGCCCACACCATGAGGGCTCGACACACAAAGCTGTGTGGAGTCTTGGAAGATCAGCTGCTCAGTCATGAACAGAGAACCAAGAGCTTTACACACTCAGTCTCTGGGATTCCCCCCAAAAAGTCTGCAACTGAAGCAAAGTGGGAGGTCTGCACATACCCATAGTAAAGAGGCAGAATCCAGGGAGATGAGCAGTGTTATTCTGAGGCCCCCACTTCCATAGCACTACACAAGATAAGACCCACTGGCTTGGAATTCCAGCCAGCCACGGGCAACAGGATGGAGCCTGCCTGAGACCAGATGGAACCCCCAGGAGAATAAGCAGGCATTATTTCTGCTCTTTGTTTGACTCAACCATTGCAGCCTGTGAGCGCTGAAGAGTCTAAAGAATTCAGAGGAGGAAGGGTATCCTTAGTAGTGCAGCACAGTGGTTTTGCCAGATAGTGGTCAGACTGCTTCTTTAAGTAGAACTCTGATCAACTTCTCATGGAGTGGGTCCTCCTGGCAAGGGTCTCCGGCCACTCCCACCCATATTCTATGGGGCTGACAGAGCTCTAATTTCTTCCTGAGATGGAGTGCTTGAGGAGCAGGGCAGGCAGCCACCTTGGCCATTCAGACATCTCAGCCAGTCCAGCACAGCTGTTCTACCAAAAAGCAGCCAGACTGTCTGTTTAAGTGGGTCCTTGATCCCATTTTTTCTTCACAGGACTGCTGCAGTTTGCTGGGGGTATTCTCCAGACTCTAGTTGCCTCAATTTTTTCCATACCTGGAGGTATCATCAGTGAAGGTCACAAAACAGCAAAGAACACAGCCTGCCCCTTCTTCTGGAAGCTGCATCTCAGGGGTGTAGTGACCTATTGCTAGCCCAAATTAACCTGTGGGAGGAAGTTGGAGACATTAGTTGGAAGGTTTCACCCAGTCAGGTGAAATGGGAAATGTATGGCTCCATACAATGTATGGTGCTATACATTGTGTGGCACCTCATCCCCTCCACTCTTTCTCTCAATTGCTCCTGTCATTGCCATGTGATGTACCTGCATCCCCTTGGCCTTGTACTACTAATGTCAGTTTCCTGAGAACTCCCTAGAAGCCAAGCAGCTGCTAGCACTATGCTTCCAGTAAATCTTGCAGAACTGTGAGCCAACTAAACCTATTTTCTTTATAAGTTACCCAGTCTCCGATATTTATCTGCGGCAATGCAAGAATGGCCTAACACACAAATGAAGAAGAATAAAACTAGACCCCATCTCTTGCCAAATACAAAAATAAACTCAAAATGGAATAAAGATTTTAATTTAAGACCTCAAACGATGAAAATACTAAAATAAGCAAAATGAGAAACCCTCCAGGACATTAGACTGGGCACAGTGTTCTTGAATAATACCCCACAAGAATAGGCAACCAAAATAAAAATGGGCAAATGAGATTATATTAAATTAAAAAGCTTCTTCACAGCAAAGGAAACAATCAAAGTTAAGAGACAACCCACAGAATGACAGAAGATATTTGCAAACTCTCCATCTGACAAAGGATTTATAATCAGAGCATATAAGGAGCTCAAATAACTCTATTGAAAAAAAAAAAAAAACAACTAATCATCCAATTAATAAATGAATCAAATATCAGAAAATAGATTTCTCAATAGAAGATCTACAAATGACAAACAGATATATAAAAAGGTACTCAGTACTGCTAATCATCAGTGCAATGCAGATCAAAAGTACAATGAAATATTGCCTCACCCCAGTTAAAATGGCTTTTATCCAAAAGAGAGGCAGTAATTAATGCTGGCCAGGGTGTGGAGAAAAGAAAACCCTCTCACAATGTTGGCGGGAATGTAAATTAGTACGACACTATGGAGAAGAGCTGGGAGATTCCTCAGAAAACACAAAATAGAGCTACCATATGATCCACACCATCCCACTTTTAGGTATATACCCAAAAGAATGGATTTCAGTATATCAAAGAGATATCAGCACTTCTATGTTTATTGAAACACTGTCCTCATTTATCAAGATTTTGATTTAACCTGTGTTCATCAACAGAGCAATGGATAAAAAAAATTGTTGTACACATACACAGTGAAATATTATTTAGCTATGAAAATGTATAAGGTTCTGTCATTTGCAATGGCATAGATGGAACTGTAAATCATTATGTTAAGTGAAATAAGTGAGGCACAGAAAGACAAATTTTGCATGTTCTCATTTTTTTTTTTGTGGGAGCTAAATATTAAAACAATTGAACTTATGGAGACAGAGAGTACAATGACGGTTACCAGAAGTGGGGAAGCCTAGTGTGAAGTTGTGAGAGAAGTGAAGACTTTTAATGAGTACAAAAAGAAATTACAAAGAATGAATAAGACCTAGTATTTGATAGCACAGCATGGTGACTATAGTCAACATTGATTCATTTATAAATTTAAAATCAATAAAAGGGTATAATTGGATTGTTTGTAATGCAAAAGATAAATATTTGCTTGAGCTGTCGTGATGATTATGTATTGTGTGCAATATCTCCTGTATCCAATAAGCATATACACCTATCATTTACCACAAACATGTAAAATAAAAAAAATAAAAAAAAAAAACATATTCACAGAGACACACAGGAAAGCTAAGCAATATGTGGCATAGCTAAGATAAGCTCACTCATCTTAGTAGGCCCAATTGCAGTTTTCATACATGTGTTATTATCTGTGTGGATTAAAGACAATATAAACATCATTCAAATTGTATATTATTTGTTAATTGCATACTACCATGAAAAGAAAAAATACAACACAATTTTAGTATTACAGTGTATTAGTCAGAGTTCTCTAGAGGAACAAAACTAATAGGATATATGTATATATGCAGGGGAGTTTATTAAAGAGAATTGACTCACAGGATCACAAGATGAAGTCCCATGGTAAGTAGGCCGTCTACAAGCTGAGGAGCAAGGAAGCTAGTAGTGGTTCAGTCTGAGTCCAAAACCTCAAAAGTAGTGAAGCCGACAGTGCAGACTTCAGTCTGTGGCCAATGGTCTGAGAGGCCCTAGCAAACCACTGATGTAAGTCCAAGAGTCCAAAAGCCAAAGAACTTGGAGTCTGATGTTCGAGGTCAGGAAGCATCTGAAGTTTAAGAGCAGGAGAAAGATGAGGGCCAGAAGACTCAGCAAGTCTGCTCATTCCATCTTCTTCAGCCCACTATTTCTAACCATGCTGGCAGCTGATTGGATAGTGCCCATCAGGTTAAGAGTGGGTCTGTCTCTCTCAGTCCACTAACTCAAATGTTAATCTCCTCTAGCAACACCCTCACAGAAACACCCAGAAACAATACTTTGCATCCTTCTATCCAAATCAAGTTGACACTTAATATTAACCATCACATGTAGTTAAAACTTATATTTATTTATATTATAACCATTTTTGAATATTAACACATACTTTACGACTTCTAAATTAATTCATTTTAAAAATTCTGTAATCCGTTTCAAATCAGAAAATATGAAAGTGAAGAGCATATTCAAGTTCAATTATATGAAGACAGACAAATCTCAACTTAATATGCTAAAACCCTCTGGATCTCTGATAAAACCGAGTCGTACTTCACCATTTTTACTTTATTGGTTGATTAAAAATTTGTTCAGTAAACAGTGTCTCTTATTTGAGGAGGCTTTTAAAATTTCCCAGATTAACTATTATTTTATTTTTTTTTTTTTTGTTTCATTTTGTTTTATTTTCTGAGACAAGATTTTGCTCTGTCACCCAGGCTAGAATGCAGTGGCTCAGTCTTGACTCACTGCACCTCCTTGACTTCCCAGGCTCCAATGATCCTCCCACCCCAGCCTCCCAAGTAGCTGGGACCACAGGCATGTGCCACCCTGCCTGGCTAATTATTTAATCTTTATAACCTTGGATTTGGCAAAGGATTCTTAGACATGACCCCAAAAGCATGAGCAGCAAAAGAAACAAAATCATAAATAGAACTTAAAACTTTAAACTTTTATGCCCTGTAGGACTCCAACAATAAAGTGAAAATACAACCCACCGAAAGGGAGAAAATATTGTAAATCATATATCTGATAAAAGACCTCATATATTTTTTTTTTTTTTTTTTTTTTTTTTTTTTTTTTTTTTTTTTTTTTTTTTTTTTTTTTATTATACTTTAAGTTCTAGGGTACATGTGCATAACGTGCAGGTTTGTTACATATGTATACTTATGCCATGTTGGTGTGCTGTACCCATCAACTCGTCAGCACCCATCAATTCATCATTTATATCAGGTATAACTCCCCAATGCAGTCCCTCCCTCCTCCCCCCTCCCCCCTCCCCATGATAGACCCCAGTGTGTGATGTTCCCCTTCCCGAGTCCAAGTGATCTCATTGTTCAGTTCCCACCTATGAGTGAGAACATGCGGTGTTTGGTTTTCTCTTCTTGTGATAGTTTGCTAAGAATGATGGTTTCCAGCTGCATCCATGTCCCTACAAAGGACGCAAACTCATCCTTTTTTATGGCTGCATAGTATTCCATGGTGTATATGTGCCACATTTTCTTAATCCAGTCTGTCACAGATGGACATTTGGGTTGATTCCAAGTCTTTGCTATTGTGAATAGTGCCGCAATAAACATACGTGTACATGTGTCTTTGTAGTAGACTAATTTATAATCCTTTGGGTATATACCCAGTAGTGGGATGGCTGGGTCATTAACTATTATTTTAACACATTTGGATAGAAAGTGTTTTAGGATGGTGAATTTCTAACCTAAGGCTCTGAATTCAGAAAATATGCAACTATTTTAGAATGACACTTTGTCAATATAAAAAATGTCCAGATGCTGATTTATATCTGTATCTGAAAGATACAAAAGATATATCTATAAATGATAAATCTTTTATAGCTGTCAATTTATGATATTTTCAATGTGGTCTCTAATCCAAAGAAGAAAAGTGTTTCTTTAAAAATTTTATGGTATAAATTCAAGCAGGGAAAAACCATGTCTGGTCTTAATCTATAGACTTACTCTATGTCTTCTCATGGTTCCCTTAATTCTTCTTTATGAGCACAACTCCAATTTATTTAAAACAAAATCATAATACATCTATCCTCACATTCTTACAATTTTATTTTTCCATCTGATAATTCATTTCAGTGATGAGAAAGAACATGCCCCTCAGCTGTGTAACTGCCCTTTTCTGTCCCTACTCATGGAGGTTTCTGCACTGGACAAAGTACAAAGTGATAATTCAGCAGACAATCTGACATCTTTCATGAGAAAGCTGTTAGGTAGATCTGGATAACTCTTTAAAGAGATCATGAGTTTTTTTTTTTTTATTATTATACTTTAAGTTCTAGGGTACATGTGCATAACGTGCAGGTTTGTTACATATGTATATTTGTGCCATGTTGGTGTGCTGCACCCATCAACTCATCAGCACCCATCAATTCATCATTTATATCATGTATAACTCCCCAATGCAATCCGTCCCCCCTCCCCCTTCCCCATGATAGGCCCCAGTGTGTGATGTTCCCCTTCCCGAGTCCAAGTGATCTCATTGTTCAGTTCCCACCTATGAGTGAGAACATGCGGTGTTTGGTTTTCTCTTCTTGTGATAGTTTGCTAAGAATGATGGTTTCCAGCTGCATCCATGTCCCTACAAAGGACTCAAACTCATCCTTTTTTATGGCTGCATAGTATTCCATGGTGTATATGTGCCACATTTTCTTAATCCAGTCTGTCACAGATGGACATTTGGGTTGATTCCAAGTCTTTGCTATTGTGAATAGTGCTGCAATAAACATACATGTGCATGTGTCTTTGTAGTAGAATAATTTATAATCCTTTGGGTATATACCCAGTACTGGGATGGCTGGGTCATATGGTACATCTAGTTCTAGATCCTTGAGGAATTGCCATACTGTTTAGAGAGACAATATTTTTGCCAAAAAAAAAAAAAAAAAAAAAAAAAAAGAGATCATGAGTTTCTGATGTCTGGACATGCATTAGCCCGGGTAGGGCAATAACATAATAACTGGCCCTCAGGATCCCATCCTCAGATAATACAGAACATTTTAAAACAACAAACTTTGCATGGCATCATTGTGAGTTAGCTCCATTGTATTTCAGTACAATCTTACTGACCTCTTAAAACTCACAGAGGAACCAGAGCTTCTTCCTCTATTCCTATGGCCACTTTAGGTAAATTCTTAGGATAAAGTACATAAGAGAAAAACAAGTCTAGTTCAAAAATTAGGAGATTTTAATGATTTTATATTTACTGGTATAAAATAGCTTATTTTGTATAAACTAGTAGCAAATTGATTCCTAGACAAAGTGAATTCCAAGTAAGAAATTACCTTTAAAATAATTTAACTTTAATCTTAACTATCATAACATCTTCCTCAATGCCCTCATCATCCTTTCTTCCTGTCACCATAACAACCAATATTTTATAATAAGATATTGGCAGCCTTAAAGAACGAAAGACATAGAAAAGCTTTCATAGGTATATATGGAATATTTCTTCCCTGTCCTTCCTGAGCGAAGACAAATGTATAAAATTAAAATGCAAAAGTACTGACCAAAGACAATCTGCAATATATTGATAGCCAAGAAAGTTAAGCTCAAGGTTTAAGTGCTTTATATGTATTACTCTATTACTTTTTTCATATCCATTCTGTGTGACATTTTATAATAGAGCAAAATGAGGTACAGACAAAAGAACTTAATTGATCAGAAAATATAGGTAATGAATGAAAAAGAGAGAATCAAGCATAGGCACTTTGACTCTAGGCAAGATGTTTTTAACCATTACACTAAGCTGCCTGCTAAGGCCCATTAATTCATTCAATATGTGCCATTTGCATTTATTCATAAAACATGTGCTAGGCAATGGAAATATGAGTGTGAATAAAAGACATTTTGCAAACAAGTTAAACAAACAAACAAACAAAAAACCCTGCCTCATGGATCTTAACTTCTATAGGGGCATACCTCATTGTATTTTATGGCTGAGTAGCATTCCATAGGGCATATATATGTATACATACACATATGTGTGTGTCTATGTATGTGTGTGTCTATGTATGTGTGTGTGTGTGTGTGTGTGTGTGTATATGTATACATTTTCTTTATCCAGTCTTCTGTTGATGGACATTTAGTTTGATTTTATATCTTCATTTTATGAATAGTGCTGTGATAAGCATACCAGTGCAGGTATAATTTGATATAATTCGTTTTTCTTAGGGTAGAAACTCAATAGTGAGATTGCTGGATTAAACTGTAGTTCATTTTTTAGTTATCTGAGAAATCTCTATCCTGTTTTACATAGAGATTGTGCTAATTTACATTTCCACTAACATTATATAAGGATTCCCTTTTATTTGCATCCTTGCCAACATCTTTTTGACTCTGGTAATAGCCACTCTGACTTGCGTAAGATGATATCTTATTGTAGTTCTAATTTGTATTTCTCTGATGTTCATGTTTTCATATGTTTCTTGGCCATTTCTATATCTTCTTTCAAAAAAATTCTGTTCATGTATTTTGTCTACTTTTTAAAAGGTTGTTTTCTGTGGTAGTCAATATGTTTGAGTGCCCTGTAAAATCTGAATATTTGTCACTTGCCAGATGCATAGTTTTAAAATATTTTCTCACATTCTGTAGCTTGCCTGTTTCACTCTGTTGGTTATTTCTTTTACTGGCAACAGGTTTTTAGTCAAATTAAGTCGAATTTGTATATTTCTTTTGCATTAGCCTTTGGGGTCTTAGTCATGAATTATTTTCCAAGGACAATGTCCAGAAGAGATTTCCGTAAGTTTTCTTCTAATATTTTTATAGTTACAGATCTTACATGCAAATCTTTAATCCATCTTGAGCTGATTTTTGTATATAGTGAGAGTCCACTTTCATTCTTTTGCGTATGGCAATTCAATTTTTTCTGCACCATTTGTTGAATAGGGTTCCTTTCTTTAGTGTATGTTTTCATCAATTTTGTTGAAGAACAGTTTGCCGTAAGTTTATGGCTTTATTTCTGGGTTTTCAATTCCATTCAATTTACCTATGTGTCTATTTTTGTACTCTTACCCTATTGTTTTGGGTACTATAGCCTTGTATTATAATTTGAAGACAGGTAATATGATGCTTCCAGGTTTCTTCTTCTTGCTCAGGATTGCTTTGGATATTTGGGCTCTTTTTGGTTTCTACATGAATTTTAGAATATTTTAATAATTTTATAAAATATGACATTGGTATTTTGATAGAGATTGCACTGTATCTGTGATTTCTTTGAGCACTATAGTCATTTTCGTAACATTGAATCAATCCATGGACATGGGGCGTTTTTCCATTTGTTTTTATCATCTGCAATTTCTTTCATCAGTGTTTGGTAGTTTTCCTGTGGTGGTCATTCACCTCCTGAGTCAAAATATTTCCAGGTTTTTTATTATTTTTATTTTGTAGCTATTGTAAATGGAATTGTCTTTTTGATTTGTTTTTCAGATTAATTATTAGCTAAGAAAGTTTTGTTGATCTGGATGGAAAATCAAACCAGCCATAACATTCCCTTAGACCAAAACCTCAGACCAAAGTTTTAACGGCCTTCAATTCTATAAAGGCTTAGAGAGGTGAAGAAACTGAAGAAGAAATGTTGCAAGGTAGTAGACATTGACTAATGAGATTGAAAAAAGAAGCTACCTCCATAATATAAAAGTATAAGATTAAACAGCAAGTGCTTATGTAGAAGCTACAACAAGTTATACAGAAGATCTAGGTAAGATAATTGATGAAGGTGACTACACTAAACAACAGACTTTTGCTGTGGACAAAACTGCATTCTATTGGAAGAGGACGCCATCTAGGACTTTAATTGCAAGAGAGAAGTCAAGGCCTGTCTTCAAAGCTTCAAAGGACAAGCTGATTATCATATTAGGAGCTAATGCAGCAGGTGATTTCAAGTTGCAGCCAATGTTCATTTATTATTTTGAAAATCTTGAGGTCCTTAAGAATTATGCTAAAGCTACTCTGCCACTGTGACCTATAAATGAAACAATAAAGCCTGAATGACAGTACATCTGTTTACAGCATGGTTTACTGAATATTTTAATCTCATTGTTGAGGGTCCACTGCTCGGGGAAAATAACCAAACCAAACCAAACCAAACAAAAAACATTTCTTTCAAAATATTAGTGTTCCTTGACAATGTATGTAATCATCCTAGAGGTCTGATGGTGATGTGCAAGGAGATTATTGTTGTTTTTCTATCTGGTAACACAATATTCATTCTGTAGCCTACAGATCAAGGAGTAATTTTGACTTTCCAATCTTGTTATTAAAAAAAAAAAAAGGTTTGTAAGAGTATAGCTATTATAGGTAGTGATTCCTCTGATGGATCTGGGCAAAGTGTATTGAAAAGCTTCTGGGAAGGATTCATCTTTCCAGATGCCATTAAAAAGCTCATGATTCATGGGAAGTGGTAAAAATATCACAATTAATATAAGTTTGTAAGAAGTTGATCCCCACATTTATTGATTACTTTTTCAACAGTTCAGTGGAGGAAGTCACTGCAGATGTGGTGAATTTTTCTTTTTTTCTTTTCTTTTTTTTTTTTTTTTTTTAGACAGAGTCTCACTCTGTAGCCCAGGCTGGAGTGCAGTGATGCAATCTTGGCTCACTGCAACCTCTTCCCCCAAAGGTCAAGCGATTCACCTGACTCAGCCTCTGGGGTAACTGGGGATACAGGCGTACACCACTACATCCAGCTAATTTTTGTCATTTTAGTAGAGACAGGGGATTCACCATATTGGCCAGGCTTGTCTCGAACTCCTGACTTCAAGTGATACACCCGCCTCAGACTCCCAAATTGCTGGGATTACAAGCATGAGCCACTGTGCCCATCTGTAAATATTAAAAGAGCTAGAATTATAAGGGGAACCTGAAAATCTGACTCAACTGTGGCCATCTCATGATAAAACTTGTACTGATGAGGAGTTGCTTTCTATGGACAAACAAAGTGGTTTTTTGAGATAGAATCTACTCCTCCCAAAGAGGCTGTGAATATTGTTGAAATGAAAATCAAGGATTTATAATATCCCATAAACTTAACAGGTAAAGCAGTTGCAGGGTTTTTAGAGGATTGACTCCAGTTTTGAAAGAAGCTCTACTTTGTGGTTAATATTATCAAACAACATCACAAGGTACAGAGATGTCTTTTGTGAAAGGGTCAATCAGTGCAGCACACTTCATTGTTGTCTTGTTTAGGGAAATTGCTACAGCCATCTTAACTTTCAGAAAACACCACCCTAATTATTCAGAAACCGTGAACATTGAAGCAAAATCCTCTATCAGCAAAAAGATTACAAAATTCATGGAAAGGCTCAGATGATCATTAGCATATTTTTGCAATAAACTATTTTAAAATTAATGTATATACTTTTTCAGGCAAAATGTTATTGCACACTTAATAGACTACAATATAATGTAAACATAACATTTATATGCACTGGAAAACCAAAATGTATGTGCACTGGAAAACCAAAACCAAAGTTTGTGACTCGCTTTATTGAAAAATTCACTTCATTGCTGTGATGCAGAACCAAACCTGCAATATCTGCAACGTATGCTTGTGTATTCCACTTTAGATCAAGAAGTATGTGGAGAAGAATAAACAACTAAAAGGGAATATGAAGTGCATAGGCTCTGTGTGTTGGAGATTCAAAGAAGCAGGCAGTAAAAATGTCACATTGCCCATATTTGAGTTTTAGGAGAAATACTCTACCAGCAATTTAGAAAATGATTCAGAGGAAAGAGATGGAAGGAGATTCAGAGGACACAGTTTACTTATACAAATATGTTTTTAAACATAAATTAAAGTTTGTGGAGAAGTTTTCAACTAAAAAGAACCAGTGAGCTAGGAATTCTGCAGAAAACATTATAGATTGGCCTGAGGATATAATGCTTGGCTATTGTTTCAACAAAAATCTTAGGATCTGAAAAGTTTGTTACAAAATATTATGCTGGTTTTACTACTTTAATTTAATTTTGCTACTTAATTTATTGAAAATAAAGTTAGGCTTATATACTCATATAGAATCTTCCAGAAAATATATAGGAGTGTCCTATGTCTACAATTTGAATACCATGCTTTTAAGTTATAATAATATAACTGGAAGAAAAATGGTGAGACTGGTTGACTCTTTTCTTGTTGTTGTTTTTGGAGACAAAGTCCCACTCTGTTTCCCAGGCTAGAGTGCAGTGGTGCAATCGTGGGTCACCGCAACCTCTGCCTCCTAGGTTCAATCAATTCTCCCACCTCAGCTTCCCAAGTAGCTGGGATTACAGGCACACTCCACCACACTCGGCTAAGTTTTGTATTTTTAGTAGAGACGGGGTTTCACCATGTTGGTCAGGTGGGTCTCAAACTCCTGACCTGAGGTGATCTGCCTGCCTTGGCCTCCCAAAGTGCTGGGATTACAGGCATGAGCCACTGCACCTGTCCTGATTAACTCTTAAGTAACATCATAGAAGAACTCAAATAATTATTCATCACCTTTATACAGTTTATTTCATGGATGATAAAATTACATGAACCATATGAAAGTTGACCTCTGAATTCAGGAATCAATCACAACGTGGGTAGGTGGTTAAGAGCCCTTTAATTTTAGTGTTTTTAATTATTTGTGTTTGCTTTTTGTTACACTGTGAACTGCGTTTTCTAAATCAAGGAATTTTTGGTAGCCTACTGAACTATTGAGATTCAAGATATTTCTTAGTTTTCTAGGTAGTATGCCAAAACAATTGAGTAAGTGGTTCATTATTCATGATATTTGATCTCTGATACAGTTACTTCTGACATTAAGATCACATGGCCTTTGCCCATATGTTCAGAATGTACTTTTATCTTTTTACTTATTTTTAAAGAGCTTGCAATACTAAAATTCACTCTATAACCATAAACCGGAATCACTGAATATCTTCAATTATTTTATTACAAATTTTCATATCATCTACATTTATAAATTACGTATAATTTAAAGCAATTTGAGAAAGATTGTTTTCACAAAATACTTTTGATCGACTATGTTTCTGCTTTTGAAAAGAAGGGAGAAAGATCTGTAAAGGTGACTGGTTTTATGATACAAGCAAATAAGATGTGCTCCTTTACTCAGAAAATCTTTAAATATTATTATATGTTTTTAACAAAATTAATATTTTTGGCTACATAGTAAAGTTAACAGTAATGCAGTACTTACTACACAATGATAATTATTCCAAAAAATTAACAAATGTTAATCTATTTAATGTTAACAACAAACTGAAAGTAAGCACTATCTTGTTCCTATTCTTCACTTTAGGAGAAAGAGGCACAGAGAGAATACATATATTATCAGAGGTCTCCCCTTTAGAAGGTAGTAAAACTAGAATTCAAACCCAAGTACTGTGACTCCAGAATATGCATTCTTCCTAACCAATGCAAGTTCATGGCATTTCATGCCTGTATTATCATTCATTTAGCCAATCGACTATTTGCGTATATCTTGTTTGTTCCAAAAAACTTAAAGTAATAAAATAACACCATTGTATTAATCTGTTTTCACACAGATAATAAAGACATACCTGAGATCGGGTAATTTACAAAGGAAAGAGGTTTAATTGACTCACGGTTGCACATGGCTGGGGAGGCCACACAATCATGGTGGAAGGCAAATGAGGAGCAAAGTCACGTCTTACATGGTGGCAGACAAGAGAGCTTGTGCAGGGGTCTCCCATTTATAAAACAATCAGCTCTCAAGAGACTGATTTACTACCATGAGAGCAGTATGGGGAAAACTGCCCCCCATGACTTAATTATCCCCACCGGCCACCACCCTTGAGATATGGGGATTGTTACAATTCAAGGTGAGATTTGGGTGGGGACACAGTCAAAACCATATCAACCATGTTAAGTATTTTAACAAGAAAATATCTTTCACAACCTTTATTATAGCCTGAGAAAATAATAGTAATGCATTTCTACTTTGAGATTATGGAAAAAACATTGCTTTATTTAAATTCCCTTCCATAAAAATTGTATAAATGTATTCTTCCCTTAATTGCATCTGAAAGTTCTGATTCTCTTTCCTCTATGATAATGTTGTGTCTTTTCTTCTTTAACAATTTTTAAGGTTAAACCTTGTTTTAAGTATGTGGGGACTCCTATTTCAGTAGAATCCACAAAACATAAAAACAACCTTGGTTCCAGTTTTTTCCCGTGTGGAGGAGGCGAAGTTATGAACTCAAATAGCATTTTCTGAAATGCTGAGTTACTTGCAGGGTAGTAGGCAACTAACAAAACAACAGATGATTTAAGAGTTGACAAAGATTGTTATATTTTCTATTCATGGCATAGTTAAGCGTAGGACACAGGAAGGGCAAGTGAGTTCCATTGTGTGAATGTGTAGGAGGACATGGCAAGATAGCAATTTAAAACTTTTCAACTGCTTTAAAAATATAGAACATTCTGAATTTTTTGTCAGGGACATAACATGGTGAAACCCAGTCTCTACTGAAAATACAAAAATTAACCAGGCATGGTGGCGTGTGCCTGTAATCCCAGCTACTTAGGAGGCTGAGGCTGGAGAATCACTTAAACCCAGGTGGCGGAGTGAACTGAGAGTGCGCCACTGTATTCCAATCTGGGTAACAGAGTGAGACTCCATCTCAAAAAACAATAAATAAATGAAAGTATTAAAATTATTATCTTGGTTTAGCAAAGACACATACAACTTTCTGTCAAAAGTAGAAATCATAAACTTAAAATAATTTAGATAGTGTGATTGTAGAATACATAGAATTATTTTATCATTTTATTTTATTTTTACTGTTTGTCACGTTCTTATTGCTACTATTGTTTAACATTTAAAAAGTCTTCCAAGAGGGTTAGATATACTTGTGGAAATGCAAAGAACACACCATCTGCTCCGGCACACAATAACTATAAGAGTGTCCATGGAAGTGCCAGTTAGAGGTTCAGGCAAGCAATCTTCTAGGCTGAAAGCATATGCCTCTCTTTCAGTGTTTCACCATGACTGTTTATTTGTCTACCTATTTTGTGAAGTTGTGGATTATTTCTTTCTCTCTAAAGTTAGCCCATTCTCAGGACCAGACCCTTTTCCCAAACACATGAGGTAATGAGCTTTTTAGACTCTTTTATAGAAGCAGGAAGGAATGGATATCACTATAACGGCCTGAAAACTTCAGGTAACCAGGCATTTTGAGAGATTTTCAAAACAACTTTATGGTAGAAATATATGCTTATTCTTTATTTTTTTACAATATTTATTGGCTTTATATAAGGTTCAAGTCTTTATGTTCAGCTTGAGATGAACAGAACAAAACTCTCAAGGATCTTGTATATGTTTAAGGAAGTAACCCTGTATATGTGTATATGGCATAGTGTTATGGAGAAGCAATCATCAAGTTAATTGGATAAATAGTAGAGAAATTTTACACCACAGGGTATATTTAAATTGGCTTTAGCAGGTAGAATGGAACATTCAGGCAGAGGTCAAAAAATGAGGAAGAATGAAAAGATGTGCTCTACTGAAGATATTTCAGTGATTCTAATAACATTAGGTGGAAGAAAGGGGGATAATTAGGTTAGATAGAAGATCATAAATGCCAGGCTTTAAAAACCAGATAAAGGACAAGAAGAAGAATTACGAATGTACTCTGTGCAAAGAGCAAAACATGAAGTTGTATGTATTATGATTCAAACCTTTATATACATTGATGAGTAGTAAAGAACATGCACGCTTACATCTAAAATAGGTGAATTTTAAATCAATGAAATATGTCAGGGAGATATTATATAATTGGCAATTTCTGATGACCTAGTTTTGTATTGAACAGATAAATTGCTTTCCTCACATATTATAAAATTTGTGTTTAACAAGAAGATAATGCATACCCTGAGATTCACATATTTTATATTTCCAAAATAATGCAGAAAATATTGCTAGAAACATTACATGGATATAAAATTTACCCTAAAGATAATAAACTCATAAATACATACTAAACAGTAGAGCACAAGGCAATGAATTTTCATTTGTGTCACATAGAATCTTATTCTAACATTTTCTGTGCCTGAAAAGGACAATTGTGTAACAGATAACGTCTCTGTGAACCTAGATAAAATAACATATTTTAATCCCAGTATGTACATGTCTAGAATTATATAATGTGTACATTATTTGATACCAGATTTTAAATGGATCGCAATTCATATTTATTCTTTATCTTCATGTTCTTTATGAGAAGTAAGCAGACACTGCTTTAACTATGGCATAAAATATGTTCCCTATTTAATCTCAAAGACGATTTATGTGTCATACATTTATTGTGGGAAGAATGTAGGCAGTTAGTCTACTAAGGGTTCTTTCATTAGTTTCAGATAAGTCAGTGCCCAACTTAGACACTGAGGTAGTGAATATTTTTCCCTAAAATGTTCTTTCTTAATGTTGGCCTAAATTCCGCTATATTTGTATTCATGGCTGGTAGTTCGAGATTGTTGCTGCCTTCAGTTTAATGATAGAATTTTCCCACATGTATGTGTTTCTTGGGGAAATTTTATTTTGTCATTTACTTTCTACCTATCACATACTTTTCTTACATATTTTTTCTCTTTCTTTCTCTAAATGTTCTTCCACTTTTATAGAAATGTTTGTCTGTGTACAAAAATACTGTCTTATATGAATCTAGTAAAGCACAGAAAGCCCAATCTATGGAATATATGTTTGTGTGTGGGTGTGTATACACAATCTATGAAATACTTGTGGGTATATATGTGTGTATGTATTTTTTATATATACATAAATATATATAAATTCAAATATTCAGTAAGTGAGTTGATATTTTTTTCTCATTTCTATATGGAAATTCAAATATTGAATTTGAATTCAATAATTACATTTACTCTAGCATTTTTTCTGGTTTACCCTCTTCTGTTGAGAATTGCTCACCATTCTCATTTATAAATAACACAAATACACACATTTGATATTTAAATTTATTTTGGTAAACTTTAAGAAAAAAAGTGATGTAAATATTCCCAATATACCATAACTTTTTCTTATTTATTGATATGGTTTGGCTCTGTATTCCCACCCAAACCTCACCTCGAATTTTAATAATCCCCATGTGTCAAGGTCAGTATCAAGTGGAGATAATTGAAACATGGGGGAAGTTTCCCCAATGATGTTCTCATGATATGAGTGGGTTCTCGTGAGATCTGATGGTTTTACAAGGGGTTTCTTCCTTCACTTTGCACTCACTCTGTCCCGCTGCCCTGAGGAGAGGTGTTTCCACCATAATTGTAAGTTTCCTGAGGACTCCCTAGCCATGTGGAACTGTAAGCTAATTAAACATTTTTTCTTTATAAATTACCCGGTTTCAGATATTTCTTCATAGCAGCATGAGAATGAACTCTAAAATTTTTCCTGGTTTACCCTCTTCTGTTGCAAATTACTCACTAGGTACTTTCTATTCAGATAACCTCTGTTTCTGCTTAAGACCATAGGAATAAACATTATTGTAAGTTTATTTTCCCCATTTGTATTCATCTTCTTTTGTTGTCTGTTTTTTTACTCTTCAGGCTCTGATAAAAATGTTCTCTTTACATAGGAAAAGTAAACATTTAAGTGAATTTTTTATTCTTCTTTTGCCAAACATAGTTTTCTCACTGAAAATAAAATACATAATCATTTCTTTAATTAACATCTTTCTCTATTCTTTATTCAAAAAATATTTGGATGTTCTAACTCAATATTTGGTATTATGGTAAACTATTGTACAACTCGCTAGAAGACACCATATCTATCAACCCTCACTCAACTTCAAGAATAGCCATAGGTTTTCTGCTGTCTCACCAATATCATCTGACTAAATGTTCATGCTTCAGTGTACTTAGTGAAACTGCCATCACTATTTGTCTCTGTTGTGTATCCTGATGCTTTGAATGCAATATGCAATTACTACATATTTCTAAACTGTGCTGCCTGACACAGTAGCTACTAACTACACAAGACTCTACATGTTTAAATTTAAACTAATTCAGATAAATAATATTAAATTTGATATTTTTACAACAACTGGCCCTATTTATATAGCTCAACAGCCACAAGTGATTATTATATTGTAAAAAGCCTACGTAGAGGATTTCCATTATTGCAGATAGTTATATAGACATAGTATATGGGCCAAGGGATCAGGGTATAATCTCATACATCTATAAAACATTTATCTTTTTTCTACTGTGAGTACAAATCAATGAATCCTTCCACAGCCCTATAGAAAATTTAAGGGAAACAAATTACTAACAAATTTTATTTTATTGTTTCTTTTCCTTTTACATTACTTAATTGACATTAATTGACACAATTATTATACATATTTATGTTTTAGTTGTCATGCAAATAATCATTTTCTGTTGCAGCTGGCTTTTTAAAATGTATTTTTATTCTCCCTTAGGTGGTTCTCAAAGTAATTACCCACGTGTTAGTGTTTAAGTTGGCATCTCTACATGGTCTATTTTTTAATTAAAGTATATTTTGGATTAAAAGATATTTTGTATGCATAGTTTCTATTAATAAAAATTCAGTATTACTGAAAGATAAAAGTGGAACTATTGCATTTGTTTTTGTTCCTGAATTAGATCATTTCATTTATGAATCTCTATCTACTTCTGGAAAACTAAATTGTGATAAACAGAAGGTTTGTATTTTGTCCTGTCCCCAACTGTTTGGTTCCCACATCAATAGGAAAGGAAAATGACAGCTTTTGTGATCTTTTGGAAACAATTATTTGAGAAAATTTATTCTAGTCTTCATCTAAAAGTTTGAAATTTAGTATAAAACATTGCACTGTTATCCAAAAAAAATTCATAGACAAGCATAATATACATAAAGTTAGCATTAATACAAATAATTATAACTAACATGAAATTAGTAAGCTTATAGATATCAGTTACTAGGTACCAAGTACTATTGAGATCTTTACACAGTTAGCACATGCAATCACCTAAACAGTTTTCTGAGGCAGATGCTTTTATTATTACTTTCATCTCTTGAGAAAAAACTGAGGCAGAGATAGAATAAGATGCTCTGACCAACCCAAAAAAGGGTAGCAGCCCCGTTATGCAGGAAGCAGAGAAAGTCAAATAACAGTGGTGCTTGAAATTAATAGGAACAGTTTAAACTTCAGTTTATTTGCCTCAACGTAATCACCAGTTTGCTGGTTGTATGACCTTGGCCACAATAATTACCTTTTATATTTCAATTATTTGTCTTCATAATTATCAAAATATTATTATTCAACAAATTTAAAATAGTGAAGGAACCTGAAAATAAATTAATCTTGCTTGATTGTTTGGCCCTATTCACCAATCTGCCTTCTGTATTAAGCAGCAGTCAAAATGATTATTTTTCTACATGTCTTACTTTTAAGAATACGAATCTTAGCCTGCTTATTAGCCAAAATACATGGAAAATGGACTGACCAACCATATCATTTATTTTCAAAGTATTCCTTTATTCTTTTATTTTAAGGTATTCTTGTCGAAATATTTCTATATATTCAGTGATATAGGTATGACTACACAGGTTGGGCACTGGACAGTTCCAGAGAATGTCATTCACAGAGATTGCAACCACATGCTCTGGCTGGGATTCGTATGATTTTCTGGATACATTATTTAAATTATCTCCTATTTTAATAATTCCAAAGTCACAATAGAAAACTGTACTTATATATTTCTTTTCTTTTCTTTTCTTTTCTTTTTATTTTTTATTTTTTTTTATTTTTTATTTTATTTTTTTTTTTTTTTGAGGCGGAGTCTCACTCTGTCGCCCGTACTGGAGTGCAGTGGCCGGATCTCAGCTCACTGCAAGCTCCGCCTCCCAGGTTTACGCCATTCTCCTGCCTCAGCCTCCCGAGTAGCTGGGACTACAGGCGCCCGCCAGCTCGCCCGGCTAGGTTTTTTTTTTTTTTTTTTGTATTTTTAGTAGAGACGGGGTTTCACCATGTTAGCCAGGATGGTCTCGATCTCCTGACCTCGTGATCCGCCCGTCTCGGCCTCCCAAAGTACTGGGATTATAGGCTTGAGCCACCGTGCCCGGCCTGTACTTATATATTTCTAAGAGATATTCTTGAAGATGAAAACATGGAAAGCATGCCTATGTAAAATTTAGAACATATTATTTTTTATTCTAATCTGGATAATTATTGTCTTCATTCATTCATATCCCCATGCATTTGCAAAGAACTTCACACTTTATCCAAGTGTTAATATTAAAATTAGATTTTGAATTACAGCAAATATTTATATAACATGACAAGAAAACAAACACTTCTTTATAAACAATAGGTTTTAGATAAACCAATAAATCAATCAATTCCTATTTACATTTATAATTAACTATCATTTCTATGTAATGCTAGAACATATCTTTAAGTACCACCTGTTTTCCCTAAAGATCTGCCATAAGAGACATAATGAAATGTACATAAATATGTGTGCACATATATATTCTTTATTATATTATCCTTTTGTTTCTTCATATATTTATACATAAAAATAACATAAAATGAGTAAAATGTAAATGTATAAAAATATATATACCTGAGAGTAAAAGAAGATAACTAATATATTTTGGAATTCACTAAGGATCTAATTCATGACAGCAATTGAGTTTTGCAGTTATATTTATGATAATCGTTGACATAATTCTGTTTCTGTTGCAAAATTCAGATTACTCAATGAAATAAGAACAAGTTTCTTCACATGTCATTAGGGTGATCAATATTTCTAAGTCTTCTTGTTTAGATGAGCTGTGAGAAGCTAAAAAGAAAAAATGTCATCCGCATATACCTACATATAACCGAGATTCTTCTATACTTTGAAAAATAGGCTCTTCTATGTGTTCTCCATCACCTTAAATATTTAGTTGATTTTGGGATATTTAAATTGCAGTGGGACATAGGGATTAAATGGCCATTGCTTTCGCTGTCCAGATGGAGAAACTGGACTCTAAAAAATGTAGTAAAACTCTGCTGTCAGAAGCACAACAAACACACAAATCCATGTTTTCAAATTCCTGTTCTTGTATATTTTCCACTAAAATAAAATACAAAATGCCTCTTGTTTTTCCTCTTTTCCATAGTTCTGATTTCATTTAAATACAGGCAAAGCAATTTTTTTTAGTTGCATCAGAAAAACAGAGCAGGCTAATTATTTAATGTAATTAATTCTATTTGTCTTCAGGACACAGCATAAACTAGGAACTACTTTGATTTACAAAGAAATATCTACTATAATCTTTTCTTAAGCATTTATTGAACCTAAGATAGTTTTCTCCGTAAACATAATTTTGAATGCAATCTACTGTAAAAAGAACATATATTTTTAAGAATTTTTTCAATGCCTGTTTTTTTCTGTTTTTACTTTCCATCTGTTCTTTAAAAAGCAATAAAATTTCTTACAGAAGTATATCTATATTACAAATAAAGATAAATGTATTGTCTTTGTATAAAGGAAAACTTAGTTTACTTAATTAGCTAATATAGAAATATATAAACAACAGAAATGTTGTTTTATATGGAAATGCTTAATGTTACTTTATAGCTTTAAATTTATGGTATTCAAATTTTGCTTTGTGGATTTTAACATATTTTCAGAGAAGCTCTACAGTATGGTGAGTAACAGCATCAACACTGAAGCCCTTAAAAAAATTCAAATCCTGGCTTCATCCCTTCTAAAGTGTTTGACATTGAGCAAGAAATATAACCTCTGTGATCCTCAGTTTCCTCGCCGGTAATATGGGAGTAATGATTGTATGGCTAACTCCTTGATTTTCTGTGAGTGTTAAGTGAGATTATCTATATAGTGTTCTCAGGACAGTACATCGTAGAATAAAAGATCCTGGAACTTTCATTATTATTATTATTACTGGTATGATTGTCACATGAACCAAAAGCACAACACATGTGGTGCAGCCTATTTATGTACATATATGAAGAGCTTTGTTTTTTGTCAATAGCATTTGATATATATTCACATCAAGGAATCTGATCAAACTCCCGTAGAATACTGACATCATGCTTTATTATAATAAAAATCTAAATTTTGATAGATTTATCAAACATCAAAGATATTTTACCTTGCAGGTTAGTTTTTACTGCCTCTCTATATACCGTGCTAGATTTAGAATAGAGCCTCTCTACTTTTATTCATTTCTCATTATCTAAGAACTTTGACTAATCTAATAGGTCTCTGATTCCATTAGAATCCCAAAAGACTTCTAATTCTAGCAAGAGGATAAGAAATTAACTCTCTCTGGTTTCCTGACACTGGGTTATCAATTACTGCTTGTCTTCTGTATTCCAGGCAGTGGGTGAGACACCAGGGATGCAAGACATTTTCTCCATTAATGCACGCATAATCAATAGTATGGCCCAAGGTCATATATAATTTGATTTTATCTATGTTTGAAGAGGACAATAAAATACTACACAGTTAATAATTTCACAAAGCTTACAAAACATTTTAAACTAGGATAGTACCAAAAGTAAGTAGTAATCCACTTTAATCATCTTAAAGAGAACAAAACACCCTCATCTACACATGTAACTACCTGTCCCACAGAGCTGAAGATGACGGAGTAAAGCTTATGTATTTTTATAATAGGTTTTGTTAAATTATGCTATATGTGCATAGAAATCTGTAGTTTTTATGAGTAATTCAAGCTAAAAAAATATTTTCTTTTCTGCTTGAGAGTGAGAGAAGGAAGGGACAAGGAAGACAATATTCTAGACTTCTTATATATCAAGATATTTAGTATAATATTTTCATGTTATCTCAGGGTTTCAGCAAAGGCCTTGGGTACCAACTACCCCAGATCTAAAGTGTGATATTGACTACATACACCTGGCATGTTAAGGTAATGTAGCACTGATTCTCTTAGCATTAGTAATTGCACACCTATAATAATTTAGAAAGGTCAAGGAGGGACTCTATTTATGGAGGAACTTGTCAGTGTTTTGTGTGCTGTCAATTTATTTTAAGCTAAACTACAAGACGGGGATTTTGAGATAATGACTCAAAGATGTTAACAAATATCCTATTGAGTTTGGGAAGCATGAGCACTCTAAGGGGCAGTGGCTAGATGGTTATTAGATTTGGATAACAATATATCAGGGAGTTACAAGAGTCACTATCAGATCCATGTTTTTATCTATAGTGATCCCTATAGTGATTACTATCCCGAGATCCATGTTTTTATCTTAGTGAAAGTTTCAAAAATCTTGTATACTGTTTGTCAAAATTGGGCATGCAGAAGGGAGTTGACTGGAGCTTTATTTATTTATTTATTTATTTATTTATTTATTTATTTATTTTTAAAACCCCCCCCCCCCCGACTGGAGCTTTATTAAGAGAATCTGCCCAATTGTCCTGACATGATTTGAAAATTGGCCCAGCAAAGTAGAAAGCATGGAAACCTAGGCTCATGTGGTTAAGTTGTAAAAGGCCAGGTGGAGATTATCTCTCCCATTATGAATTGCATTTGAATTTTTCCACCAAGGGGTGAAGGTAGAGGAGGTAAATGTCTCTAATTAATACATAAAAGCACAACATTAGAGAGAGAGCCAATAATTGTACATTTAACATGCAGATTTCCTCAATAATAAAACACAGTGCATTTAGTTTTATACTTTTTCTGTATTGTTTCTCTTTCTACCTCAATGCTTGAGGTGTCTGTAAATTGGATAGTGCATAGGCATTAAGGATTACAAGAGCAGAGTTGAAGAAAAGGAGTAAACTTCTCTAATACCTTAGAGCAAGCTTCCAAGGCTACAGTAGATTCAAAATGCTGGAGAGGAGACAAGTTACCTTTGCATTAAATTTTAAGGACTTTATCATTATGATAGCCTGGGTAGAGTTTTAATTAATAAAAATAAGATCACTTGTATGTTTAAACAAACTTGGCTAAAACCGTCTATGTACAAGGAAAGAACTGGATCCAGATCAGGTGAAATGGCCAGATGGAGAAAACGCCAACTTTTCAACTTAACAGTAACACACTGTGCTAGTTTTATATGGCTGCCATAAGAAATTACAACACATAGTGGTTTAAAACACCAGACCTTTATTCTCTAACACTTTAGCGGCCAGAGGTCCAAGATGGAAATATTGGGAAAATTGCTTCTTTCTTGGGAGCTCAGTATGATAACTTATCTCATGCCTCTCTCCCCATTTCCCATCGTTTCTAATCATCTTTGGCATTTTGTGGCGTGTGACAACAAGACTCCAATCTCTGCCTCAGTCATCACGTCGTGTTCTCCATGTGTATCTCTGTTTTCAAATCATCCATCTTTCTATAAGGACACTATTCACCAGATTAGGAACCACCATAATTCCATACGATCTCATTTTAGTTCAATTACAGCTCCAGAGACCCTGTTTCCAAATAAGATTACATTCACAGGTTCCAGATGGACATGAACTGGGGGGCAGGGGAGACTATTCTAGCCCAGTACACCTGACACATGTTTAGATATAAATGTTAGTAAGAGTTTTGAAATAGCTCTATTCCAATTTCATGATTTGAACATTATATTCATTATCAAATACACAATTAGTTACATTTTCTGCCTGTGGATTTAGCTTGGTCTTCTCGTTGTCATTTTTGTTTTTTTTTTTTTTTGTTTTTTTTTGAGACGCAGTCTCACTCTGTTGCCCAGGTTGGAGTACAGAGGCAGGATCATAGCTCACTACAACCTCCAACTGTTGGACTCAAAGGATACTCCCATCTCAGCTTTCTGAGTAACTGGGACTATAGTCTCCTGCCACTGTAATTGACTATTTTTTTTTTTTTACTTTTTGTCTTTTGTAGAGATAGGTCTTCCTTTTTTTACTCATGCTTGTCTGGAACTCCTGGCTTCAAGTCATCCTCCCACCTTAGCCCCACAAAGTGCTAGCGTTATAGTCATGAACCCCTTGTGAATTATCTTTATAAAGAGATAATTAACTCAATTGGATATCTGAAATTGGAAGAGAGGAAAAAAAGGACTTAAATTTCATGCATTCAAAATGGAGCTACTGATGGTATTCATCTCATTACATATTAATGTGATGAGAAAATGAAATAATACATGTTTAGAGACTTAGGAAGATGTTTGAAACCTAATAGGCATTTATGATTTTGCAGGCTTTTATTATTAAGCATGCAAAACAAGGGAATATATTTACTGATCACAAAGCATCTCAAAGGCTAAGTATTTTTAGAAAAAGATAAAGAATTGTTAATGACATACCCTTTTCTTCAGTCAATTTATGTTGAACATTATAATGTTATTCTACTCAGTAAAACATTACCATTTTAATTGATACAATTTTAATAGAATTTCATTTTTAACAAATGGAAAAAACAGATATGTGAAAGATAGTTTTGATTCTTTATTTTACTTTAATGTTTGCTTTTTATAATTCATTCAAAAAGAAGCAAAGCTATAATATTTATCTGTTCAATTATTTTCCAAAAGTGGTACAATCATTTCACCTCTTAGTGTTACTATTGAATATTAACAAGTAAAATAGCAACAATATTTTTTTTATTTCAAAATAAGTAAGATATATTGTCTGTACTTTCACATTAAACTTACGTAGTTTACTTTTTTATATTTATATATAAAGTAGACTGACATTTGTATACGAATAAAGGCAGACATATTTCCAAAATGAAGAGTTTATATTTTTCTATTCACAATCAGGAGACTACACAGAATTATCATAGATCCATTACATCAGTTACGTTCTTAAAAGCCTTATATTTATTCAAGGTGAATCTGTGAGGGTATAGACAGAATTTAAAAACATATGCACACATACTAGAAGCCCTTGGCTTATTACTTCTGTGCTTTGCCACATGTAGTTAGACAAAAACAGTAAAAAAGGTAAGGAAGATTTGTCTATGGATTTTTTTTTTTTTCCTTTTCTATATTGTTACCTCTCAATAATGGTTACCATAAAACTTTCCAAAGTGAAATTGGTTGACCAAAACAACAGTGAACTAGCCAAGCTTCCTATGATACTCTGATGTAAAGGAAAAACAGATCAAAACAAACCTGGGTCATTTGAAAATAAAGACAAAAAGTTTATTTTAAGGAATCTAAACTAAAAGCTAATCTAGGAAAATAACTCTTTAACTTTTGTGTTTTTTGTGGTGATGATTGTGTATTGTTATGTTTAATTTTATTTCATTTTTATCAATGTGAAGTGGCATTACTGCCAGTGTATACTGAAAGCAATATGCTCTTTTGCTTGTTTCTGCCTCAGCGATATATTTTTTTCCACACTAGTTTGAGGCTGCAGGTCAGAGTCATTATGAAATTCAGTTAATCATTCACATATCACTCTTGGTAAATGCATGGTGATGTGGCACACTAGGATATTTGTCTTTCCATTCAATATACACCCCTGAGGGCATGAATTATGAATCATTTATCCTGGTATTTCCAGAGTATATCACTATACATGGACCACAGTATATGTTCACTAATAAAAGAAGGAATTACTAATTGAATAGTTAAAATTAACCCAGCCTTGAACAAATCATCATCTTTTTTTAAGAATGGCTTCGTAATAGGAATAAGAATAAATTGTAGTTATTTTATATTCAGTTATGTTAAGGACTGAGTTTTTTTGACACATATTTAATCATATAAGAAATAAAATTTTAAATTAAACATTAACTAGAAAGTTATTTATGAATGGTTATTAAAGAATGGAAACATTTCTGGATGATGGAAAATTCTATTTCAGTATGATATTTTTCAGAAATTATTAAATATAGTGATAACAGCATTCTCTCAATTCCTCCCATGGTTCATTCAAATACCCCTTGTATATTATTTTGTATTCTTTAATTGCAAAGTGAGCGTAACCTGTATATCTCAATGACATTCCTTTCTAAATAATAGTTTAAGTAAGGTAGACCAAAAATGCTATGCTATTATGATTATACATTTTTGAGCCTATCTAGCAATATCATTACAGATGAAAAGCTCAGAGAGAGCTTGACAGTTCTCAGAAATGGAGTTACAATTTTAAAGAACAAAATGTCATTTCTTAAACAATGAATCATCACTGAGATACAATTTTCCATCAAGTAATTAGTAATTCCTTTATATAGTAGGTCTTATCAACATTTTTGTAAGAAAGAAATAGAGCTCACCATTGGATTTTAGACATATCTGTCTTTAGTTCAATAGATTTCAACATCAGCAGCCTGGTCTCAGCACATATCATTAGCAGCTATCTCAGTGGATACAGTTAATTATCACTATTTCTTTCAGATAATGAATACTAAATAGATATTTGCTCTGTTACAAAGTTTGAAACTGTGCTTTTGATAGGAAAAAGGTATCACTAAGAGTACAATGAAGAGGCTCTTTATTTTTTGCTAATGCCAGCCTGAAACTTTGCTCAATGTTTTTAACTGTCTAGAGACTTTTTTCCTCACTAATTGTAGCCCTACTGCTAATGATTTCAGAAATCATTAGTGGAATTTTAAAATTGCTGTTCTTATATAAACAAGACTTAACTTTCAAATTCAACTTTTTGCAACACACTGAGATATAACATTTTAATGGATACTCACTGAAGGTTACTGTTCTTCTTTATTAAATATATTGTAGTAAACATGTTTTCAACCTGATTATGTATACTGAATTTTGAAACAAGGAGATTGAGAGACTGGGTGTGTTGGGGGAAACTCTATTTAATACTACCTCAGATAAGAAAGAGGGCAAAATCATTTCTTGTTTCAAATAGAAATGGCTTAGTAAACGGGAATTACAATGTCACTTCAATGTGCAATCTGATTATCAGTGGAAGTATACTGAGTTAAAGTTCAGAGGACATTGTTTTTCCATCAGAGGGTTCTGCAGAATTATATTATAAATAAAGACATATATATATATACACATACATACACACACACACACACAATAGAGTCCTTGTCATATTTCCTTGAAGGATATGTAAAGAGAATGCATTTCCACATGGCAGACTTGTGCATTCAAGAAAAAGAAAGGTGTGTTATTTTCTTATTGTTTCTTAATCCACGTATTGAAGTAGAAGTTAAAAAATGTAAACTAACTTGACTTACTCTAAAGAAATGAGGGGAAGATACATATATTATTACAAATAAATCTATAGAATTTTGGCAAACAGCGTTAATATTTTTCTTGACAAAAGTTGCTGAAAATTGCTCTGGTTCAACACTGACAATCGGTTAAAATATTGAAGAAAGAAACGTATAAAAATATACACGGTTCAGTCAGAAGCAGACCAGACATGAAATACAATGTGATATAATTTAGGTAGGTATGAGTGTAGGGGTTAATATACACATCAGATTTTCATTCTTTTAAAATCATTTTCTATTCATTATATCCCAATGGAATCAGAGTATTTAAGAAACTTCATAATTTCAGCAACCTGTCTGTGTTCCTTCTTTGTAAAAGAAAATGTTCCTCTATTTATATTTCAAATAATTAGGTATAAAATGTTATTATAACTTTCCAGCCACCATTTTCCAACATTTATAGGTATAACATACTACAAATGATGCTAAAGTGGTTCATTTTAGAATCCTAAATGATCAAATAAAATAATAATACATATGTTCAGTTATCACCTTGAAGTTTTCAAGGCATTTTTATTTACATTACATTATCTGGTTTTCAAAGCAAGCCTGTGAGGCAAGCAGCACTGTTTTTAGTACAGCCTTGATACAGAAAACAGAACAGCTTCATGAGGTTAATCAATTTATTGAGGTAACAGAGTCAGAAAAAGGCCAAGTCAGCTTTTGAAAGGGCATCTTCTAAATCTGTTTCCACCACAATAGTCTGTCCTTATGTTAGTAGCAGCAAATCCATACGGGTATGGAGCATTTTCAATTCTTGCCTCCTCAAAAGAAAGAATTGGACTGAGGGGCATAAGACTGAGTAAGAGACTGAGGCAAGTTTTAGAGCAGGAATGAAAGTTTATTAAAAAACTTTACAGCAGAAACAATAGGAAGTGATGTACTTGGAAGAGGGCCAAGTAGACAACTTGAGAGATCAAGTGCATGGTTTGATGTTTGACTTGGGGCTTTTATGTTGGCATGCTTCCGGGGTCTTGCATCACTTCCCTGATTCTGATTCTTCCTTTGCGGTAGGCAGTCCACGTGAGCAGTGGCCTGTCAGCACTTGGGAGGGTCCGTGTGCACAGTGCATTTACTGGAGTTTTATCCATGCTCACTTGACGTGTTCTTACCTTATCAGTCCAATGTCCCTAGAAGTTCATTCACCAATCAAACTCTGGCATTTTGCTTCTTGGTGCACATGCTCTAGTCCACTGGTCCACCTCCTGAGATCTTACCCGGAAGCTGCTGATCACCAGTTTCAGTTATTTCTATTTATTGGAAAACTGCCTTTCTCTGGCACGAGCTGCAAACAATTATTATTTTAGAGAGACAGTGTAACAACTGCCTGACCATCACCTGATGGTCCACTGACATTCTTGATGGCAGTTTGGAGGGTTCTCCTATCCTGTTCATGTCTAACTACCTACTGTAACATTTTTTATGCTTAAGAATCCAAGACCCTAATTCTTTCGGGAAAATGGGCAAATGTCAGTCTTCTGTAACTGCTTCCTGCTGAGAGAGGGGATGTGAGGGTTGTTCTGTGGGTCTTGGCCTCTTGCTAACTGTGAGAGTAGACTGGCTCCATGCATTGGAGAAAGTGGTATTCAGACAGCTCCAAAGAAGAAAAGGGCAGGATTTTGCCTCTGTTGTATCTGACCAATGGGCAGCATAGGGTCCTCTGTAGACAAGTGGATATTGAGAGAATGGTATCTCTCACTGAGGATCACCTGGAGGTTGATGACCTGAAGGCAAGAGGAGATAAATTGTGTTGTTAGATTTAGAAGACATGGACCAAAAAGGAAAAGTAGAGATGTCAAAACAAAATAGCAAGGTTAGGACACTTTCAAAAATTTCTAAGCCTGCTGACATACCCAGGTAGCTGGTAGCTATAGTTATATCTGCTAAAACTTGAGTTCATGGGGTTGCCAGCTAATTCCAATATGTGCCCAGAATTAAAATGTTGATCCAAATTTTCTACATTATACTACATTACTCTCTTGTTTTGAGCTGCAGCCAAAGATCACTGATTGGTTCAAAGAAATAAGCAGGATTGGTCTAAATTTCAGACAAAAACTAAAAAATAATTAATGAGTCTAGAATCGAATAAAAGATGTACCACAGTTCTTAAAATAATTTTTCTCTCTCTGGTCCTCATTTTTATTAACAACCAATCATGACAAGACTGATTTGCTTGCCAAATAAGCTGTAGTCTTATTACACTTGGCCTGATTACCTGTACAAAGCACAGCAAGAATAATCGTTTGCCTTTTGTAAACTGGCTTTAATGGAACTTTGCTTCACAAGGATTCCTAAATAAGACTTTTTAAAGCCTTAAGCCCAGCCATGGGTTTGTGCCATCAAATACCTTTACAAGTTAGATAAATTCCTCTTCACTGAAGGCCCAAGATAACTTGTGACTCCTGATCCTGTTCTGAAAGTGTTCTTGTTTATTTACCACAAGTCAGACATCCTGTATAGGAACTGTGTAGACAAGGTATAAGGCTAGTTTTCCCAAGGGTCTTTTACTGACTCTATAAGTCAACTTTGGTGCCTTAAAGGAATCTGTTCGTATCTGAAAGCATGTCATTCCAGTCAAAGCTCCAGTTTCTCCAATTCTGTCCTGTTAAAAAAAAAAAAAAAAATTGTATGGTATTTATACAAATAACTATATTGCCATAAGTTAAGACTACTCATGAATAGTTCCACATTCTGGAGAAATGTGGTAGAGAGAAATATATTCCAACTTTTGTTTATAGGAGTAAGGTTTACTTAATTGTTAAAAGCTGTATATAGCTTAGAAGAAATGTTTTCTTGGCTTTGAGAAACAAAGAATTAGCAACATTTCAAGCAAAAGGTCATACAAGAATTATTTTAGTCTTCTATGAGTTCAGTCCACATAGTTAACTCCTGTTGTGCTTGATATTTATAAACATTTCAGATCTACATGAGAGTCCTGAAAGTTTTTTTCTTTCTTTTGTTCTAATGTCACAATCATCAGAGTTATCAGAAATTGCATTTAAGCCTATGGCTGATTATAAATCTATCTTTTAAAGAGGATTGAAACAATACAGCAATTATCTGTGTATGAGAGAAAGTCTTAGGACAGCCAAAGACACAATAGGCAGGAAAATGTGTTAGCTCTGTGGCACACAATAATTTAACATAAAAATTTTAATTACTATTGATAACATATAGTAAGTCATAAGAATTATAGGACTTTTGCATAATTTTGGAACACGAACCAATAACACATTTATACAAACAAAACACAAAGAAAGCCAGATTTTACCTTTGCATTAGTGTACTATTGATGTCAAACCCAGTTAGTAATAAAACCTTGTAGACAAATCCAGCTAGTCTTAATCAATTTGACCATAAGGTAAGATTTTCATAAACCTTTTATAGTCCTTTACAATTTTCTGTTAAAGAGCAGAACAATGCTCTAAGAAAACTGTGTTGTGCTTTTATCCCAATGTTCAATTTATAGATAAACTGAATGACACCCCTTTAATTTTAGCCAATATTTTCATATATGGCATTTTTAACAACATTAATATTTCACAAATTTTCCACAACTTGCTTAAACTTGCAACTTTATCCTATGTAACTTAAAATAATCCTTTAACCTCTTAAAGTAGGCCCCAAAAAAAAAAAAAAAAAAAAAAAAATCCACATTCCCAAGCCTTCCTGTGATTTTTTAACAAAAGTACATTCCACTTTCCTTATATGCCTTGGATGTAAAACTGTTTTTTCTATAGTCTCAAGTACATGTTACACTGTTAACTCAGCAACTTATATGTTGTTGAAAAACCTGGTAAGTAAGCAATTATCTTCATGTACTAGGTTTGAAGTCTAGGATATTAGACAGAAGTGCAGTTCAGGTTTGACTCTTACCAGCATAGCTAGGGGGCATGGATAACTCTGTATGTCCCTAGACCTAATCTAGATTTTAATGGCTTTAAAGCAGGCAAGTTGTATAGTTAAGAGTCATAGTAGTTGTGTATGACTTTAAGGCATTTAATAGACCTAATAATTTTTAACATGGTATAACATTTATTTTATTAATTCCCCTAAAAATAAATAAATAAATCTCATTTATTACATTTTTGCTAGGGCATGTCAAGTAAGTGTGGGATATTTCTAAAACCATGAGATAAGACTGTCCGGGTTTAAGTTACTGATTAAGGATTCACATGGTTGTTTGGGAGAAATAGGGCTGTTAGAGAAAAAGATGAATTCAGAGATTGGGCAAATATTAAGCAGGGCACCTATTTTGGAAAGTACAGTTTTGCTCCAAATGAGTGTGAATCTTTTCTTTTGGAGAGAGGAGGTGACATTTTCCCCTATTACCCAACTATTTTCCCCTATTACTCAACAGGATTTGGGGGAGAGTTGCTTAGAGAAGAAGATTAGCACAGAGTAGATAGCTCTTGAACCCAAAAGGCAGATTTATAATTTTACTTGCCACCTACAGAGTCGCCCTTGTCTCTCTCTAGTTGATGATGATGTCTGATTTGAAAGCTAATTGAGCAAAGAGCCCCTTCAGCTCAAGGCCATAGGGGATTAAGATTCTATCCGGAGACCCTTTGGCCCTCAGAATCATTGAGTTTCTAGTGGCGAAGCTTGTGGTAGAAGGGGCAAGATATGTAGGGCTTTTCCACATTTATCCTACTGTGGCAGTTTGCATTCCAGTGTGCTGGCTTCTTGCAGCAGTGGCAGTGACCTGAGGAGTGTCCTTAAGACAACCTGGAGGAGGCCAGAAAGCTTGCACAGTAGCCAATAGTTGGGCCTGCCTCTTCTCCTTGCATGATTCCTTTTCCTTAGCCTTGTCCTCCTTGTCCTGATCGCAGTTACAAAAGAATGAGGAGGCTAATTTGAGGATTTCCTGCATAAGGGCACTGGGTTTTAAGGCTGAGTTTTTTTGTTTGTTTGTTTATACTTTGAGTTCTAGGGTATATGTGCATAACGTGCAGGTCTGTTACATATGTATACATGTGCCATGTTGGTGTGCTGCACCCATTAACTCGTCATTTATATTAGGTATATTTCCTAATGCTATCCCTCCCCTCTCCCTCTACCCCACGACAGGCCCCCTTGTATGATGTTCCCCACCCTATGTCCAAGTGTCCTCATTGTTCAATTCCCACCTGTGAGTGCAGTGTTTGGTTTTCTGTCCTTGCGATCGTTTGCTCAGAATGCTGGTTTCCAGCTTCATCCATGTCCCTACAAAGGACATGAACTCATCCTTTTTTATGGCTACATGGTTTTTAAGGCTGAGTATTGCAATTTTCTCCCAGTTCATTTCCAGGCCAAACAGTATGCCAAAGGAAACCTAGTTTTTTGTTTTAAGGTTTGGAGATATCAAACTTCCCTTAAGGCTGCATCTGAGGAGTGTGTCCTGTGTTATGGAGACACAATTACCTATCTGCCAAAAAAGAACAGAGAAGAAAAAAACAAGAAAAAAGAAAAGAAGGTGTCACCTCTTACTTTCTTACTATTATCCTGAGCAAGGCACTCCCTTATTCATCCTCCATTCATCCTTAGAGTTCCAGCATGAACTGGTTTTATCATGTATCCTTAACCTTGGTCTCATCTTGTCACAATTACCCATTTGAGAATGGAGGAGATCCTGGAATCAACAGGGATTTGCTTGTTTATCCTTGGGGTATCTGGAATGAACTGGTCTTACTGGGTACCCCTAACCTTCCCTTTGTCTCTGTCATAATGGTAATTTGTTAGCCTAGAACAAATCTTCACCTCTGTCCTATGGTCTCCTGAACCTGCCGTCTTGGGCTGTCCCATATCCTTGTCTCCATGACATTATAGTGACTCTCACTGGGAGCATTCTAGCAACAAAATGATTACTTTTCTTCTCACATTCCAATTTCCCATGTTCTTTAAGATGGAAAGCCTATTTCTCAGCTAACTGCTGCAAGGGAGCAGGAATTTCCTCCCTTCCAATACGACCTTGAGGGTCTTGATGCATATTGAGAAGGATATGGAAGTAATTACAGCAATGGAGTCTATAGGAGGAAGCAGCAGGAAGTGAGAGGAATACTAAAGGAAGCCTTTATATGCTCACAAAAACAGCAGCCCTTGGATTCAAGAAGGCAATGTTTATCATCCCTCTTGACATAAAGGAAAAACTTTTGGAGGACTTTGGGACATGGATAAGGGCTCACAAACGGCAAAGGGAGAATTTCCTCTCCTCACAAAGTAGTATTAATTCAAATTAAATAAAATAAAGGAGATGGGGTTGTTAAAGGACCACAGGGTGAGGTCCTATGCAGGCAAAAAAAATGATTCAAAATCCACTGGAAAACATGGCCCTGGGGCATAACAGGAATGGAAAACACATGGTAAGTCATAAAGAGCTGGCAGAGCCAAGAAAAGATAGGTTGCCTCCTAATAAGAGGTCCTGCAGGTGTGCAAGGCCATTTCAGAATACACAGAGAGAAAACAGGAGAATAGGTTGTGTGGGATTTTGGAAAAGAGTCTACTTCAGTTTAAAAAGCAGAGGAAACTCCAGACATTGCACAGTCTCTGGCTTTAGCCCTACACTCTCATGACCCTTTTGTTCAAAATGACCATTGGCATCTCAAGTCTATTCGGTGCAGACTCCAACATCCTTTCCACTCCTGTGAGCCACCAGTAAGGGTGAACTGAGAGATCAGCTGGGAAAAGCAGAGCCATTGTGGCCAAGAGGAATCGTTCTGGGGGTTGTTTAGTAAGCAGGAAAGTGAAAGGTTGAAAAAAAAAAACATACAGGGATTGAATGTTACCAGCCAAAGAGGGCAAGGTGTAGTGGTATCTTACAACCAGGAAACATATCTGAGTCATGTGGAACCAACATATGTTCAAAGCAGCAAATCTGAATGCATCTCCTGCAACCTCAGTTCTTGCCTCCTTAATAGAAAGAATTCAACCAAGAGGCATAAGGCACAAGGAGAAACCAAGGCAACATTTAGAGCAGGTGTGGAAGTTTATTAAAAAGCTTTATAGGCCGGGTATGGTGGCTCATGCCTGCAATCCCAGCACTTTGGAAGGCCGATGTGGGCAGATCACCTGAAGTCAAAATGTCGAGACCATCCTGGCCAACATGGTGAAACCCCGTTTCTACTAAAAATACAAAAATTAGCTGGGCATGGTGGCATGAACCTGTAGTTCCAGTTACTCAGGAGATTGAAGCAGGAATCACTTGAACCCAGGAGGTGGAGGTTGCAGTGAGCCGAGATCACGACATTGCACTCCAGTCTGGTGACAGATTACAGACATGTGCTACCACACCCGGCTAATTTTGTATTTTCAGTAGAGATGGGATTTCTCCACGTTGGTGAGGCTGGTCTCGCACTCCCAACCTCAGGTGATCCCCCCCGCCTTGGCCTCCCAAAGTGCTGGGATTACAGGCATGAGCCATCGCACCCGGCCTCAGGTATTTTCTATCTATGGGGAGACTGCCTTTCCCTGGTGTTGGCTGTGACCAATTATTACTTTATTGAGACAATTAAACAACCACTTGACCATAACTTGACAGTTGCCTGGCATTTCTGAGGGCAAGGGCCTCTCCTGCTCTGTTCATGCCTGGCTACCTACTGTAGCATTTAAACAGAAAATAGTATATTTATCACATAGGCAGGTAAGACAAAGGGTCATGGAGTTATGATAAAATGAATAATATGTGACCTATAGTAATAAAGAATAAGAGATTAGAAGAAGAGAGAGTAAAAATGAGACAGGAAGTGGGTGGGAATGGTTCAAGAAAAAAAATGAGTGAAAAAAAAAAAAGCTGTAGTTCAAAGGGTCTTATAAGCTTTCTAGAAAATACAGCGTATGGGATAGTTGACAAAAGGCACTTGGCAGACATAAGTAAGATATTAGTAAGAAGTGACAGAAGAGGCTAATGTTTTGTAGTCAAATGGAGGATCTAAGGTTTTCATGTGACTCTCAACAGATATATGAGTACAAAGAAGGAAATCAAAAAGAGAACCAGTAAGAGATGCTGAAGCGACCGGGCACAGTGACTCATGCCTGTAATCCCAGCACTTTGTGAGTGTGAGGCACGTAGATCACTTGAGGTTAGGAGTTCAAGGCCAGCCTGGCCAATATGGTGAAACCCCATCTCTACTGAAAATACAAATATTAGCTGGGCATGGTGGTGGGTGCCTGTAATCTCATCTACTTGAGAGGTTGAGGCAGGAGAATAACTTGAACCCGGGAGGCAGAGGTTGCAATGAGCCGAGATTGTACCACGGTACTCCAACCTGAGTGACAAAGCAAGACTCTCTTAAAAAAAAAAAAAAAAAAAAAAAAAAAGATATGTTGAAGCACTCAAGTAGTGACAACAGGAAAACAGTTGCCACTCTCAGTCTGATAGTGCAAAGAGAAGAGATAATGTTTATTAGAGTCCCAAAAGAGTTGGAATCCTTGAAATGGGTACACTAGGCAGAGACTATATTCCTGCAGGATGTAGCATTTACTATAACCCCAAAAGTGAAGCCTGGAAGACACAGAAGATAGCTTTACCTATTTTCTTCTACTATCCAAACTCCTCCTGTCATCTCTCAGTGGTAAAGACCAATCTGCAGTCAAAATACAGTCAAAAACGGTAAAGATAGACTAATTGACTGGGTTAGCCTTACGGGTAGGAGAGCAAAGTTCATATCTGGATAGGTTATGGTTAGTCTTAGGTTAATTTGTTGATAATGTAAGTGCAGTTTGACTATTGTTTGCTCCCATTTGCAAGTCTCTCTCTTTCTCCTTTGAACCTTGGGTATTCATTATAATTATCCTAGTCTCATTCTAATCTGTTCATCCCCCCAAAGTCCCTTAACATACGTGGCCTTCCAATTTTCTGATGAAACCAGTCTTAATGGAAGACAACATTGAGAATAAACTCTCTTGGGGACAAAAGCAATATAAAAGAGGAACTTTTAGAGCAAATACATCTATTATGATAGGATGTATTGGAGCAGGGTGAAGGTATACTAGAAAAGAATACCTTTCTATGTTCCTTGATATTGTGCTGCCTCTCTTAAGCCCATGACTAACAACAGAATTAGCATTGTCATTCAAATCCATCTCTTCAATACTGAATGCTCTGGTATAACATCCACTCTGAATATTTAAAAGCTCTGCTCTACCCTACTGTGATGGCTTTGGCTTTCACAAGTAGGTTTTAATTGTTTGGGGAGGTAAAAGGATCTAACTGCCATTCCATTATTCAGCATTTTTACTGTTCACAGATACGTTCTTACTTTCATAGCCTCCCAGTTTATTTTCATGATTAATGGATGTGTCTCTCTCTCTGGCAAGTTTTGAATAAGTCTTAACCTGAACGGTTATAAATGTAGGTAGTTCTTTCCACCTCCTTTATCTACTAACAAGGCTGGTACAGATAAAACAGTACGAGGCCTGTGTAATGTTTCTATAATTATGAAATGAAAAATAATACCAATTTTTGAGATTATTATGTGTCTTAATGTTGGAATGCAGACTAGAAATACATAAATGATAACACAAAGGTATAACTGTCATTTATCATCATATAATACTAGAGATCATAAACCTTTTTAGCTAATAAAAAACAAAAAGAATGGCCTGGTTAGGTTCTCTGTCAATAATAATTTTTAAAAGGTCAGTTCAGCACATGAGTGCAGGTTAGCTCAGGATCAATAAAGATATTGTTTGATATTTCTAAAAAAAATCTTGTTATTGATTTATCTATCTATACATTTTTAAATATTTCCTGTTAGATGCCTAGCTCTTATAAGTTCTGAAACCAGGAAGGCAGAAATCACATAAATGTGACATCTGAAAAAATTACATGTGAACTGAGTATGAGTACCTCGTATAAAGATAAAAGGACTCATAATACTTGATCTGTCTTTAAAATAACCACCACAATAATGGAAAACAAATATGTGAAGACATAATACCAAAAATATGAGAATTGCTATTAAAAAAAAAAGTATGCTGCCTAAAAAGGAAATTAAAGAGGAAATATAATCACAGCTAGCTTATTGAAGTGAGAGAATGGGAAAGTGTTTCATCATTAAATACTTCACTGAAATAAACTATTTATGGTAATGTAGAATATCATAGTAATGTGAATTATTGGCAAAAGAGTTAAATATATTTACGGTTTTAGCCAAAAAACAAATAAAAAAAAAAGGTAGGGATGTAAGTAAAGCTTTTAAATTCCTAGCTGCTTCTCATTTGGTAGATGCCACTAGTTGTTAATGTAAATTTATTTGTGATTAATTATAACTGTCAATGAGAAATTTTGTAGAACTAAGTACTGGAGAAAAATATAAGAACACATGAAGAAAGCTACATAAGAAGCCTGACATGAAACAGGCAGACATCCAAGGAAGTTACTCTAAGGAGCCACAAAAAACAAAATCCCATCTTTAATAAAAAGATTTGGAGATTGAATCTGTTTCAAAGATTCCCTGATTAACTGTCTGGAAACATTAAGTGTCAGATTAAGCATTAAGTTCAGCTCATGCATACTGCTTTCCATGTCTTAGAAAGGGAAAGGACTTTAGAAGAACCAATCTGTAATATAGAAGATAGGAAAAATGGCCCTTAATAGAAACAAGGAAATATTAAGAAAAGTAAACCATAACTGAACAATGCTGAAAAGTTTAAAGAGAATTAAAACATAAATGACTTTAGATAGGAACAAAAAAATATGATAAATAGAAAAAAAAATCTGCAATACTGGATATATAACATTAATGTGGTTCTTCATTCATATAATTTTCTAAGAGTTTTGGACAAAGTGCACCCTGTGACTTTCATAAACTGTTGGTAGAAATGTAGAATGGTAAAATTTCTTGGAAAATGTTCTTCAACTTCCTAAAAAAATTAAATAAAGACCGATCATCTGACACAATCCTTCTACTCCTTGGTATTTATGAAAGAGAAAAAGGAAATATATGTCCTTTTAAGGACCTATACACAAATGTTCAGCTTTATTTGCAATAGCCAAAACTTTATTTGTAAAAGCTAAAAGAAGCAAAAAAAAAAAAAAAAAAAAAAAAAAAAAAAAAAAAAAAAAAAAAAAAAAAAAAAGGAAATGGCACAAACGTTTATCACCAGATAATGAATAAAAAATTTATACATTGTTTATCCAATGGACATCCAAGTGATGATTATCCAACTGATAACCATGATATCCAAATTATCCAAATAACATTCAAATATTTACCAATGGATAAATGATTATGGTCTATCGATACAATGGGATACTATTTATCAATTGAAAGGAATAAAGTATTGATGCACGTAATGAGATGGATGAAGCACAAAATAATTATGCTGTATAAAATAAGCCAGACCAAAATACAAGAGTACATACCATATCAATTCATTCTATAGGTCTCAAGAAAGTAAATAGTAATATGCTGTTACTGAAAACAGGTCAATTGTATTTTGGAGATGTGGAGTAAAAAATAGTGTGAGGGAGGAATTACCAGCGGCACCGGTAAAATTTTAGAGGTGATAGATATATACTTTCTTATGATTGCAGTGATGGTTTCTATTGTGTATTCATATGTGAACATTTGCCAAATCATATAATTTAAATACACGTTAAATGTGTGTGGTTTATTGAATATCAATTATTTATTAATAATACTGTTTAAGAAAATAATTGTGAGAGTCTTCATTCCTGAAGGGACCCTGAGACTTTTGAAGAAGCTACAGCACCCCATTCTCTTAAGTACAGTGATGTCAGCCACAAAATAATATGATTACTTTGTTAAGTAATCTCCTTTACTGAAGGACTAACTTTTGCTGGGTAACAACTTTCCATTGGGGTATTTCACATTCATTCATTTATTCATTCATATATTCTTTCATTCATTATCTTATCAACATATCTCTCTATGTCTGGCTCTCTGTAAGACCCTTCAAACTCAAGTTGTCTTAAATTGAGCAAGTTATCATTTTCCCATGTCCTTTACAAGTCTTCTCTTCTTCACTTCTTAATTTTAGTTAATTGCGTCATTACTTAACCATTTGCAATAATGTTTTTTTTCAGCAAACATTAGTGAGGGGATTCAATATAATTCAAATACTGAATTAAAAAGATAACTAAGATTTAGTCCATGATCTCAAGGATATTAAACTAATGTAGTAGAAGATTTAATATGTAAACAAAATGTAGTAATATAATATGTTGGTTTTACAGGCTATGATGTGGACTAATTTTTTCTGTCAAAAGTAATTTTAAAAAGCTTTAAATAAACATAATATTGTAAAAAACAATTTGAGGAGTGACTTTTTTTTTTTTTTTGACAAGAGGGAGGGAATGTTATCTCAGTAAACAATATCAGAAACAAAAGCATAGTATAAAATGTCGTTGTTTGGACAAAGATGAATACTTGTGGTTGTTATTTAAGGAAATAATGTGAAAAACTGCTTTCAAATTAAGTTGCCAGTTCTTAAAAAGTCATAAAACCATATAGAAATATCTTCTGAATAGACTACTAGAAGGAGGAAGGCCTTGAATGTACCGTTGCTTGAGGAGTTGATGGGACTAGTATCTTTCAGGCCGATTCTCTGCGTCCTCAGAAAATACACGGTGATATTCACACCACACATGAAGAATCCCTCTCAGCCTTTTCACCTTCCTAAGACATCAGATTTCTTCCTGCAGATCATGTCAGGGACATTCTGACATCGTGTAGTAGACAGATGTTCTACCTATATTCCCCTTCAAAGAAGGAATTGCTGCCTATTTAAAGTGTGGTCAGTAGAAAACCTCCAGTTGTCAGCTTCTTGGGGATCTTCCTTTGTGGCAGGGGACAGTTTACTCAAGGTATATTTTGCCTGAGGCAGCCAACATTCTTCAGCTAACTGAGGAGGGATTATAAAGCTGTAGCTATTTTGGTCTAATGCTCGAAAAGTTAGAATGGAAATCCCTGCTTCTGAGCTCTCCATCAATAACTTGACTGAAGATATTTAGGGTAGCATTGTATTTCAACTCTTCCCTCTATACAATCCCGGTTCCTCCTCCTATTTTTCAAAGAGATTAATCATTAACAAATGCATTGCACCTCAAACTTCATTTCAGCTTCTGTTTCCAGAGAACTCAACCTGCAAATCATCTCAGCGTCATTGAATATTTGACATTGTCAAGGCTAGATTTCAGTCAACCAACCAAATAAGTAGTAGAATTACTCCTGATGTCTAAACTAATATATTCAGTCAAGAAACAAAAGTGTCTCCATTTAGTATATTGCCTCAGTCTATCAATATGCTTTGGCTTTCTTGATTTAATTATCTTGTATCCCTATTCCCTGCATATGTTTTTCAGTTGTGTTGCCTTTATAAATTCGCAAATCTTGCCCATATTTTGAAATATAAACTAATCTTCTGGGTCTGATTTTTATCTTATCTCTGAAGCATGCTAAAATATGATTATAATCATAAGCCTTGAACAATAAGCTGTGGTGGACTTGTGTCTTGAGGAGAAATGACATCTCAGTGCAAGACAACAGCCTACATTTATGAAGTAAGATAAAATTAATCTCCTCATCCACTGGTGGAGATGCTGCTTCCACAGGTAAAATAATCTAAAAGAAGTTTTAATATTTAAACGTTTCAATTACTATCAAGTGTCAAAATTCATCCCTTCTCCTTCTACTCCCACATAAGTGACAATTCCATAGAAGTGACTTTAAAAAGTAAGAATTCAACTTGTATAATTATTTTTCAACCAGCATAATTTAATTTGGGGTATAATTTTCATTGTAGTCTCCTCAGTCGTTATAAGATGTAAGTGATGTATTTTAGGACCACAATAATACCTCTCTAATTCTCTAACTGTGATTGGTAAGAAAACTTTAAGACACTGAACTTTTATGTTTATTTCTATAAGCCTCTTGGAATAATCAGAAGCCAGCTTCCCACCCTCAGTTGTTAATGTCAGTATTAATACAATAATGGCCAACAACTGCCTGATCTTAGATAGTATAACCTACGTATTAGTCCATTCTCATACTGCTGTGAAGAAATACATGAAACTGGGATAATTTATAAAAGAAAGAGGTTTGATTGACTCACAATTCTGCATGGATGGGGAAGCCTCAGGAAACTTAGAATCATGGCAGAAGGGGAAGCAAACATACCCTTTTTCATATGGTGTCAGGAGAAAGAAATGCATAGCAAAGTGGGGAAAGCTCCTTATAAAATCATCGAATCTTGTGAGAACTCACTTACTATCACAAGAATAGCATGGGGGACTAACCCCATGATTTATTCTCCTCCCACAGCATCCCTCCCTCAACACATTATGGGCATTACAATACAAATTATAATTCAAGATGTGATTTGGGTGGGGACACAGCCAAACCATATCAAACTAAAAGACTGAGAAGTGTTAATTTAAGTAATTTTGATACCACCACATGCTAAAAATTATCTTTTTCTGTTAACTGTATTCATCATCAAAACTAATTTCAGAACTCTGTATTTAAGGATATGATTCCTGGGACTATTCCTGGTACCACTTACAGGCTATGAAAGAAAACATAAAAAATCCAGAAGCACTGGTTGGTATTGCACCAGAGATAATCAAATATAGGAACTAATGTGTATAGCTTTTAAAATGCTACTATTCCATATGCTGGGGAACCTAAGGGAAGATATGCTGTCACAAAACCTATGTGCTTAGAGAGTGTGGCTGAACAACTGTCACTTGGTCTCTGAAGGCCTGGAAAGGGGTCTCCTGAGGCTCCTGCTTCATAGTAAGTGCTTGGACCTCTTGTGTAGGTGTGTGTGTGTGTGTGTGTGTGTGTGTGTGTGTGTGTGTGTGGTGTGTTGGGAGTGTGGTCACTGTGCAGCTGGTGCTGACATCTCTGACACAGTGCAGATATCTGCTTCTAGGAGTGCTGGCAGACACTGGGTTGGACCCTAACTGCCTTTTGCTGCTAGAAGGATGCAGGCAAAGTTGGAAAACGGGAAGAAAATTATTTTTTACTTCCTCCCTCTTTGCGTCTCCTTCAAGGCCCCCTCCCCGTGCCCCCTGCCCCCCGCCCCTTGCTCCACTAATACAAAGGAGAAGAAAACCATCTGGTAAGAGACTTTGGGAAATGAAACTTAGAGTATAGTCTTTCAGGCCCAGTGTTACTAAGAAGCATACAGAAGCGTGAGCTGGGAATTCAGAAACAATGAATAAATATCTTGCTCCATCATACTCAGAAACTAAGATTATTTTTTTGAAAAATGGATTAAAGTAAACACAAAAATACATAAACATACAGCAGATTGATGACCATGCTATCCACAGTGGAATAAAAATTGAAAATGCATCACAAAAACTAAAGCTTAGTCCAAATATCATAAGAAACAATCAAGTTGGACTTTAGTTATTTTTGAATGATATTATTTTTCTTTTATTTTGTGTTAAAGAAAATGGGCAGCTAAAGAAGATAATTGAGTAAGAACACAATTTATTGCCGTTACTGCTCAAATAGGTTTGCTTTTTGTTTGTTTATATAGTTAATTTTATCAATCTTTTCTTTTACGAGTTTTGAGTTTTGACTTACAGTGAGAATGGCCTTTCTCATTCCAAAATATAAAGAAATTCAATCAAGCATTCTTCAAGTACTTTTTCTAGTTCCATTATTTTTTGCGTTTAAATAGTTGATCTATTTGGATCTCATGGCATATGGTGCAAAACACAGACTTATGGGAACTGCTAAATAATGGCATCGATTATGGTGCATCAACAATTCTGGGCACAGTAATGTGTGATTGCACTTAGGAAAAATGTTATCAGTTTATTGTTCTAACTGGCTCAGTCATTAGGTTTTACTTTGACAGGGTCTACATGTCATACATAAATGGAATTGTCATTTTTAATAATGTTTTATACAGCTGGTGCATGAATTCTCCTTTGTGTAACAAAAAGATAGAGCCTTAGATCAAGAGCTGGATTCAACACAGGCAGATTTAGCCCTGAGCTCACTTGTGGCACAGTCTCTTTTTACAACCTTAAAACTGGCATTGCATGATTTTGAGTAGAAAATAGAATCCTCATCATGCTTTTGCATTAATATAGCAAACATTTGTTAGCAAGCCTCCTTATAATTAACTCAATTTTCCTCCCTAGGGAAATATTGCTTAAAAACATTTACAGTATGATTAATTGAAATTTATAAATTTGATTAATACTTCAACTTTGGAGCTTTTCACGTATGTTGTTAAAATAAATTCTACTTGAGTTTTAATAATTTCATGACTGTTCATTTTTAGCTCTGTTATTTGCTTTGGACTGTAAAATTCAATAAGAAGAAAATTCATGATCAATAGAACTGGGCGGTGTTGGGCCTTTTAGTCTGGAAATGAATAACATGCCTGTGTAGAGATGACAATGATTTAAGGCTGGGAGAGCAGGTCTTTATTTACCTGCTATTGAAATCAGACACAGCATTTGGTCTGATGCAGTAAATATTTTATAATTTTATTGGAAATTATAACATCCTTGCACTCACAAAAGCCAGTTTTCTATACAGTGTTACATGACATCTTCACAGTAATGATAAATTAGATTCAACCTCCAAAATATCCAAACTTAGCCATTTATAAGGAAAATGGATACTGAAGCAATCTTACTTCTCATAACAACAATCTTTACAATTCTGGTCTGCTGCCAGATTAATTCTTTTTGGAATATATTAAGTTTGTTTGCAAGAAAAGGGAAAATGACTTAGTAGCATTTGTTGCATGTTCCCTATATTTCAAACACTGTACTGCTCTGTGCTATGCATTTTAAATTTGCTATTTGGTAAAACTCCCACAATAATCCATGAGGTTGATGGTGCTACCTCCATGTTGCTTTTGCAGATACAGATTCAGAAAAGGCAATATTCCCAGTTTGTACAATTAGTCTGTGGCTTTCAACTGAGATCACATTACTATTCTACGAAAAAGAAAAATATTAGTAAAAACACCAAGACATTCTTCCCATAGGCACACATTATATCAGCATATATATATATTTATAAAAAATATATATTTTTATAATATATATTATAAACATACATATTTGGAACATATGTGCATACACATACATATATTCAGTGGAGATTGCATGCAAGAAGTTTATATGCATTTAAACTTCAAGTTATGCATCTTCAATTATTCAAAAGGAAAATACATAATATTATTTTTAATCAATACAGACAGAAGAAAGAAACTTGCATTTTACCGAATTTTCCAAATCTTTCATATATATGAGTTCTACCAAGATTATTTTTTAATAAGCAGATACTTTGTGTTACTTTCCTATGATAGTAGGAAAGGTAACAAATTATCATACAGTGACTCAAACCAACAGAAATTTACTCTCTCATAGTTTTGGAGGTCAGAAGTCAGAAATCGGTATCGCTGCATTGAAATCGAGATGTTGGCCACTAACCAACTCTGGAGGCTCTTTCTCCCTCGCTCCCCTCCCCTCCCCTTCCTTCCCCTCCCCTCCTCTCGCCTCCCCTCCCAGTCCCTCCCTCCCTTCACCTCCCCTCCTTCCCGTCCCCTCCCCTCCCCTCCCTCCCCTACCTCCCTCCCCTACCTCCCTTCCCCTCCTCTCCCTCCACTCCCTCCCCTCCCCTCCCCCCTTCCCTCACCTCCCCTTCACTCCTTTCCCTTCCCTTCCCTTCCCTCCCCTCTCTTCCCTTCCTTTCTTTCCTTCTTTTTTTCTTTCATCAGTTCGTTCTTTCTTGCCTTTTGTGGTCAATGGCATTCCCAGGCTTGCTTCCACATCACCTTTGTCCCTGTCTTTATCACCTTATCGTTTGCATTGTGTGTGTGTACTCTCCCTGCCTCCTTGTTATAAAGGTACATGTGATGATATTTTGGGCACATCCAAATAATCCAGAATAATCTCTCCACCTAAAGATCCTGAAAATAATGTTATCTGCAAAGAACCCCTTTTCAAATAAGGGAATATTTACATGTTCCAGGGATTAGAATATTATATATTTTGGGGCCATTTTCAGCCAACTACATACTAGATATTTCCGTATTCCTTTGCTTATTCCTTTGCTGTTGGTTTTAGTGAAAAAAAAAAAAAAAAAAGTTATTCTTTAAATTTGCACTGTGGGTTTTATTCAATAAAGGTCTTCATATATTTATTTGTTTCAATATTTATTTCATAATTCCCCACAACGTGCTTTAAGTTAGGAAATTCAAAAACAACAGAATATTGTTATTTGTTGGGAAATGACACAAGACAGCAGATTCAGAAGTGATAACTATGCCAGTTTCAGCTGAAGCAAACATGCAGAATTGTTAAAACTATTGAACAAAATTTCATTCAACTGTAAGCACTCCCAACATCAAGATAAAATGCTGAACCACCCACACGCTCTCCTTCCATACCCTGTTTAAAGCTGGTTGGTATATGGTTACAATTTCTATTTCTAGCAAAATGGTCTGACATTTTCTCTTGCCTTGTTTCAGTTTTACCTTTGTTTACTGACAGCACCCGATTTAATGTGAAATGTTTAATTCATATATTTGAAATCAGATCGAAACTATCCCTGGCCACGTTGGTGGTCATTTGACTTTTCTGTAAATCAAAAAGGATTCTATATATAAAGTATTCTGGAAAAAGCATTGAGGAAAAGTAATGCTGACTGAAGACAGGCAAGAGAGAGACAACGCATGTGTAAGTGATTTCATTGAAAAAGAGAAGCAATAAAAGGGAAAAGAAAAAAGATAAAATTTTAGAAAAATTGGGATAAAAGTAACTTGAATCTACAGATTTAACAAGTACAAGATATTGCATGAAAAGTTAACACAAAATATTTTTAAAAAGGGAAGTAGATATCCTACTGGAGATAACTTTTAAAGACAAATAAATTATTTTTATTCATTATCTAGATGAAAATATCAAGTTGTCGGTAGGGGAAAATGAAAACAGACTGTCTTTCCACACCTCCTTCACTATAGTGGGAACGTACATAAAACTTTTTCATGAAAATCAAGCATAACTCCAAAATTCTATAATCAGGCAAGCTGATACTCAAGTTTTCAATGTGGAAGCCATTTATAATATGAAATATTAACTGAAAGTGTATAATGTGTTTGTCCCTTTGAAGAAATTATCAGAGGATGTTTCTGTTTACTAGGAGACTAGTGGAAAAACCACAGAAAAATAATTATATTGAGCAATATATCCATTTATTTGTATGGTGTAAGTTATAATAAATGTTACCATTAATTATACTATTATGTTTTGCAATATGTAACACTGCAAAATGTAATACTAGGAAAGCTGACAATGTAGAAAAGGTATATTATACAGAAATGAAGAGAAGAGAAGAGAAGGGAAGGGAAGGGAAGGGAAGGGAAGGGAAGGGAAGGGAAGGGAAGGGAAGAGAAGGGAAGAGAAGGGAAGAGAAGAGAAGACGGGAGGGAAAGAAAATATGGGGAGAAAAAGTAGGGAATGGAGAAAACAGATTTCTTCATGGTTCAAAGTGGGAAATAGGCATTGATGATATAAATTATTAAGAATATTATACAAAATCATAATTGTGAAGGTAGCCACTAGAAAGTAAATACAATTATTTCTTAAAAGAACATATTCCAAAAAAGCAATCTAAATGCAGACTAAGTTTTAAAAAACAAAAGGAAGAAAATTTCAGACCTATGTATACAGTTTGCTACTCTTTATGCTAAATAACTCTACAAGAATATAATTACATATGCACAGATCGAAAGGCCACACAATTAAGGAGTAACAACAATTGCCCTGGAGGGGAGATGAACTGGATAGAGAAAAAAGTGGAGGAGAAACTGTTTGTAATTCAGTTTATTTGTATCTTTTTAAAAATTTACAATGTATACATACATATATATCTGGTTAAAATCAAAAATGTCTATAGTAGAAATTAACAAGTAAGCAAAGGAGGTATATGTGAAATGGGTATTTGTGGAAATAATTGAAATAATTTGTTTTGTTTCACACAATACTCTACAAACAGCTCTGGATCTTCACCTATATATGGATGATTATATAAAAAGTGGGAATGGTGTAATTATTTACTTTAAAAATTTCAAAATGCCTAGAGTATTGAATAGTTATCAATAGTTTTTATCTAATAAATGTCTCCTCTAGCCATATTAAGAATTACTTTATTCTCAATAGGTCTGTGCTCTGGTATTTTTAAGTTGAGATAAAAGAAAGAAAATATATAGTAAGTAGGAGAAGCAGAAAGTGTGAGGATCAGCTAAGACTTCCAGAAAGCAAATGATTGATAGCAATAGAGAGGGCAGCGATGATACTGATACCATGGCCAAAGGGGACAGTCCAGATTAATGAAATGCATCCATGCTTGACGCTACTGTCTCTCTCTCTCACTTTCAACTTTTCTGCTGCTCTGATAAGGAAACTCTGGTTGACAAACATAGTTATAAGTGATTAATGACATCTGTGAGCAGCTGAAAAAATATTTAAATACAGAGGAAATACTAAAGCAATGTACTTACTGAAAATTAGTATTATATTAAGTGATAAAGAGATCAATTTTTACTGTGAAGAATTAGGCAGCAACACTTGAAATCCTAGAACTATATACATCACAATACCCTCTCTCAAAATAATAATATAAATTCTTCAAAAACTGAATTTTCATAGCATGGCCATTTCTAAAGGAATTCTGTATAAAAAGACTGTCAATTTCATATATTGTAATGTGGCCCAGTATAAAGATCATTGGACCTAGAGTTAAGGAGGCTGCATCTCAGTTCCTGGCTTTGTCCTATTTGGTGTAATAAAGATGAATATTGACATTTTGTTGGGATCCTTAGTTCTGACTCCAATATTTACTATTTGTTGTCTGTTTCAGTCAGTCAGAAGCCACTGTGTGTATTTTAAGGTAAAAATTCTAAGAATACAGTATATAAGCAACCACAATAAAGGCTTAGGTAATACAGATTAGAGAAACTGGTACACTGTAAATTTAATTATATTAATATATTTGATCATGGGAAGAAAATTAATAGTAAACACCAAAAGCAGTTAATAAATCAAGAAACCAGCTTGACATTTTTAAATTCTCCAATTTTGAACACAGAGAGAGTCACAAGACAGGCACCATAAAAGCCAGTAGTCCTGGCTCAGGGGATGTTTATGTTTCTAGGCTCTTTTTTTTTTCTTTAATTGCCAGTGCTCTTAATATTTGAAAGCATTAGTTATGCAGTAGATTCCTGCTGCTTCTTACATAGATTTTTCTTGACTCATATACATCGTTTAAATTGACCTGTTTTGGTTTTAATTTATCCCTAAGATGCCTTAACTCATAAGATATGACCAAAAACCCAAGTAAGATACGATACACACAGTATGCTCTTAAACCCAGGGTGAATGTCCTTATCCCAGTATCCTGGTATCTACTTGGCTCAGTGAGACCAGACTATAAAGTCATTTTAAGAAATGTAAGATTGTAGAACAGGTGCGGTGGTTCACGCCTGTAACCCCAGCACTTTGGGAGGCGTAGGCGAGTGGATCATGAGTCAGGAGATCGAGACGATCCTGGCTAACATGGTGAAACCTTGTCTCTGCTTTAAAAAAAAAAAATACAAAAAAAATTAGCTGGACGTGGTGGTGGGTGCCTGTAGTCCCAGCTACTGGGAGACTGAGGCAGGAGAATGGTGTGAACCTGGGAGGCAGAGCTTGCAGTGAGCTGAGATTGAGCCACTGCACTCCAGCCTGGACCACAGAGCAAGACTCTGTCTCAAAAAAAAAAAAAAAAAAAAAAAAAAAAAAAAAAAAAAAAAAAAAAAAAAAAAGAAACGTAAGATTGTTATGGTTTCTCTTTCGATAGTTTATTAATTTTTATATGAATTTACAAAAGAAATACTAATTGAAAAGGCAAAAATGATCTATTCTCTGCTTTTATAATAACATAATGCAGTATAAAAATAATAGGAAAACATCTTTAGATAGTAAATTTATAGCACTTGCTTTTATGTGAAAAGAGATTAATTCAAATTATCATCTAAAAATGGGCATTAATTTGCACAAATATTCTTTGGAATGTCTATAAGTTATACATGACATCTAGATTAAACTACTGATGATTTGTCACATTGAAATATTTCTTCAAAGTATAAGAAAGAAATTAATTATCATTAAATTAACATCTTATTAGACCATTAGACCAAAGTATATACTAGTAAATCAACAACCAATCTTTACCAAATAAGCACACAAGCACACACTAAGACCTATCATCTGTCTATTCACCAAAGCCAGTACAATATTTTGACAAATTAAACGCTCTAGTTTATCTACAAAGACTTTTTTTTTTTTTTTTTTTTTTTTTTGAGATGGAGGCTCGCTGTGTCACCCAGGCTCAAGTGCAGTGGCTCTATCTCGGCTCACTGCAAGTTCTGTCTCCCGGCTTCACGCCATTCTCCTGCCTCAGTCTCCCAAGTAGCTGGGACTATAGGTGCCCACCACCATGCCCGGCTAATTTTTTGTATTTTTAGTAGAGTTGGGGTTTCACCATGTTAGCCAGGATGGTCTGGATCTGACCTTGTGATCCACCCGCCTTGGCCTCCCAAAGTGCTTTTATTACAGGTGTCAGCCACCACGCCTGGCCTCAAAGACTTTCTTAAAAAATGAATTGCTTCAGAGCTACTCTGGTAGATAACAGACATTACACAGTGCTTGTAGAGCTGGGATAATCACAAGAATAAATGCGGCCTGTTTTCCATTTTTATCATACGGCATCTGATATTAGGTTGAAATTACAGATTCTGCGGCCAGGCGCGGTGGCTCAAGCCTGTAATCCCAGCACTTTGGGAGGCCGAGACGGGTGGATCATGAGGTCAGGACATCGAGACCATCCTGGCTAACACGGTGAAACCCCGTCTCTACTAAAAAAATACAAAAAACTAGCCGGGCGAGGTGGCGGGCGCCTGTAGTCCCAGCTACTCGGGAGGCTGAGGCAGAAGAATGGCGTGAACCCGGGAGGCGGAGCTTGCAGTGAGCTGAGATCCGGCCACTGCACTCCAGCCTGGGCGGCAGAGCCAGACTCCGTCTCAAAAAAAAAAAAAAAAAAAGGAAATTACAGACTCAAAGTAATGAAGTTTCTTTACAATAGGAGAATGACATAGATATCCTGAGAACTCATTCATTCTTATTTAATACTTAATTCAAGGAAAATACAATTAAGTTTTCCTTTGAAATATGACTAGAATAGAGAATGCTCTAACCACTATCTGCTACTCCATGTCAGTGTATATGAAAATATCCTGCTTTAGATGGATTAAGTGTGTACCAGAATGTTTTTATACACTTGGATAAGAATATAAATAAAGTATCATTTTAAAAATTCTTTAATTTGAATAATGCTGTCTCTAACATTGTAGATGGTTTCAGGAATATCAAAGTAAATGCAAAACCATGTTTATATCAATTAATTGACTATCAGGTCCACTTGCCCCCCGAGAATGTTCATCAAGTACCTAACTCCAATGTTAGTAAGGTTTTAATTAGGTAGGAGAAAACTAAGCTATATTTATAGATTTGATTTTGTCCTACCTCAAGAACGACAATTGGCTAGGCTATCTTGAAATCTAAAATATTTTTTAGCTCTTGGCACAGGGAATTTCTCTGTGTCATCTAAATCAGAACAAGGGCTGCTGCTGAAGGTAGAGGGTCAGGAGTTGACTGGCAGTGGCCATGGAGGAACATGTTTATGGTCTGCCACTAAGTGAATAAAAAGAGAACAAATAACACTAAAGTTTAATCTCATTTGTGCATTAATCATATTGATAGAGGTTATGCTGGAAGGACACACCAAATTTATACTAGCAGTTATCGCTCTATCATGGAATTGAGGTGATTAATATTTGTTATCAAGTTTTTCTCAATTATTTTCTAATGTTTCCATTATGTGTAAAATTTGGTAATGTCCTAAAAGGGAAAAAGGAAAAAATCTGGATGAATTTCAACATGATCAACATTTTTCTTTTATGTTTGTGATATTAAGCCATTACTTTAAAATATCCAGACTTTGACAGAGTATAAAACATGATTAGATTTCCAGCAGCAGCTCATGTGGCTGAGAATAACACAAGAGGCATAATTGACCTTCAGACTAGAACTGAATGCCAGAAGAAATGTTCATCAAAGAAGAAATCCTATAAGGAAAAATCAGGACCAGTAGCCAAAGAAAATTTTAGCTACCCAAATATTCCAGTCTGGTTTCATTCCAGTGGCCTAACTATATAATACCTTGAAGTAAATCTGTATCATTGGTCTTCTATCACATAATTAAAGCTTTATTGACAGTGTCATTGCTTTTAAATTATTTAGATAGATATAAGACATAGCCCTTAGCTTTTGATAGTCTCCCTTTTTGTGCACTTATGTCATTTTTTACTAGATTCTGCCAATATAAACCTCTATCCTTTGCCAGTGTGATCAGTAATCTAGTGGCCAACAGAATAGAAGTGGAACCATGTGGTGCCTGCATCTGTCTTAAATAATAAGAGGTATATATTAACAATGACCGACTTTGAGCTGCCAATTGAGCTTACATGTTGAGAAGAAGTTGAATAGAAAGCTAATTGATTGCATTAGTTACTCTTGACTACATTTGTCAAGTTAACTGCAAGAATTTCCTGCTAATAGGGGGAAATAAATATAATAAAAACAAAATAAGGGAGTCCAGAAATGTTGAGACTTTCAAGTTTGACAGAAGTAACTGCTTCTCATCGTAATCAAGAAATAAAAAGCATCAAACAAAGAAGACCTTTGAGCAACAAAGGCTAAATAGACTCACTGTTGCAGCAAGGATCAAGTCAAGGGCACCCCTGCTGCACACATTCTTAAGAGTTCTGACTTGATTTAGGTGTCTTAGATCAAAGACTCAGTTCAGGTTTGACTCCCAGTAAATTCTCTCTATTGGGCAAAATAACTCAGAAAACACAAATAAAAAGTAGGTGTCTCCAGAGAAGCTTGACATGTTTAAAATACAAATAATTAAGACAAGAGAGCAAAGCAGAAAGAGTCAAAAAAGCAAAGAAGCAAATCTAAGAAGTGTGCATAGAAATGAAATGTGGATGAAGCGATCAGTACTTGTGGCTGATTGAATCATATTGATAGGAAGCCTACTATATTTTAAAGACACAATTACGGCTTAGACTGAAAAAAAATCTGTGTATGTTTAGGACAAGAATATACAGAAGTACCGGAAATACCACGACCAGAAATAAGAGAACTCTATTTTTCAACATCCCCAATCTTCTAAGGGCAGGAAGCAAGTTAAGAAAAAGCTGCGAGGTTTCCAAAAAGGTTATGATTTCCGTTGGGCCTTTACCTGAGAATTGGTAGAAAAATGGAGGGGAGAGAGTTACCCAGAGAATGGAAAGAAGAATCACAGAGAAAAATGGACTGAACATCTCCTCACACTAGCTATCCATGTGGATTTCAGAACTGACACACAGATCTGTCTGTATTTTTTGTTTCTTTCTGAATGGGAGTCTTTGCTGAGATTAGACAGTTCCCTGGGTATGTTGCATAATTTCTGTTTATGAATGTTTGCATCAAGAAAAACTACACAGGTATTTAGGATAAAGAGGCTAATATAAACAATATTCTGACTGTGATATCAAGAAACTCAACATGTATCTTGGATGACATCATGCATGATGCCATGCATCATGCATGATGCAGATGGGGATTCCACGATGCCTCCACTGGAAAGAGCTACTTGCCTTTTGTTATATGGAGAAAGTGAGAACCAAGTATTTGGTGAAAAGAGACGTGGAGTGTTAAAGACATTATTCTGTTCACCATTCAGTAGTCCCAAATCTGGGAATAAGAGGAATTATATTTCCAGATCCACTTGCAATTGAGTGGGACCAAGTTACTAGTTCTGTCCAATAAGCAGTGGGCAGAAAAGAAGGTCAGATGTCAACTCCAAAAGTCATTTTTTAATTGCCAAGTCAGTGATTTTCAGATATTTTTTTTTTCCTTCTGGCATAATGGAAAGCATTCAGCATAGTTCTAAAGGTTTGAGTCATTAGTTAGCTAATTAAGCAAAGCAAACTTCATAAAAATTTCTATTTGCCTCCAAATGTGTGAGAACTCAAGATGTTATTGGTTTGTGTCACTCAGGTTTTTTTGTTTTATTTTGTTTTTACACTCCTTTCACTAACAAGCTTATGGTGACATTATGGTTCACTTTACATACAAAGAAACAAAGGTTATCCCTAAATTGGCCAGGCGTGGTGCCTCATGCTTTAATCCCAGCACTTTGGGAGACTGAGGCTGGTAGATCACAAGGTCAGGTGATCGAGACCATCCTGGCCAACATGGTGAAACCCCGTGTCTACTAAAAATACAAAAAAAAATTAGCCGGGCCCGGTGGTGGGCGCCTGTAGCCCCAGCTACATGGGAGGCTGAGGCAGGAGAATCGCTTGAACCTGGGAGGCAGAGGTTGCAGTGAGCTGAGATGGGGTCACTGAACTCCAGCCTGGCGACGGAGTGAGACTCTGTGTGGAGGATGGAGAAGAGGATCCCTGAATTGCCTCAGGTCATTTAGACATCTAGCTATCATTTGAACTCTTGTCTGTCTCTAAAATGCTCTTTTTTTTTTTTTTTTTTTTTTTTTTTTTTTTTTTTTTTTTTTTTTTTAATGCTTTTAACTTATTTTACCTTGGGGGATATCTAATCCTCTCAAATACTTTAAATACAGTAGTAACTATAGCACACATCTATTGTATTCATTCTGAAGGCCCTCCCTCTCCCCTATTCTTGTTATAAAAACTGCTATTGGCCACATATATTTTATCTATGAGTAGACTTCTATTCAAAGCACAGAAAGTCCTGCTTTCTATCCCTGCACTGCTATAGTCCAGAGGTACAATTTTGGAACAATCAGTGTCTTCTCCACAACTTTTTCTTTTCTTTTCTTTTTTTTTAATTGAAATGGTTAACAAATCATTCTTCAGAGGCAAGAGGAGCCATTTGAAGTCAAACTTCCCTCTTGTTGAGAAAACCTGACTTTCATGACTCAAAGGAGGGCACTGAGAAAACAAAACCAGACAGAAGAAATGACAAAAACATTCTTTTGGTTCTCAAGCCTTTGTTCCTATCTCTTCTTGAGGAACAGTCTGCCTTTCCTGTAGATTTGAAATCATAATTGAATTTTTTAAATTTATAGATTCTACTTTCCTAAGGCAGTTCCAGTTTTGATCCTGTTACTAATATGAAAGAATTATAAAATTATATGTACAAAAGCCCATGTCATTGCATTTCAATTATGCTTTGGTTTCTAGTTTTTTTTTTTTTTTTTTCCTTTAACTGTTGTGTGTTCAGGTACTTAATCAGCAAATTTCATTTTTTTGTCATTCCCTACTAAATTTAAAATAGAATACTCTGTGACTACTCAGAGAAGAGAATCTACTGAAATGTTTGAAAATATGATTGATCTTTAAGTGTTCATATGACAAAGAAAAAAGGAGATTGGCTAAGTTAACAAAATCATGAATTAGTTCTTACTGTGGAAAGGTCCAATGGTAAGATGTCTAACATTTTTTTGTTGGAATATTTAATTAAAATCAAATAGGACTCAAAGATCTACTTTTGAAAACATGTTTTTATTGAAACAGAAATCTTTAAACTTGAATTTGCCTTTTATACGATTGTCATGGTTGAAATTGCCTTTGCAAAAATGTATCAGTGAGAAAATTATGGCAATGGGAAAGATCTGATCTAGCCAACCTCTCTTTTTTCCCTTTAGCTTCACCTTTGTAAAGCTAATGAGAGACCACCAGGCTAGGGGGAGGAGAGGACCCTTAATTCTGTTATGTACAGTAGGCATGAAGGATTGCCAGTCATTATTCTGGAGGTCCTGCAGATAGTATCACTATCGTACATTGGCTTATAAAGGAATATTTTCATAGTTGTTGGCATGTCTGACACCCATGGCTCTAGGATCCATTGAAACCAGTGGCTCATCTGGCCCCACCCAGAAATGATTCTGCACACAGAAGGACCATTTCTCACACCCCTTTGATTGTACTCCAACAAATCAGTAGCAAGCACCCATTTCCTAGCCATCCCTACCCCTTCCCCAAACTGACTCTGAGAAACCCCTAGCCTACCAGCTTCCATGAAATTGATTTGACTCATGATGCTGTCTCCCAGGTGACATGCATCAGTTAAACACTGTCTTTAACGCAATACCATAGTCTTTATTTGTGCAGCAGTCAGGAAGAACCCCAAGGGTGGTTATATGTTCAACAATGAGGAACAAGTAAAATTAAAACAAGCAGAAAAAACCCTTTTGGTATTTGTAATTATATTTCAATTTGATGATAGAATATATGGATTTTCTCATAAGAAAATACACTTACTACACTTTGCATTGCCTTTGAGTTGTAGACTGTAAAATACAACAAATTCCATATAGATTTAACTTGAGATTGTATGGATAAAATGCCTTGCTTCCAGCTGACCAGAAGTATATTGCTTAAAAACAAAATTTTTAAATAACCTGAGCCTTGTAAATTTGAATTCACTTCATTTATTTTCTCCCTTACTCTCCTGTGTGGTGAAATGAAACCATTCAAAAGACACTTTGATGACTTGAACCAAATCTAGAATCTTAATTTTATTTGCTAGAAAGAGTATTTATGCTTCAAATGTAATGGTTCCTCAGCTATTCTCCCATTACAATTTAGTTACTATCATTTTGGAAAGAATAATTGCAAATTTATTGTGTGTATGTATAGTAGAGCAATAAGTCTATGTAATAAACATTTTAGCCGGGTGTGGTGGCTGACGCCTGTAATCCCAGCACTTTGGGAGGCTGAGGTGGGCGGATCACGAGGTCAGGAGATCGAGACCATCCTGGCTAACACGGTGAAACCATATCTCTACTAAAAATACAAAAAATAGCTGGGTGTGGTGGTGCGCGCCTGTAGTCCCAGCTACTCGGAAGGTTGAGGCAGGAGAATGGCGTGAACCTGGGAGGCGGAGCTTGCAGTGAGCTGAGATTGCGCCACTGCACTCCAGCCTGGGCTACAGAGAGAGACTGTCTCAAAACATAAAATAAAATAAAGCAAAAATAAACATTTTATCCCTTAATTTGAAAGTTTAAACTCAGACTGGATGTTACTTTGACCAAGCCTAACTGTTCATTGTGCTTGACTAGTAGTATTTCTCTGGAGATATATTTATCTATTAAATATTCATTATTCCTTTGGTTTTTATTATAATCCAATATTAGCTTTTTATTATGAGACTTAGAATATATATCTATATCCATACACACAGATATAAGCTTATATAAGATATGTTTGATATAAATGACTTAACATCATCTTTTATTGAAGAATCCCCATTAATTTTGAAATGTTACTTTTTAAAAATAAATGTTGTTGTATGTATTTGAGGTCTTGGAATATATAGATATTAAAATGGCTATTATAATGAAGCAGATTAATATGTCTGTCATCTCAGATGTGATAGATGACAAGAGCAGCTAAAATCTACTAATTTAACAAAAATGACCTAATAGAATAGTTTTGTTAACTTTATTCCTCCTGTTGTACATTAGAGTTCTAGACTTGTTCATCCTGCATATCTGCTATTTTTCATTCCTGGACCTATGTTTCTTCACCCTCCTCCTCATGATGACCACTGTTTCATTAATGTCATATTCTTGAATATATAATCACCACTATACATTTTAATAGCAAAAACATGAATGAAACGCACATAATAACAAAAGAGATTGTTCTAAAAACTGGATTGTAGGGTGGATACTCTAAAAATATATTGTAAGGTCATATTCAGAGAACACATATTGAAATCGTCAAATAATCATATACACTAACAGTGGATAAAGCACACTTAGAAAAAGTGATAATATATCAATCCTTCGCACATCCCAGATACCTGCCCTGAATTATTATTTGAGGTCTTGAAGATGAAGAAATGATGTAAGGATAATCAAATGTATGTCAGATTTCAAAGAATATAAACATGAAAATGTGATTAGAGAATGTAAGTTACATAAGTAATTTGAAAAGTCAGTCTAATCATACTGTCCTAGTAAATAATCACTGAATAGAGGGTTGCATTCACACCTTTCTTAAATGGACAAGTTATTAGCTGTAATTGGCACAGTGTGAGCTTGTGAGCTTCAATAAACCTTTAACTACTTGTGAAATACCTTCTTATCCCTACCTACAAATCCTTTTATTAACTCATGGCTATAATGAATCAAGCAGCTAATTATTAGTGGCTGTGTGACAATTGGGATGCCACTGGTGTTAGAGGAACATAGAGTGTGAAGACTTCTCGGTAATGAAGAAATACATCTTTTCATCTATTCTGGCACCGAAGAAGAGGACAATCAACTCAGAATTGCTTCTGATAATACTGACCTTGCAGCTTGCCTTCCGTGGATTTAGAGTATGGGTGGCAATTTAGAGCACAATTCCTTTACTAAAAATATAGAGAAAATAAGGGCACGAAAAGCAAATGTCCTATTATCACACAGTTAGTCACAACAGATTCAGAAATAGAAATTGTGGTTCCTGAATCCGGCATCGGAGGTCTTTCTAATACATTTTGCTACCTCGACAGACCCTTGCATACTGATCCTCCTATGCGATAGCAAGTCATTCAATATTTGTTGATTCAATATGTGATGTTTGAATACCACTGTGTGTCTCTTAAGTCTCTTTTTTTTTTTTTTTTTTTTTTTTTTTCAGTTTACTTCAGGAAACAGTAAAGATACAATCAGGAAAATATATAGTTTTTAGAATTCTAATTTATCAAAATTCTTGACTGTAAATGTTTAAATGCTCTACACACACACACTCACACAACACACATGCTCACATGCATATTTATATATAGATATATAAACATGTAGAAAGACTAAATAGATGGATATTAGATACACAGATAGATGGAATACGATAGTTTAAGTTGGTGCAAAAGTAATTGTGGTTTTGCCATTAAAAGTATGTCAGAAACCACAATCACTTTTGCACCAATCTAGTATTTTGATTGATAATACTCTTTATTCATATACTTTTATGTATTAACTTATTCATTCAATTTGAATATTTAATATGTTCCTACATTCTGTTAAGAGGTAATGATAATTATTATGTACCCTACCTATAACTTATAATAAATGTATAATAAATAAATGATACTTATTTTAAGTCTTTGACCATTTATTGATGACAATTTACCAGACACACACACACGCACACAGACACACACACTCACAGTGCAGTCATTGTTAGATAGAGGTATGTATCCAGTACTAGAATACTGAACTGTTTGGAATGAGGTGCATAAAAGGGAAAAACTATACTAGTAAACAGAAGTATTATACATAATATTTAATAGTAATTCTGTTTCTATTTGTAGACTTTTTTTAGAACTCTATTAAAGTATAAGCATTTCAATAGTTAGAGCAATAGGATCACTTCTTTTCAGAGCTACAATTGCTGGAAAAGAAATGGAAGTACATCATGCCAGTACGATATTTCCTTTTAGAACAGAAAGTTTAAAAGGATAAGCATAGACTCTTAATCTCCTCTCCCAAATAAAGTAATGATGAGATAATTTGGGAATATTTGAACATGGGATTAGAGGAAAGACGCTAAAGAGTTTGAGTTTGCTAACTGCACCACCATGCAGCAGCAGCGATGCTGCCAGGGTGCCCGCAGGGATAATTATCACCTGGGAGGGAACAGTATTTCCGGAAATGATGCTCATCATCAGATAAAGGGGAGGGCCCATCACAAGCATTCTATGCCAAGCTATAAAGCTTTTTTTTTTTTCCCCCAGAAGGAGTGGTTATGAATTAAGACCCACTGCTGTTCAAATAATTAGGATTTGTGGTGTTTAAGAATTCTCCATTAGAGAAGTAAAATGGTATTAATAGTGTGGCTGCAAGCTGTGAAATACAGAAACATTACTTCCTAAGACAGCTGTTCAACTGCTGTTAGAATATGCAAACTTCCCCAGAAAAAGATTTTTTTTTCTAGTCAATCAGTGTGTGGATAGCAATCAACAATAATGAAAAGAAATAATAGCTCCATAAAAATGAGAGTCTTTTGAGCTATTGAAACAATTATGATACAATCTACATGACTAAGGGAACAGAGAATCATTTGAGTATCAAGACTTCAAAAAAGTTGGAATGAAGAGATCAACCCACAAAGGTGTATTAATCAAATGATAAAGAAAAAGTCTTCTGATTCATTGGAGAAACAGCAAGTTTTAACATAATTCTTATAGGAATAAATATGTGTATAAATGAAAATAAATTTTATTAATTCAGCCAGCAAAACATCAACTGAGCCTTCCATGAAAAGCTTGTAGCTTACTAAACAAATATGATGATATATAAATCTTAAAATTAATAATTATACTTGGTTATTTGCCTATGATGACAAACTGAGGCATTACCATAGAAAAAACACCAAGAGAATCTAAATTTCGAACTTTAGTTAAACTACTTACCTTAACTATTTTCCAACTTTTCAAGATACATAACACAATCCACATACAATTTTTTAGGAAGGCTCTCAGTGACTGCAGTATTTTGTTAAGAGAGGAACAATGTCACTGCATTAGAAGATTAAAAGAATAAATTTCAATATGTTCAATTTCAAATATGTATAAAAATTATTATAAAGCAGAATTTTTTTGCAAAAGACTTCAGTAAATGATACAGTTGAACTTTTTTATTGTGAGTAATATATAAATTCATATATATATAAATTCCTTAGAAAGAAATTCCAAATGCAAAATTTAAATACACACACAAACACACCTATGACTATATATATTTAAATTTCATGTGTGTATGTGTGTGTATATTTTATATATATATATATATATATGAAGACATGTGAGGACACATCTGAGTTCGTGTGCATATATACACACACACACATACACATACACACGGATAGTGGACAAAGGGAAACAAGTCTATGAAAAGCTAGAAATTTCACAAGGGCTAAAGGGAAATTATAACAGGAAAGAGAAGGCAAGCCTAAACACCTTAGAAAAGGCAAGGGAAATGAGGAAAAAGGCACAGTAGGACCTCAAAAATTTGAACAAAAGGTTGTGGACGAATAGGCTAGATAGGTTATGGTGTGCTCTAGAGAGAATACGGAGAGCTGCCGTAAGTAAGGCATATTTTAAAGACAGCCCAGGCCCTGGTTGGCTTTTTGATGTTGCACTTGGGTAGCAGCAAGTGTGGAAACTGCTTCCAAAATTTTACACCGAATAGTGCAACAGAGAGTGAACTTAAATGTCTGAAGATATGAGTGGACTGATGTCTCAACAGTGCAAAATCTGCGCTATGTTTCCTTAAGCACTTATTTTGTTTGTTTGTTTGTTTTTTTAGACAGAGTCTTGCTTTGTCACCCAGGCTAAAGTGCAGTGGAGCAATCTCAACTCCCTGAAACATCCACCTCCTGTATTCAAGCAATTCTCCTGTCTCAGTCTCCCAAGTAGATGGCATTACAGGTGCACACCACTACACCCGGCTAATTTTTGTACTTTTAGTAGAGGTCGTGTTTTGCCTTGTTGGCCAGGCTGGTCTCGAACTCCTGACATCAGGTGATCCACCAACTTCAGCCTCCCAAAGTGCTGGGACTACAGATGTGAGCCACTGTGCCTGGTCCCTTATGCAATTTGAAGACTCAGTTTCTTCATTTGAAAATAACAACTTTGAAGTACATGGCTAAGGAACTGGTGTGCTTAAAGGTACACATTTTCATTTCTGTGACTATAAGAAACTGGTATGCTTGAAGGTACAAATTTTCATTTCTATTTTTGGCACATAATATAATATTTTTCTCTCAAAGTCTGATCTAATCTATTAGTTTTCCTGACTATGTATACATTTTAGACAGTACATAGCTGCCTAAAATAAAGCAGTCTACAAGTTCAGAAATATTTTTAGTTACCTTCAGAGAATGTTACCAATAAAATAACACATGAGATTGGATATCTGCAGTGTTACTTGTGAATAAATGAATGTTAATGAAGCAAGGGCACTTCACAAGTATCTTAAAAATTAGGGTACCTTCTCAGCCAGATTTCTCTTGAAGGTACTATAGTAAATCAACTCTAAACTATACTTGGGTATTGGCATATGCCTGAAAGAGTTTTTTTTTTTTTTTTTTTTAATACTATGATCATATTTTACATAAAAATAAAGAAGAAAATAAAATATAAAAATTAACATTTGCCATTATTTATTATATTTTCTTTGATTCTAAGTCACATTTATTTGACAGCTTTTTTTTTTTTTTTTTTTTTTTTTTTCTATATGTATTAGTTTCTAAAGAAGAATGTTCCTTTTCAGGCTACGGCTACTTAAGTTCTCATTTTCACAGTCTTTATAAAACATTTCTCAAAAGTAATTCCTTTCTGTGTCCTAATTCTCCCGCTTTATGTAGTGAATTGCATTTATTTATTTATTTACTATTTTGATTTTTCAAAAATCTTAGTACGTGGAACAGAAATATTGGATTACAGATACAAATAGACTAGTTAAAATGTCTCCAATTATAAATGATGAAATCAACATTCTCGTGTATGTTTCAGACTTTCATAAATTTAATAGTGTGAATTCTGCTTCCAGGGTCCTATTTGGACAAAAAAAAAAAAAAAAGGTAAATTGTTTATGGACCTGCAAAATACAACTATAAATACAGCAACCTAACAAGCCAGTCTATTTACTCTCATTTTAAATATACAGATATATTCATTTCATTTATTGGAATTTTTTTCTCAGATATCTGGTTTTAAGTTTTGAGTCTTTTTATTTAAGTGTGCACAGTCAACATACATGCAGGGTTACTTACAAGTTGGCTTATACTGGTTGTTACAGCCAATGGCTGTGTTACGTGAGTCAGAGTCTAATCTGATTGGTTGGAGCGACTGGCCCTTCAGGTTGCTAAAGACCATGCTGATTTTCCTCCTTAAGATATTAGGATTTAAATAGAATTTACAAGGGCGTAATTCAGGTGTTGATTTTTAAATTCACTCAATTTTTTTTTTTTTTAAATAGCACACATAGTATGTTTAATAAATAATTATTTTACTAGATATTTGTCTACTTTTAATTTTTAATGTGTGAATACATGTGTCAAAATTATTTGCATTTCTTAATAGTGGAAAATGACGGTCAGATAGCTTTTTATTAATTTTATTTTTTAAAACTATTTCCGTAAGCACCAGCTTAATTGACAATATATAGACCAAATTTATATTGTCGACACCAACTTTGTACATGTCAGGTTATTTCAAGTACAGGTTTGATGTTGTTTGTCTGATTTTATGTACTTGATCACAGAGTTTAGACATGCCCACTCCCTTTATTCTCAACATCAAGTACGTTATATTGTTATATTTGAAAAATGTTATCTTTTCAGTCATGGTTTTCTGTCTGCGTTTGGAGGAATTATTCCATGCTTCTGGCCTTATGACCTCTTGTAAGATTATTAAATTCTACAAAACTACAAAAATCAGCTGTACTTAGAAAAACAATTTTTCTCAACTACACACATTCATCTGTTTCACTGGGGATGTTCATGTTGATCCAAATACGTATCACTAAACCATTCCATGCACATTGTAGAAAAAGTTACCCTATCTGTGTGAATGAAATCTCTTAAGGTCAAAGAAAATCGTTTAGAACTTGTCAAAGTACAAAGAGAAAGAAGAAATCATCATAAAGTAAAGAGATTTCTCTTCCAGATACATTTTTTGCAAACATCCCTCTGAATGTATTATTAGTATTTTATCTGAACTCACTTTATGTTAAAGCAAATGTTTCTTTTCAATTAGAAGAGTTGGAAACAAAAATGTTTTTTTTTTAATAAAAATCCAATATGGAAACTCTTATTATATTTAGGACTTTTCAAACCCTTTGTTTTTCTTTGTGTTTCACTTTCAAGGAACATTTATACATACATAGAATATTTTCTATATATGTGTAACTTTATATTCTAACCATTTTTGCTTCTTACTATAGATTTTATGCATATTGATGCATTCAATAACAACCTTACTTCATAAAGATATAAATGCTTAATGGAAATTCAAATCACAGCTTCAATTTTCTCTCTTTTAAAGACTTCTGATTTTCTCTTACTATTTAAAAGGTTACATTAACTTTAAATTTGCATTCCATAATACATCTGCAATGCTGATATTTAACATTATAAAATCACAGAAAACATAATAGGTAAGTAATTATTTAAGTGAGAAAGGTTAATAAAAATATTGATGAAAAGAACAGCAATAACTTCAAAGTTTAACAAGTAACTCTATGAAGAAATGATACACTTCACTAAGAATCATTCAAACTTGTTAACTGAAAACCTGTTACTAGATCTAGTTATTTGCTTTAGCAACTGATAAAATCCCTCTATAACAAAAGCAACTACATAAAAATAAATTTTAACTATATTTATATCTAAGATTTTAAATTCTTCAATGAAGGAGATATCTTTATTATCTTTCCTTCACCATTTAAACAAGAAACTGAAGATTTCTTCATGTAAGGTGATTCATTAAAATACCAGTGGCTGACTAAATATAAGCTATATTATTTGGTTAAAAGTAGTATTTCCATTAACTCATCTCCCTATAATTTCTAGAAATTAATACTCTTATATTATACCTTGTATAATATTGTTATATAAATACCTTGTAATTTTGTGTCCTTTTCATCCTACATGTTCCTAAATCTGTGAATATATTTTATTCCTTTTACTTCTTATTTGCAAACTGAACAGTTATTTTCTGAGTCCATATTTTTACCAGTATTACAAAAGCATTAATTGCATTCATCAAACAGCATCATCATTATTTCTGAACTTGATCTCTAGAGCTGGAAATTTCTTTGTTCAAGTGACTGCAAGCCCTAATTTCACCAAATATTGTCTTATTATCTAACATGGTAGCCATTTTTCCAGTCTATGGTAATTTCTTCTCTGGTCACCAACTAGCCACTTTGCCTCATATTTTAGGTCACACATTTAGGTTATGGTAGCACATCAATTCTAGACACAAAATTCTGCATTAGCTAGGTTAATGTAGGTTGTACTTCACTGACATCCAACCACAATTCATTTTGATTAAAACAGTTGTTCATTTTCTTTACTCGACATGATTAACATTAGCAAAGGGGTCATACTAATCCTAGGGAGCAAAGGCTGGCATAGATATCATATGTCCATGATGCCTCTTCACTATCATAATAAGGAGAAAAGAATGTTATGTCACACATAACTACAAAAAACAGATATGTGCAAATCAACTACGAGCCCAGAAAGAAGGAGAAGTGAATTGATTACAAACAGCTTTATGTTCATATCAACATATTAACAGCCAAAAGGTAGGAGCAACCCAAGTGTCCCGTGTTCATCAACAGATGAATGGATACACAGAATGTGGTATATATATGTGTGTATGTATGTGTATGTGTGTATTAGACTTACCTATATGCATTCATATATACATACACACACATGTACAATAGAATATTAGTCACCCCTAAAAAGGAAGAAAATTCTGAAACATGTTATAATATGTATTAACTTTCAAATCATTGTGCTAAGTAAAATAAAGTAATCATAAAAATACAGATATTATATTATTCCACTTATATGAGATAACTAGAGTCATCCTAAATTCATAGAAACAGAAAGTAGAATGATGGTTGCCACGGGCTTTTGGAAGAGGAGAGAGTAGAAAGTATTAACCAATACAGAGTTTCAGTTGAAATAGATGAAAACATTCTAGAAGTGAATGGTGATAATGATTGTACAACAATGTTAATATACCTAGTGCCACAGAACTGTACATTTTAAGATGGTTAAACATAAACAAAATGGTAAAATTTATGTTATGTATACTTAACCATTTTTCAAAAATGGGAGCAACATATCTTTCTGTATATCTAAGTAATTATTCAAACTGAAGTTATTCAAAAAGACATCTCTGAAATATGTCTCAATTCTTCTCTTCACATTCAGAATTTATGATCAAAATGTATGTACCATGTATTTGTATAGTCTTATTGATTGTGTTAGCTATTTTATAAATTTTGCATTTTCTAAATGATTCTTGAAATGAGCAGGCAAAAAGATGCTCATATGTACACACACACACACACACACACACATACACACACATACATACAATGTAATGTCTTAGACAATTCAGGTAGCGAAAGTGGTCTTGATTGATTGATTCGTTTATTATTATATATAGTGACAACATCTTTTGATGAATAGTAGCATATCCATTTTGCAAGATCAGATTTACAGAATCTTCAACTACTTAATGCAAATTACAACTTGGAAAAAAAAATAAGAAATATTTTTTTCTCCGTCTCACCTGAAACTCATGCTCATAATAGAGGAGAAGCAAAACTGCCCTAATACCAAATGGCATTACAATATCACTGCCGTGACTTACTGGCATTTTGTTTTCTTCATTCAGCTCTATAAAATGTCAGTTTATGAAATGGAATTACTAAAAATGAACAATGAAAACCCAACAATCAGAAAACACAAAGTTTGGAGTTATTGAGTGCAGTTCACTAGAGAGAACAGCCCTGAATATTTATCAAAAACAATTGTTTATATTTAGAAAAATATGAAATTTTATTCAGTACACCCTAAGGACATAGAAAATTTGCCATTGCTTTTAGAAATGTTCGATAAGAAAATATGTATTTTTAAAAGATAGTAATTTAAGATTTTAAGCTTCTCTAATTAGAAAAATTTATTCATCCCAAAAATACGATTTGCTCATACTGGAAATGCCTGGTATGTCATACATTTTTCCATTTCACTCTGCATGTTTTAGTTCAATTCATTTAGGTGCAAATTCAAAGTTAAACATACAAACAACTAAAAAACATAACGTTAGTTAAGGCAAAAAATTATAGAACTTTGTAACAGTGTTGTGTTTGAATATAATAAAAAGTTGAAGACCACTTTTAAATGTAACCTACATCATCACCTGATTCTTGTATATGTCTGGTTTATGCACACTAAACTGGAAAAACATAATAAGCAGACAAGCAAAAAATAAGATTGTAGTTGTGTGTTAACTTTTGATTGCTGCTGTAACAAATTGACAAAAAGTTAGTGGCTTAAACCAATACCAATCCATTAACTTACAGTTTTGTAGGTTAGAAGTTTGCCATGGATCAACTAGGTTTAAACCAAAGTGTCAGCAGGATTGCATTTTTTTCTGGAGGCTCAAATAGAGAATCAATTTCACTAGATTTTGCTACTTCTACAGGCTGTCCACATTCCTTGTCTAGTGACCTCCTTCCTACATCTTCAAAACAAGCTATGTTGCACTTCTCTGTAAATTGAGTCAGGAAAGGTCTTCTTTTATGAAATCATGTGATTAGGTAAGTCTCACCCAAATAATCCAGGAGTCTTCCCATCTCAAGACTCTTAACCTTAATCACACTCGCAAGGTCCCCTTTGCCATGTAAGGTAATACATTCACAGTTTCCAGGGATTAGGATATGGCTACCTTTGAAAGCCATTATTCTGCCTACCACCAGTTGTCTCTAAATTATATTTTTATAAAAAATAAATTAGCTCGATAGCTTGAGAATGGCAATTTTACTCTAATTATGTACATTATGTTTAGCGTATACCAGTAGTTTCTTCTTCCAATTCAGTATCTCTTAAGTAAGCAATTGCAACTGGAGAGTATGAACTTTCATGTATTTTCTATCCTTAAACATAAAGAGAGCATAAAACCAACTTAGTGCAAAAGAAGATTCCATGATACATTTCTATCAGTGGTTATTATTTTAGTTTTCATGTGAAGATTTCATCCTGCTTGATACTTTGTATCTTCCTTCTGTAGTTCCTTTTCCCTGTAATTTATGTATGCTACAATGTTCACAAGGAAAATACAGGCATTAAAATCAGTTTATGCCATGACACTTCTCTATTTGGTGGAAGTCAAATCTGGCTCAGATATAATAAAAAATATCAAATAAAATATAGCAACACAAATGTCTATATGTAGATACTAACAGTATGATCTCCAGAAATAACATTTCTAAAGCACAGTCTTTGTGGTTTATGGTGAATATGTTTGGTTAAATAGCTGAATATCTGTCCCAGGTTCTTTCCAGTTTGCCTTCTTTTTCTCAAAGGCTGGAAAATATAGAAACTACTCTTCCTAGACTCTTTTGTACCTAAGGTTTCTAATGAAACTATTTTATTAATTGCAATTTTACTATTTATATGGCTCTTTCATGTTTAATTGGTTAATGTTACCATATTTTTATTTCCTTAAATGAAATATATTTCACATTTATTCTTTGTCATTAGGATAATTAAAACAATTAAAGTTTATCCATTTTCATTTAAAATGCCAGCTATGTCTCATAGAATGTGAATTTCTATTTTTATCAGATTACATTCAGAAAATAAGACCTGATTTTAGAGTCTAACACTGAACTATTGCAAGAAAGAAATCACTCAGCTTTTGATTTTTAAAATTTTTTTCAACACATTATCTTCTGTTATGTTGTGATTTTCTTGTTTTTATTAATCTTACTAAGGAAAATGTATCTGTGAATACATTTCCAAGGATTCATATCAAGAAATTAGGCCTGATTGTTATTTCATGTTTTTATGTATTCATTATTCAATAACTATTCAATCTACAGAACTCTCATGATATCTACCTTTCTACCAGAAACCACACATAAACTCTGCCCTACTTAGATTATTTATTGTTGTCTCCACCTGCGTAGACTAGCAGGTCTATTAGAGCAGATAGTTTTATCCTGTTTTGCTCATCAGCATAGCCTTAGATGAGCACCTGATACTTAGCAGTGGCTCAGTACTATTAGCTGAATAAATAAATTTATAGAGTGTCTATTGTATGCCACACACTGTTCTGGGCTCTTGAGATGTATCTGTGACAAAATAAATAAATAAACCCTTATGGAACTTATAAACCATGAGTGGAAGAAGTCAAACAGCCAATAAACTATAGTTATAAAAATTAAGCTATATAGAATACTTAAAGATGATAAATACTATAAAAAGGAAAGAGTATGACAAGGACAAAGAAAGTCAGAAGCCATTGGCCAAGAAGAGGAGTGGTGGGGTTGCAACAGCAGTAGGATTCAATATCATTGTCATGGTAGGATGTACCAAGAAACATTTGATCAAGTCTTAGAAGTAAATGAATTAACTCTGAGGAAAGAAGAGGGAGAGAAAATCCAAACAAAAGACACAGTCACATTAGGGCAAGGAGATTCCATACAGAACAAATGGTAGAGTAGAAGGAGTAGGGACAGGTAGAAGAAGATGAGATCAGAGTGATGAGGAGAGGGTAAAAATCTTGTGACCCTCAGAAGCCAGAGAGTGGATTTTCCTGTTTTATTTTTAGTAAAACGGACCATTGAGGAATTTTTAACAGAGAAATGGCACCTTGTTTACATTTAAAGGGATCATTTAAATGGTTGGCATGTTGAGAATAAATGGTAGGAAGTAGAATGGTGAGTTTTGTAGCACAGAGTATTTACCCTTTCAGTAAAACTAATCAACTGGGACATCTAAGCATAGCTGAGCAATAGCTGCAATGCTTTTTAATGTAGAACTATCAGAAGTATAAATTTTAGAAGTTGACCACGTAGACTTTCTTATAAATCAGAGATGCTGAATTAAGTCTTCTTCAAAAAGAGAGAACGGTTTTCCCTCTCCTTCTTATCTGACGGGGATACGTTTCAATACCCCTGATATTGAAATGTTTTAGGAATTTTAACACTTCATTTATCTGTGTATTTATCTGAAGCCATGAAGGTTACCAAACCATCTAGGTATATACTTTGTTTTTTAGAGCTGATAACCCAGGTGGTTACTAAGTGACTAATAAGCAGGTAGGGTACACAATGTGGATACCATGAACAAGGGAATGGTTTAATTCCCAGTGGAGCTAGGGCAGAGAGCTCAAACTTTCATCACACTACTCAGAACAGTATGAAATTTACAACTTATGAATTGTTTGTTTCTGGAATTTTTCACTTAATATTTTTGAACTGAGATTGACTGCTGGTAATTGAAACTGTGGAAAGCAAAATCACAGATAAGGGGGCTTGTTGTAGATCTTTTAATGTATATTAATTTTTAAACATTTTCTAATTTATTTAGCATTTAATAAATGTGGCAATTTTTCTATTTCTGAGTGCTGTATTTGTGGCTCTAGCATCTAGTATTTAGGCAAACTCCATCATATGTAATTTCCTCAGATTTTCTAGACGACTGCTCAGAATCTACTAAAATATATCCTGTAAAACTAACGGAGGTCATCAAAAGCTTATGTTCAATGGGAACAATTGTTCACTTTTTAAAATGGGGTGCCCCAAATTTGAGTACAGTGTTTTCTCACAAAAACACAAGAAAATTAGACTAATTCCTCTTGTAACTAAAAATGAATATAAATCCAATATATAATATCTACCATATATAAATCTACTATATATCAATGTAGTATACATGAACTTAAAATGAAATTCATCAAAAATACTGCTTCCATATATTTTATAAAGATATTATTTTATATTTTTACTTACATTTCTGCTCCCTAAAATGCTTTTTCAAAAGATGCTATAATATGCTAATATATTTATGACATGCTTCAATCATTTCCCTGCCATTAAGCAATTTAATTTTTTTCCCACCTCAAACCCTGATGAGGAAAAGGGAGAGCAGACTGCAGACTAGCAATATATAATGTAAAAACAAATCCAAAATCAGTCACTCCCTTGTTCCTTTCCAATGAGCACAGAAATAATAATTACTAGAATCTTAATTACAATGTTCTTTTTAGGCCACATAATACACAGATAAATGAAGTGTTAAAATTCCTAAAACACTTAATTGCAAAGACATTTTTTGGCCCCTATAAATTACAAAAACTGAGCTATTCGATGTATTGCCACCATCACCTTCTCATGCAAAATATGAATGAAAATAAAAGGCAAATTTCTTTCTGTGGTATCAGTGTATCTTTGCCATTTCTCTAAGGTGCACTGATGCCACCACTAATAAAGAGATGTTAAAGAATAATGAGCTCAAGGCTCTCATATTTTGAATGGTGAAAAAAATGTAAGTTTCAGAGATCACATAGGGCCAAAATTGTGTAAATGCACACAAATCACTGCAAAAATTATATTTGCTATACCTATTCTTATAGAAGTCCTGTGCATGTAAGTTTCTCATCCGTTACCGGCATGAGAAAATCAGTATTTGACAAAGGAAATTTGTCCATGACAGCTAAATCTTATTTATTCATTTATTTATCACTGAATTTAAAAGTATTATTAAAGTTTTAAGCACTACACTCTTGAAATGATCTCATTTCTATATATTTTTGAAAGGGTTTTGGCACAGTACGCTAGATTTAGTTGAGTTCTAAATATGGTATTAATGTTCTTGCTTACTGACTTAGAAATATAAAACTTTCCTTAAGAACACTTTAGAAAATTGTTTTACTATTAATCTGACTGGCAAAAAGTATGGTAATATTTCATATTCATGATGATCTAGAGTAACTGCAAATGATTTTAAGAATAAAGACTCTCCATTCTGTACCAGTGGTCTAATCTTTGGAACACCCATTAAAGTGCCTTGCATAGAGTGTCTAATAAGCAGATTTACCTGGAAACCTCAATCCTATTTTATTTTATTTTATTTTATTTTATTTTATTTTATTTTATTTTATTTTATTTTATTTTATTTTATTTTTTTGAGAAGGAGTTTCTCTCTTGTTGCTCTTGCTGGAGTGCAATGACACGATCTTGGCTCACTGCAGCCTCCGCCTCCCAGGTTTAAGGCTATCAATCTCTTTCTACGCATCCATCTATATATATAGAAACTTTCACAAATATATGCAGAAGGACATTATTGTGTTTTAAAAATCTTAGTTGAATCATGTAAAGGAAAATGATCAGATAAATATATGTCCCCAAATTTTATATATGTTTGAATGTGAAAACAAAATTATTTACTTCCATTTACATATGGAAGAATTCATATAGAAGTGAATTTTATTACATGCTATAGACAGCTTCTAGAGATGATTTATGGATTCTCCCGGAATCCTAAAATTCAGTGACTGATTGATTTGCCTTTTTAAAAAAATCAATAACTGATTGATTTGCCTTTTTAAAAAAATCAATAACTGATTGATTTGCCTTTTTTAAAAACAGACAATACATAATCATTCAGATTTGAATAATCAAAATGTAGACAAGCTAAAATAAGGAAACTACAATCCTTAATAAATCTACTAATTGGTAATGATCTAGACATGTTATTGAAAAAAATATGCTTAATCTAAACTACTAAATACAAATTAAATACACATTACCATTAAAATGTGAATTATCGGCCGGGCGCGGTGGCTCAAGCCTGTAATCCCAGCTCTTTGGGAAGCCGAGACGGGTGGATCACGAGGTCAGGAGATCGAGACCATCCTGGCTAACACGGTGAAACCCAGTCTCTACTAAAAAAAATACAAAAAACTAGCCGGGCGAGGTGGCGGGTGCCTGTAGTCCCAGCTACTCGGGAGGCTGAGGCAGGAGAATGGCGTGAACCCGGGAGGCGGAGCTTGCAGTGAGCTGAGATCCGGCCACTGCACTCCAGCCTGGGCGAGAGAGTGAGACTCCGTCTCAAAAAAAAAAAAAAAAAAAAAAAAGTGAATTATCTAAATATTTTTTGACATTTATAACTACTGTTATATAGATACAAAGAGTTGATGAAATCTAAGAAAATATTTATATTTGTAAAATTTCTAAAATGTCAAACTTTTATAAATGTAATTGATGGCATTTTATAAATTATTTACATACATAAATAATAAACTTTTATTAATTTCATATATATTTGTTATATATTATATAATTTACTTAGCAAAAATATTACTAGACATTAAATATGTAAATTATATTAAACCAATTGATGAAAAACCCGAGATAGTAAGCTGAAAAAGCTCTCTCTCATCTTTCATAACCAGGAAAAAAATATAGATTTTATCAATTTTATTTCCTTGAATTTTAAATTTTCTGCTTCTACTTGTACTATCTACTCAATAACAAAAACAATTTGAAAAAACAACAAAAAATGTCCTATAGTAGTTGAAATCTTATATATTAAATAAACCTTGACCATAGCAACATATATTTTTGTTTTGCATTTAAAACAAAGTATTAGTCCTAATCAATTAAGACCTATTGTATTGGCCATTTCAAAATGCTATAATGAGCTTATTCAATTATTCATCATTAAACAATTCTGATTGCATCATTCATTCATACAGCATGTATTGAATGTTTATCTTAAAGAAAATAACATTTTTAGGTAATTTTACTTTTTAGAGAAGAATAACAGAGAATAATACATATTTTTACTTTTAATTATTGTTTTAACAGAGATGATACATGCACTATATAAATCTTTGAACAATGAATGAGACATTCACCTTTAATATGTGTCTGCTATTAGAAGGTACAAAATGTATTAGTTCAGGTTTTGACACCGAGAAATAGTGTAAATACAATAACACTTAAAGGAAAAGAATGTAGACCTGGTGCTTGGTGATCAGTAGGAGATCTGAAATGATTGATTCTGACTTGCCCCCTCAGTTAGTGTAGAGTTTAATATTTTATGGGAAAATAAATAAAAGTGATATTATCATTTACGTGTAAGAATATACTACCATGGACATAAATACTCACATTTAAAGGCTTACTAAGCCACAAGAACACTATAAAGTTTATTTTGTTTTCTCTTATGCCTCACATTTGTGCTGTGATACATACATGACCAGAAGTTGGTACAGATAAAAAGTGCAAAATTTGATGAAGATCTCTGTCTTATCATTACATGAGAAAGGAAAAAATTGGAATATAAGACAAAATTTTTTTTTAATACTAGCTACTTTTGAACACTGCTTTGCTCAACAATTTTGCATCCATTAAAATAAATATGGGAATCAAATATTTCAAAGCATAGCTATAAAATACTTGTATGTAGAAATTTGTTGATGCCATCCTCAGGATCCTGTCCATTGTCTCATTTTATTTATTTACTTTATCATATCTTTTCCTTCAAGGTAGGTTGAGCTGATGACACACACAAAGACATACACTCATATTCATATGCACACACATCCCAAACAAAACACTCAAAAGAGATCTAATTAACCTATTGCCCAAATATTTTCAAATCTAAAATAAGTATTTTTTTTTTATTTTTTATTTTTTTGTAGAAAACATAGTCAGTTCATTCCCAGTCTTTATTATTTTGTTGTGAGTTATAGCTTGGAAGCATGTTTGGCTTATATAATCGTTGGCAAAATTTTCACTGAAATGTCTAACATATAAGAGAGTAGAACAGAAAGGCTGGTTATAAAATTTGAGCCAATAAATGGAGATCAAATCAATATTGATTTCCAAATTGCCTTATCTGCTTTTGCCTGTATAATTAGGCACTGTGTCTTGCCATATATTCACGCACATAGAAAGTAAGTATAGAATCAATGAACTAGAACTATTTTTCAGATAAGGTTTCAAGTTGTTTACTTGCTTCAATTCTGTAAATATATTTTTTATTCCTAACATAAACAGCAGGACTAACGTATAGAAGGAGGTCATAAGCTACCATAGTTTAATTTGGGTATTTTTAACTATCAATAGTATCATCTTTGGTAAAACTTTGCCATTTCTTTTCTTTCCTCTTGTCTTCTTTAAGCATAACTGCTGGATGCCTGCAAATTCTGCTTTGTTCTGTATGTGGACAATGGTGCAAATGTTTTTAACTGTAAGAAAATGTTTGATTTAACTGAAATTGATAAACTTTTGCAAAGGGTAGTTTCATAAACAGTATAACTTAAAAAACGTTTAGTTGAATTGTTCCTTCTCTACTAAGTTTTCATCTTCCTTTGCTGTATGGCTGGTTTATATTTCAACATGATGTCTAATTTATATACTTGGTTCAGACATGCAGTTAATTAAATTAGCCATTAAGTAGATTGGGAACTACTAAGGAACAGGATTTTAATCGGTGTGTTTTCATGACTAAAGATCAGTAGAGGGGAAGTTGGAGTTATAGTTGATCACATATTCCTAAATTTTGATTCAGATTCATTTAGAAGCAACACAATCATGTAATATAAATCTTAAGACGTTATTAGTGGACTTTTACTATTTTGCCATTCATGAATTCATAATTCATTCTGAGTTTTCATTTTCTCAATTTAATTAAAAATTTATTTGTAATTAATGTAAAACCCTAGAAACAGAACTTGAGGAAGTCTTAAATTCTTCAGAGTTCCATTTGCTTCCTGTTAAGTTGTTTCTAAATTAATTTACCTGTTGAGTTCATTTTTATTAAACATTATACAAACGGCAAGAACAATGCAACTTTTTCTGGCAGTGACTTCAGTGTATGAAGGGCAATGTAATTATGTATGAGGTTTCACTTTCGAGAGGTCTCTTGAATTTTGAAAATTATTATCTCTATGTCAACTTTGAAACACTTGAGAAAACAGCAGCTGAACTAGTATCTTTTATCAGACAACAAAATAAAAAAGTACCTTTGGAATACTACTGATTAAAATAATACCTAATTAATTTATTCTTAAATTTAAATTTATCATTTTTTATCAGAAAAATTAGATAACAATTTTGCCCCAATCAGATTTAATAATTTATCTAAAAATAATATGTGTAAAACATTTTTTGAAAGAATAATTTTACTTCCTTAATTGTTTTTTTCATGTCCTTGGAGAAAAGGTGGTTTTATTTGGTAATCCTAACTTATTATTTATGCTTCTTGTATTACAAATATACTCCTGTGATATCTCAAAATAATTCCATGCAGTATGAAGTAATTATAAGATACTCAGAAATTAATAATTTTAGTACTAATATTGATATATACTTATGTCATCTCAGGCATGTGATGAGTTATTTGTATAAATTATTTTATGTATTCCTCTACCACAAATTTATGAAGAATATAATAATATTCAAAGGTTTTATATGAAGAAACGAATATGAAAGTGATTAATAGTCCAAGAATAAACCTATTAAGACCATCGATCCCCAACCTTTTTGGCACCAGGGGCCAGTTTCATGAAAGACAAGTTTTCCATGGAAGGTGTTGGGGTAGGGGATGATTTCGGAATGAAACTCTTCAACCTCAGATCATCAGGCATTAGATTCTCACAAGAAAAACACAAACTAGATACCTCACATGTGCAGTTCACAATAGGGTTCCTGCTCCTATGAGAATCTAATGCCACCGCTCAACTCAAAGAAAGAACAAATCGGCCGGGCGCGGTGGCTCAAGCCTGTAATCCCAGCACTTTGGGAGGCCGAGACGGGCGGATCACGAGGTCAGGAGATCGAGACCATCCTGGCTAACATGGTGAAACCCTGTCTCTACTAAAAATACAAAACTAGCCGGGAGAGGTGGCGGGCGCCTGTAGTCCCAGCTACTCGGGAGGCTGAGGCAGGAGAATGGCGTAAACCCGGGAGGCGGAGCTTGCAGTGAGCTGAGATCCAGCCACTGCACTCCAGCCTGGGCGACAGAGCAAGACTCCGTCTCAAAAAAAAAAAAGAAAGAACAACTCAGGTAGTAATGCTTGCTTGCCTGCCACTCATCTGCCGTGCAACCTAGATCCTAGCAGGCCACAGGCTGGTACCGGTCCATGGCCTGGGGGTTGATGACCCTTGTAATATGTGACTCAGTCAATATTCTAACATTGCTTTTTTAAACTCTAAAGCCATATTTTAATCTTAATTTAGAAAATATATGAGACTCAATTTCTACATCTGTTAAATAAGGAGTTTGAAACAGTTGATCTTTTAAATCTGATCCCTTTCTCAAAACCTATGTTCTAGGACTGAGTGAATTTTAAAGCATACATATTTTTTTCTGTTAGTAGGAATTTTACAGTGTACATAAACATAAAAAATTAGTAAGGAAAGTGATTGCTTTCATTATCTCATACTTTTTACATGCCACAAGCAATATAGTAAGCCTAAGATGATTTTTCAAGAAATCATCTTAAGATAAAAAGATAAAGATTTTATCTTTATAGTGAAGTTTATTAATTCTTAGGAATCTGTGGCTCATGTTAAGAAATTTCAGAATATCTGTGTGCGCAGATATGTGTGGGACATATGTGAGAATACTCACAAACAGTACCATTCATTATAATCTCTTTATTGGAATGCTAACTACATCAGAGAGAAGATGCTTCAATAATTTTCCATTGCTTTAACTCAATGAGTTAATAGAGCTAAGTAGAAGATAAACTTATATAATACAGTACTCAATAGATATTTTTGTATTAGTAAATAATAATAAGTAGCCAAAAATGTAAACTACAGAAATGTTTACTGATTGGTATTTAAATAGTGATGGATAGATAAATATGCTTTGATAGCTCACTGATAGATGGATAAATAAATATGTCTTGATACATGTACATGGTAGATGATAAATATGAGTAAAACTCGAGTGAACCAAACTGTATTAAAAAGTAAATGAAGATTAGATATATAAAATTGAGCAAATTAAAGCAAATTTCAAAAAATGACACATAATATGGTAACACCTTTACAAAACTTAAAAACAAGAAAAAATTAAAATGTAATTTAGGAATGTATGTCTTATTTCATTAGTCCTTTATTATATACTTATTAAGAGTATTTTAATATTCCATCATTATAAATTATGAAGCTAGTACAAATGGAAATTTAGAGTCTAAAAATACAACTAGATAAAACCATTTTTGAAAATGAAATAAAATGATTATCACAAGTCTTTGATTAGTAGTTAACTCTGAAAGTGAGGGAGAAAGTTTGCAAAAGGGAACATAGAAAAAGACAGTGGTTGGGATGGATTCTAAATCTTAAGATGTACCAATAAATACATATTATTATTATGCATTATAGCTAGCATATAAAATATTGAGTAGTTTATACATAAGTATTACATTATTACATACTACAAACCATTCAGAATGTCTTAACACAATGTCTTAATGTTACATTTTCTTATTATAGTCCTATGCAGTCAATTTTTCATTTACAGTTGAACTCTGCCACCTAATAGAATTTCATTGTTTTGTAAAATTCTGTAAATCTCATTGCATTATTAAGTAGTTTTCAAAATATGCCAATCTCTAACAATCAGTATACTGTAGCCCAAAATTCTTAATTTTATCAGGAGCCTTGCCATAATTAATATCAAATACTTCTTTGCCTTTTTAAAAAAATTGTTATGAAATATATAGATAATGGTAACTATGTATGCACATCATTTCTAAAATAATAAATTTAATGCCATATTTATATATAAATGATCAAATTAGTTACAATAAAATAATGTTAATTCTCATGAATGACTAAAATAAAATGTATAATGATAATGAAGTAGTCAAATGATTTATCTATTATGAAAAACTTTGCAATTAGGAGAAATTAAGTGGTATTTATTTTAAATATATCAAGAAAGAAAGGACAAGTTACAGTGGTAACAACTAGAATAAATAATTTCAATGAGACATTTGTATATAGAAGAAAGAAAAGTATAATAAGAGGAAAAAAAGAAATAGGGAAATCGTGCCAAGATAAATTACAAAGGAAATGAAGAAAATGAGAAAATATGCTATTCTTGGATATAGGGCTTATTATAAATGTAATTATTATGATAGAGAGTAGAGCAGTGACAAATTATCACAGAAAACATACTGCCTATATTGAAACCTCTCCACATCTGAGAAAAATATTCAATGTTAGGTCCTTAAAAGGAACTTTAAGTGCAAATCTTAGAATAGGCAAAAGTGAGCAGAGAGTGGTCATGAAGAACCATGAATCATGAGGTTATAGAGAGGTTGTAGATATCAAAAAAACATCAGGTGAAAAAGATACAATCCCCTAAAATAATGTAATTTTAACCTGTGATTTTAATAACATAGATTTTTAAATATTGTACTATATATTTTTTCAAAAACCTATAGAGATTTAGTAGTAATAATTTAAAAACCCTTATTAATGAAATTTAGGGAAATATTTGAATTTTGTAAGGATCACCTTTCTTAATATTATGTGTTAAATACAGTTATTTTTATCTTTATAATATTTACAATTATATTTGTACTATTTCCTGTAACTAAGCCAGTGCATTAAACAGATTCCAAACAGGTTGAATGTTCATGACATATTAAGTAAACAAAATGTGAAAAATATGTTACTCAGCACATTAAAGATATTATATATTTAACCTATTTAAATTCCTCTTCAAAATAACATCCTAAATTATTGGACTCTGTCATGCAGATTCATGTTTTAAAATCTTACTGGTTATCAACTCCTTTTGATCTTGAGTGGGGCATTTTGGACTTCCATGCATTCTGGAAAATTCTTCATTATGAAGGACTCTTCTTATTATGGGGTATCAACTGGCCTGTGGCTACAATTTTTTCAGTACCATTCTCTGATCATTATGACAAAAAAATTAATACAAAGATTTCTACAATTTATTTTAGTGTGTAGTAGTGTTTTAGTCAAAAACTACTGTTCTCAACAATGAACATATGTACACTTAATCTTGTTAAAGAGTCTTATCTGGACTTTCTTATATAAAGCCAGTATTTAGTCAAATGCTTTCTTTCAGACAGAGCTTTATCTATAAAGCCTTACATTCTATGTTCCCATTTTGCACACTATTTTATTCTATCCTGTTAATTTGGAAAGCAATATATCTGAAAGATAACAAAGAGTAAATTTGGAAATATTTTTAACAGAATGAAAGTCTATACAAAATATTAAGATATTTTAAACTTTGTTAAAGTATTTTGGGGAGTCATTCTGTTAATTAACAAAAATATTGGTGACTAATAATTGTGGAAAGGAGATCAGTGGTCTTCCAAAAACCCCTAAAGAGGTAACCTTCCTAATTCATAATCCCTATGAATATGTTAGGTTACATGCAAAAGGTAATTATGGTTGATTTTAACCCAGTGAGACCAATGATAGATTGCTGATATACAAAGCTGTAAGATAATAAATGCATATTGTTTTAAGTCACTGAGCTTGTGATACTTTGTGACTGAAGCAAAACAAATATGATTATTAGTGTTTCTAACACCTTTATTAAAGCTAATAAAATGATGACTCTCTCATGGCATCATATCTTTTTCTATATATACAATTATATCATCTGCAAACAGGGATAGTTTGACTTCTCCTCTTTCCCTTATTTATTTCTCTTGCATGATAGCTCTGGCTAGGGCTTCCAGTACTTTGTTGAATAGGAGTGGTGACATAGGGCATGCTTGTCTTATTCCAGTTTTCAAGGGGTATGCTTCCAATTTTACCCATTCAGTGTGATGTCAGCTGTGGGTCTGTCATAAATGGCTCTACTTATTTTGAGGTATGTTCCTTCAATGCTTAGTTTCAAGGGTTTTTAACGTGAAGGATGTTGAACTTTATTGAAAACCTTTTCTGCATCTATTGAGATAATGAAGTGTTTTATATTTTTAGTTCTCTTTATGTGATGAATCACACTTATTAATTTAGGTGTGTTGAACTGACCTTGCATTCCAGAGATAAAGCCTATTTGACATAGTGGATTTGCTTTTTGATGTACTGATGGATTAAGTTTGGTAGTATTTTGTTGATAATTTTTGCATCTATGTTCAAGGATATTGGACTGAAGCTTCCTTTTTCATTTTGTGTCTTCCAGGTTTTAGTATCAGGATGATGCTAGCATCATAGAATGAGTTATAGAAGAGTACTTCCTCAACAATTTTTTTGAAATAATTGCAGTAGGAATGATACCAGGTATTCTCTATACATCTGGTATAATTTGGCTGTGAATCTACCCAGTTCTTGGCTTTTTCTAGTTGGTAGCCCTTTAATTAGTCATTCAGTTTCAGAATTCATTATTGGTACATTCAGGGGTTCAATTTCTTTGTGGTTTAATCTTGAAAGATTGTATGTTTCCATGAATTTGTCAGTTTCTTCTTGGTTTTCTATTTTGTGAGCACAGAGGTATCTACAGTAGTCTATAAAGGGTAATTTTTATTATTATTTCTGTGAGTTCAGTGATAATATCCCCTTTGTCATTTCTGATCGTGTTTATTTGGATTGTCTCTCTTTTTTTCTTTATTAGTCTAACTAGTGATCTATCTATCTTATAATTCTTTCAAAGAACAAATTCATGAATTCATTCATTTTTTGTACTTTTTTTATGTCTCAAATTCTTTCAGTTCAGCTCTAATTTTGGTTATTTATTGTCTTCTGTTAGCTTTGGGGTTGGTTTGTTCTTATTTCTCTAGTTCCTCTAGATGTGGTGTTTGGTTGTTAATTTGAGATCTTTCTCACTATTTTATGTGGAAATTTAGTGCTATAAACTTTCCTCCTAACATTGGTTTAGTTGTTTCCAGAGATTCTGGTATGTTTTATCTGTGTTCTCCTTAGTTTCAAAGACTTTCATGATTTCTGTCTTAATTTCATGATTTACTCTGAAGTCATTCAGAAGCAGATTGCTTAATTTTCATGTAATTGCATGGTTTGAGTCATTTATTTGGTATTAATTTTAATTTTTATTGTGCTGTTCTTTAAGAGTGTGGTTGGTATACATTTTTTTTTTTAATTTACTGAAGACTGTTTTGTGTTCAATTGTTTTCTCAATTTTAGAGTATGTGCCATGTGCAGATGAGAAGAATGTATATTCTGTTAGTTTCATGTGGGGAGTTTTGTAGATGTCTATTAGGTGCATTTGGTCAAGTGTTAAGTTCTGATTATCTTTGTTAGTTTTCTGCCTCGATGATATGTCAAATACTGTCAGTGGGGACTTGAAGTCGCATACTATTATTGTGTGGTTCTAAGTCTCTTTGTAGGTCTCTGAGAACTTGCTTTATGAATTTGGGTGCTCCTATGTTGGTGCATAATATTTAGGATTAGGATACTTAGGTCTTATTGCTGAATTGAGCTATTTACCATTATGCAATGCCCTTCTTTGTCTTTTTTTTTTTTTTTTTCTTTTTCTTTATCTTTCCTGGTTTGTAGTTTGTTTTGTCTAAAATTAGAAAAACAACCATTGTATTTTATATTTTTCATTTGCTTGGTCGGTTTTTCTTCAACCTTTTACTTTGAGCCTATGGATGTCATTGCATATGAAATGGGTCTCTTGAACAAAAACACAATGTTGGGTCGGGTCTTGCTTCTTTTTTTTTTTTTTTTTTTTTTGAAACGGAGTCTCGCTCTGCCGCCCAGGCTGGAGTGCGGTGCCGATCTCAGCTCACTGCAAGCTCCGCCTCCTGGGTTTACGCCATTCTCCTGCCTCAGCCTCCCGAGTAGCTGGGACTACAGGCGCCCGCCACGTCGCCCGGCTAGTTTTTTGTATTTTTTAGTAGAGACGGGGTTTCACCGTGTTAGCCAGGATGGTCTTGATCTCCTGACCTCGTGATCCGCCCGTCTCGGCCTCCCAAAGTGCTGGGATTACAGGCTTGAGCTACCGCGCCCAGCCAGGTCTTGCTTCTTTATCCAATTTGCTACATTGTGCCTTCTGACTAGGGCATTAAGCCTGTTTACATTCAAGGTTAGTATTGACATGTGCAGATTTGCTCCTGTCATCATGTTGTTAGCTGGTTATTGTGCAGACTTGTATGTGATTGTTTTGTATGTTAATGGTCTAGGTACCTAACTGTGTCTTTGTAGGGGCTGATAATGTTCTTTCCTTTTCATATTTTGCACTCATTTAAGGACCTCTTGTAAGGCAAGTTTGGTGGCAACAAATTCCCTTAGTTTATCTGAAAGGGATCTTATTTCTTCTTTGTTCATGAAGCTTAGCTTGTCTGGATATAATATTCTTGGCTGGAAAGTATTTTCCTTAAGAATGATAAATATAGACTCCCCAATCTCATTTGGGTTGGGATTTCTGCTGACATGTCTATTGTTAGCCTGATGGGGTTCCCAATGTAGGTGCCCATTCTCTCTAGCCACCTTTAACATTTTTCTTTCATGTTGATCTTGGAGAATCTGATGACTATCTATCTTGGAGATGGACTTCTTGTGTAGTTTCTCCCAAGTGTTCTCTGAATTTCCTGAATTTGAAGAATGGTCTTTCTAGCAAGGCTGAGGAGGTTTTCATGGACAATCTCCTGAAATACATTTTTCAACTTGTTTGCTTTCTTTCTCTCTATCTCATTCAAGGACACCAATAAGTCATAGATCTAACCTCTTTGCATAAACTCATATTTCTTGGAGATTTTGTTCATTCTTCTTAAGATTTTTTTTATTGTTTTTGTCCAACCAAGTTATTTTGAAGAGCCAGGATTTCAACGGCCTGTGCCAAAAGTGAGTGGCTCTTCACCTGCTCAACTCATCTCTTCCCTGTGAGTCACTGGTGGTCAGGAATGAGTCCAGGTACATAGTATCCCCCATTCAGAGTTCCCATCTTCCTTCCCCTTTAGCCCAGTGTCTGTGTCCTGCATCTTTAAACTCTCAAAGCCTTCTCTCTGAAGATCTGCTTTGAGTGTGACTGTCTTCCTGATGTCCCAATCCCTTAGCAGGAGATGTTTCTCCTGGTTGCATCTAGTTGACCATCTTGCTTCTTTTCAATAACTTCTATCATGACTTCATTTGTCTGTCATCTGTTACAATTAAACAATTAAAATAATTGTTTACACAGGCATTGTGTATTTTCTCAGTTTATAATTCAATAACACTATATTAAAATTTGGATTTCTGTCTGATTATTTTGTTAAGTGTATCAGAACCATCATGTCCACAAAGTTATTGGTCAATTCTCTAGCTCTTCTTATTTGGCCACTCAGTATCCTTTAAAATAACTGATCAATTCCTCATTCTCAAAGCTTTCTTACCTTTGGTGACAGTTTTAGTTTTAGTTCTGCTGAAAATCATATAATTTGGGACAATGGATTGTATCACGGCAGTTTATGAAGGAGGTAGTTCTCAAAGGTCAGAACTGAAGGAATGGAAAGCACGAAGCAGGGGAGAAAAGTAAGGAATGTGACGGTCTATTAGTTATCTGCAACCAGAAATGGTGGCCCGATTTTGCTCGAATCTCTGAGAAGTATACTAAACATCTCCCAGAACATCCCACCTGAAAGACTGGAGGCTGATGGATCTATGAGTGGCTTGTAGATTACCCCAGTGCAATGAAGCTTACTTTTCCAACCCATGTTATATAAGGATCATCTGATATCCTGTGGCATTCTTGGAGACCCTGTGAAAGGCATACAGAACATGTTAGAGGCAGAATGCTAGTGGTGGAAATGACTCAGATGTATTTACCACACCCAGGACTGAAAGTAGAGTTGAGCCCAGGGAATGTTTCCAGACACTTCACTCTTGAATTTTCAATGACTTCTCTGGTGATTTCTCTTCAGTCTCATTTTTTTTTTTCTTTTGTAAGTGTGTCCTCTTCAATCTTTATATGATATAATTTCCCATATTTAACCCTGTGAAATATTTTCTTTCATTTGAAATTCTCCAGAGTTAATCTTATCCCTTCCTGTTATTTTACATACCATATTTCTGCTGATGACTCAAAACTTTTTATCTTCAGAAAAAAAAAAAAAAAAAAGGGAAAACAACTTCTTTAATTTGGACTCATCTATAAGAGTACATTCTTTGCATTTTTAAATGAATTTCTCATAGCCATTTTAAACACAACATGATCAATCTGGCTCTTGAAACTCATCCAAATCACATACCTAATCCTACCTTCTCCTTAATAGATAGCAATTCCATCTATTCAGTAATAGAAGCCAGAACTTTAGACATGAGTCTTGACTTCTTTTATTTACCCCTCACAAAAAAAAATAGTTTTTATTTCTTCAAAGTATGTGTAGCCCTCATCTCTCCTTCATCACTATTATCATTCTATAACAAACAGAAGAAATATTTATCATGTTAAATACACTGATGAGAAAATAAATTACTTTCTTCAGGTATTTCTATAATACATGAACAGCTGGTCAAATATATCAAGGGATAAACATCTATCAAACAATTTTTGCTTTTAATGACAGTCTGTTACATATTTGTATCCAACAACAACAATATTGAGGTACTATGGTATTTTGCATACAATATGCTTTAGAGCTTATTAAGTACAATATGTGGTTAGAATATACAGCTACATGTTAACACCTGAATATATATATATGTATATAGGCAAAACATTTCACCATGCTCATCTTTAGTACAAGTAAATTATCTAAACATTAGTCAGGTCTCATTAAAATTAGTCACATAAATTTTTTGAAAGTAAGTTTTCCATCTCCCTTCAGATACAAAACATTTAGATATTTTTCTCTTTTTAAACATGGACAATATTTTAGATCAAATATGAGCATTCCTGACAATGGGACTTGTACATTCTGTCTCAATAATTTAGAGAGGTAAACTGTTTTAAGTGTTTTCTAAGCAGACTGAGACAAAGAATAGTTACTTTTGCAGGAATTTTGGTCCTCACACATATATGTACTTCAGTAATAGTTACAAAATTTTTACAGCTTACTTTTGACAAAGTCTTTAAATTAGATAGGCAAAACTTCAGTTTGAATGAAATCACTAATTCCAATTCCTGCCAGCTGTAACACAAAAATCTTTAGATAAGAGATTGATGTTTATCTCACCAGAACTTTCACCGCTTTTCCAAGATTTTAGCCCATCAACATAATTGAATCAAAATGTTTTGCTCACAAAATTTTTCTTATTATTCATTTTTAAGTAGACGAATGCTAGATTTTGTACTACCACTTTTTATTTGATCTTTAGTTTTGAATTATCTAAAGTTTTAGATACATTTAGTAGCCCATCTCATGACCAAATGCAGAAGCTTGTCAAATTTAGGAAAAGAATCTCAAAGAACTGGTAATTATTTTAATAATGACAATTTCTAGTCTTTAAGAATGAGTTTTTTTTAGAAATTGAGAAATGTAAACATAAATAAAGTGAAATTTGAGTGCATCAGCTGTTTCTTCAGTTGCTTCATGATGGAATACTATACACAAAGCTCAAGACAAAGCTTTAAAAGAGAAGAATAATAATACATTTTCTAGAAAATTTGTAATTGAGGAGAATGAATGGTGAATTTGCAGCCTGTTACTTCTTTCATAGTCTTAGGACGTGATCAGCTAAATTCTTGAAAGTTCAAACGGTAATAGGTAAAAGCTCTGATGATCTCAAACTTAGCTTAAAAACTCATAGAAATGTTGCCATTATTGGGTTAAAAGCATAAAGCATCAAGTTCTATTAGTGACTAAGTTACTTCTTAGGTTGGTAAATTTCGGAAATTCTCTGTCTCTTAGTTTTGTCATCTGTAAAATAGAAGCAATAGTAGTAGAGACATTATTACACTTGTTTGAATTAATTGATATTGTATATAAAGGACTATGTTTGTATTGTATATAAAAATTATTGGCACATAGTAAGCAAAAGTATAAGAGAATTGATATGACAAATATATAAAAATTACATTAAAATATATCTGAATAAGTATAAATCAACATTCATATAATATAATTTTTCAATGATGTCAGAAAGAATAACATTTTATAAGATTAAACATTTATTCATTTAGAATAACTAACGGAGGTTATGTTAGTATAGAATTACATTATTTATATTTAAAATTATTTTATTTATTTTTTAATAGTTAATATATTTGTACAACATAGGAAATTGTATATATATATATTTTTTGTACTGTAGTTTATTAACTTAAAAAGTCTTTTTAGATATGAATCCAAAATGTGTGTACACATGTATACACATACATATACATAAACATATACATATACATATGCTTTTTGCACTAATGGTTAAATAATATTTCATTGAATGAATGGACCAGTTTCCTACATATCTATATAATTAGACATTTAAATTCAGACATTTAAAATTTTTCACATCATTGGTTAATAAATTCAGTGGACACTGGTATATACACAAATATGATGGTTCTTCATTAGCACAGTCTTTTCCATTCTAACATGTTTCCACATTTTTGATTATTGCTAATCTTATAGGCACAAAACACTAAATAATTCTAGTTTAACTTAAATTTACCTTATAAAATGAGTTTTAATATTTCTTCATATGTTTAAATGTTTGCCACTTATTGTTCATATTATTCATTATTCCAGTAAATTGCAAATGTATTCCTTCTCTCACTTGTTACTTATTGCATAACTACCATGTGCCAGACCCTATTTTAGGTACTGAGGATATATCAGTACATAAAACAGATATAAAACCTCCTGTACTTATAGTGCTTACATTTATCTATTGTATTGTTAGCATTTTTTATTTCGACTTATCAGTTATTTATTATGTTACATTTTTTCGATTTGTCAGAGCCATCATATAATCACCAAAATGTGGACATAATTAAGTAAAATATGTTATTTACAATAGCAAAACAAGATAAATATCTGGTAATAAAACTTTGAAAATTGTTCATGTTTATAAAACAGTCTATGAAAACTTTAAAATGCTGATGGGGAATAAAAAAATCAACTTAAGACCGGGTGCAGTGGCTCACTCCTGTAATCCCAGCACTTTGAGATGCCAAGGTGGTCGGATCACGAGGTCAGGAGATCAGGACCATCCTGGCTAACGTGGTGAAACCCCGTCTCTACTAAAAATATAAAAAAATTAGCCAGGTGTGGTGGCGGATGCCTGTAATCCCAGTTACTTGGGAGGTTGAGGCAGGAGAATTGCTTGAACCCTGGAGGCTGAGGTTGCAGATTGTGCCATTGCACTCCAGCCTGGGTGACAGAGTGAGACTCCGTCTCAAAAAAAAAAAAATTTTTTTGATTTAAACAAGTAAAGTAAATGTCATAACGTTAGAGATGCATCACATGGATGGAAGTTTTCTCTGTTATTGTATAAATTAAATAAAACTCAACAAAGTCAAAATAGGAGTTTTGATAGTATACAAAAAGATCTTACAGTTCTTATTAATTTTTGAAATAAGAATAACCCAGAAAAAATGGAAAAGAAATGATAGAGAACCAGTTCTGCAAGGCATTGTTCCATTTAATTCAACAGCCTGACCCCAGTTAAAACTGAAAACTATATGGACTATAGTGGGTAACTGTGGATTACTGTAAGGTCAACCAAGTAATAACATAGTACCTTTAATTACATTTGCTGTGCCAGATATGGTATCTTTGCTACAGAAGATCTATATAACTTCAGACATATGGTATGTGGCCATTGATTTAGCAAAGTTTCCTTTATTTTTTTTTCCTAATCAAAAAAAAAAAAAAAAAAAAAAGAGATGGGAAACCATGTGCATTTACATGCCATGGAAAGAAATATACACTTACCATTTTATTGCAGAGTTTTGTTAACTCTGTTGTCCAAAGTCATAACATAGTCTGTTGACATCATATCTCTGTGAGATATGACAATGATCTTCTATATTAATGACATTATATTTTTCAGGTTGAATGAATAAGAAGTGGTTAAATAAGAGGATTTGTAAGACATCTGAGTTCCAGAGGATGGAAAATTAACTATAGAACATTTTCAGGGACAGACCATATCTATAAAATGTTAGGGATCTAGTGGTCAGGTGCATGTGGAGACATCCCCTCCAAAGTAAAAGACAAATGCTTCCATCTTGCAAGTCGTGAACAAACAAAGGAAGCACGAAGCCTGGCAGGCCTGTTTGGTTTCTGGAAGCAGCATTACTCCACAACAAAGATTACTGCTGTGACTCAGAAGCCATATGATGTGAAAGCAGATATCTTTGAGAGGAACTCAGAGTAGAAAAGTGCTCTGTCACATGTCCAGGCTTTGCTACATGTAGTCCTATTGCTTGGATCATAAGATCTGGCAAACCCTAAGCTGTGGAAAAAGATGCCAAGTCTAGTTTATACCAAGTTTTAGTGGAAAAGTTACAGAAGTTGATTATTAGTAAATATCTGCAACTAAAAACTCTGTCTTGGCATTTACATACAAAAACCTCAATCTGTGACAATAATTTGTATGTGACAAAAAATATAGATTTTTAAATTAATATGTGCTAAATAGACAAATGGGTACAGTAATGAATGAATAACACTGGTTTGATGGTTTTATAATATGTCATTGTAGATAGACTAAACTACATTATCAGAATTCTCTTTCTTGTATGTTTCCAGTTAGGGGAGGCCACAAGAGATTCTTGTGGAAGGCAGAAAGAAAGAAGCAGCCATTTTATAGTTAACACATGATGCTGCTGATCTGTGGGCCCACTGTGGGAACTGTGATTGCTCTAACTTCCCAGAAATCTTTTCAGTTTTCCTAGCTCCTGAGCTTGACGTGGATGTTTTATTACCTTGACAAAGGCGCTTGCTTCTGCAGGATAACCTTCACCAGGATCAGACACCAAGAATGGATGCAAATTTCAGTCTGCACTCTTGGGATTTCAGCTTATGCCAGCAGGATTGCAGCACATTCCTAATCTTCTCTTTCCTTCTTATTCAGCCCCCACAATTGCATAAGCCAATTCTCAATCACAGATGTATATATCTATCTAATACATATACACACACACAAACATATATATGCATACATGTATGCAAATATGCACAAGCATATTTATAACATATGTGTGTATATGTGTAACAGATGTACAAATCTATTCAATGTATACACCCATAAACATGTATACACATATACACATATATGACATACACATATGCATACATATTGAATAAACAACATATACATGTGAATGAATAGATAGATAAACAGATAGATATATTTTTCTGGTTATATTTCTTCAGATGAACCCGAAAGGAATCAATGAACAAATCAACCGTAGGGATCATTCAAACATAGGATGTCTTTTTTTTTTTTTTTTCAATTTAAAGCAGAGCACTTGTTTTATTTAAAAAAATAGGGAGTTATTAAAGATTTTTACTAGTATTTTAATCATAAGATTAAAGTATTTTATGGAAATTATGCGAAAGTCTTAATGGAGAACAGACTCTGAAGAACAGTAGACAGATTAGTGGTCAATTCCAAAAGACGAGGCAATTGACATAAAAGATATGATTCTCTTTTCCAAAATAGTACTTATTTTCACCTCTGCTCTTTTATTCACATTGCCTCTCTTTCACCTGTCAGCTTTGCATATATGAATTTTGCACATTTTCATGATACCACTTTCGTAAGAACTTCATTCATCAGTATAAATTTCATTCCAGTTCTTCTCTTCTTTCTCTGAATTTCCAAATTTTTTTAACTTTTGCCTCTGTCTTAGTCCATTCCTGCCACTATAACAAAATATATGCAACTGGATAATTTATAAAGAGCATACATTTATTGCTCACAGTTTTGGAGGCTGGAAAGTGCAAGATCAAGGTACCAACAGGTTCAATGTCTGGATAGGGGCCTGGTCCTTGCTTCTAAGATAGTGCCTTGAACACTGTCTCCTCACATGGTGTCAGGTGGAAGGGCAAAGGGGCAAGTACTGTGTAAAGCCTCTTTTATAAGGCAATAATCCCATTCACAAGGGAGGAGCCCTCATGACTTAATCACTTCTTTTTTTTTTTTTTTTTTTTCAGTTTTAACTTCTTTTTTTATTTTCTTATGTTTTTTTATTTTTTATTTTTTATTATACTTTAAGTTCTAGGGTACATGTGCATAATGTGCAGGTTTGTTACATATCTATATTTGTGCCATGTTGGTGTGCTGCACCCATCAACTCGTCAGCACCCATCAATTCATCATTTATATCATGTATAACTCCTCAATGCAATCCCTCCCCCCTCCCCCCTCCCCCCTCCCCATGATAGGCCCCAGTGTGTGATGTTCCCCTTCCCGAGTCCAAGTGATCTCATTGTTCAGTTCCCACCTATGAGTGAGAACATGCGGTGTTTGGTTTTCTCTTCTTGTGATAGTTTGCTAAGAATGATGGTTTCCAGCTGCATCCATGTCCCTACAAAGGACACAAACTCATCCTTTTTTATGGCTGCATAGTATTCCATGGTGTATATGTGCCACATTTTCTTAATCCAGTCTGTCACAGATGAACATTTGGGTTGATTCCAAGTCTTTGCTATTGTGAATAGTGCTGCAATAAACATACATGTGCATGTGTCTTTGTAGTAGAATAATTTAAAATCCTTTGGGTATATACCCAGTAGTGGGATGGCTGGGTCATATGGTACATCTAGTTCTAGATCCTTGAGGAATTGCCATACTGTTTTCCATAATGGTTGAACTAGTTTACAATCCCACCAACAGTGTAAAAGTGTTCCTATTTCTCCATATCCTCTCCAACAACTGTTGTTTCCTGATTTTTTAATGATTACCGTTCTAACTGGTGTGAGATGGTATCTCATTGTGGTTTTGATTTGCATCTCTCTGATGGTGAGTGATGATGAGCATTCTTTCATGTGTCTGTTGGCTGCATGAATGTCTTCTTTTGAGAAATGTCTGTTCATATCCTTTGCCCACTTTTTGATGAGGTTGTTTGTTTTTTTCTTGTATATTTGTTTGAGTTCTTTGTAGATTCTGGATATTAGCCCTTTGTCAGATGAGTAGATTGCAAAACTTTTCTCCCATTCTGTAGGTTGCCTGTTCACTCTGATGGTAGTTTCTTTTGCTGTGCAGAAGCTCTTTATTTTAATTAGATCCCATTTGTCAATATTGGCTTTTGCTGCCGTTGCTTTTGGTGTTTTAGACATGAAGTCCTTCCCCATGTCTATGTCCTGAATGGTACTACCTAGATTTTCTTCTAGGGTTTTTATGGTATTAGGTCTAACATTTAAGTCTCTAATCCATCTTGAATTAATCTTCGTATAAGGAGTAAGGAAAGGATCCAGTTTCAGCTTTCTACTTATGGCTAGCCAATTTTCCCAGCACCATTTATTAAATAGGGAATCCTTTCCCCATTTCTTGTTTCTCTCAGGTTTGGCAAAGATCAGATGGCTGTAGATGTGTGGTATTATTTCTGAGGACTCTGTTCTGTTCCATTGGTCTATATCTCTGTTTTGGTACCAGTACCATGCTGTTTTGCTTACTGTAGCCTTGTAGTATAGTTTGAAGTCAGGTAGCGTGACGCCTCCAGCTTTGTCCTTTTGACTTAGGATTGTCTTGGCAATGCGGGCTCTTTTTTGGTTCCATATGAACTTTAAAGCAGTTTTTTCCAATTCTGTGAAGAAAGTCATTGGTAGCTTGATGGGGATGGCCTTGAATCTATAAATAACCTGGGGCAGTATGGCCATTTTCATGATATTGATTCTTCCTATCCATGAGCATGGTATGTTCTTCCATTTGTTTGTGTCCTCTTTGATTTCACTGAGCAGTGGTTTGTTGTTCTCCTTGAAGAGGTCCTTTACATCCCTTGTAAGTTGGATTCCTAGGTATTTTATTCTCTTTGAAGCAATTGTGAATGGAAGTTCATTCCTGATTTGGCTCTCTGCTTGTCTTTTACTGGTGTATAAGAATGCTTGTGATTTTTGCACATTAATTTTGTATCCTGAGACTTTGCTGAAGTTGCTTATCAGCTTAAGGAGATTTTGGGCTGAGACGACGGGGTTTTCTAAATATACAATCATGTCATCTGCAAACAGGGACAATTTGACTTCTTCTTTTCCTAACTGGATACCCTTGATTTCTTTCTCTTGCCTGATTGCCCTAGCCAGAACTTCCAACACTATGTTGAATAGGAGTGGTGAGAGAGGGCATCCCTGTCTTGTACCAGTTTTCAAAGGGAATTTTTCCAGTTTTTGCCCATTCAGTATGATATTAGCTGTGGGGTTGTCATAAATAGCTCTTATTATTTTGAGGTACGTTCCATCAATACCGAATTTATTGAGCGTTTTTAGCATGAAGGGCTGTTGAATTTTGTCAAAAGCCTTTTCTGCATCTATTGAGATAATCATGTGGTTCTTGACTTTGGTTCTGTTTATATGCTGGATTATGTTTATTGATTTGCGAATGTTGAACCAGCCTTGCATCCCAGGGATGAAGCCCACTTGATCACGGTGGATAAGCTTTTTGATGTGCTGCTGAATCCGGTTTGCCAGTATTTTATTGAGGACTTTTGCATCGATGTTCATCAGGGATATTGGTGTAAAATTCTCTTTTTTTGTTGTGTCTCTGCCAGGCTTTGGTATCAGGATGATGCTGGCCTCATAAAATGAGTTAAGGAGGATTCCCTCTTTTTCTATTGATTGAAATAGTTTCAGAAGGAATGATACCAGCTCCTCCTTGTACCTCTGGTAGAATTCAGCTGTGAATCCATCTGGTCCTGGACTTTTTTTGGTTGGTAGGCTATTAATTGTTGCCTCAATTTCAGAGCCTGCTATTGGTCTACTCAGGGATTCAACTTCTTCCTGGTTTAGTCTTGGAAGAGTGTAAGTGTCCAGGAAATTATCCATTTCTTCTAGATTTTCTAGTTGATTTGCGTAGAGGTGTTTACAGTATTCTCCGATGGTGGTTTGTATTTCTGTGGGGTCAGTGGTGATATCCCCTTTATCATTTTTTATTGCGTCTATTTGATTCCTCTCTCTTTTCTTCTTTATTAGTCTTGCTAGCGGTCTGTCAATTTTGTTGATCTTTTCAAAAAACCAACTCCTGGATTCATTGATTTTTTGGAGGGTTTTTTGTGTCTCTATCTCCTTCAGTTCTGCTCTGATCTTAGTTATTTCTTGCCTTCTGCTAACTTTTGAATGTGTTTGCTCTTGCCTCTCTAGTTCTTTTAATTGTGATGTTAGAGTGTCAATTTTAGATCTTTCCTGCTTTCTCTTGTGGGCATTTAGTGCTATACATTTCCCTCTACACACTGCTTTAAATGTGTCCCAGAGATTCTGGTATGTTGTATCTTTGTTCTCATTGGTTTGAAAGAACATCTTTATTTCTGCCTTCATTTCGTTATGTACCCAGTAGTCATTCAGGAGCAGGTTGTTCAGTTTCCATGTAGTTGAGCGGTTTTGATTGAGTTTCTTAGTCCTGAGTTCTAGTTTGATTGCACTGTGGTCTGAGAGACAGTTTGTTATAATTTCTGTTCTTTCTCATTTGCTGAGGAGTGCTTTACTTCCAATTATGTGGCCAATTTTGGAATAAGTGCGATGTGGTGCTGAGAAGAATGTATATTCTGTTGATTTGGGGTGGAGAGTTCTATAGATGTCTATTAGGTCCACTTGGTGCAGAGATGGGTTCAATTCCTGGATATCCTTGTTATCTTTCTGTCTCGTTGATCTGTCTAATGTTGACAGTGGAGTGTTGAAGTCTCCCATTAGTATTGTATGGGAGTCTAAGTCTCTTTGTAGGTCTCTAAGGACTTACTTTATGAATCTGGGTGCTCCTGTATTGGGTGCATATATATTTAGGATAGTTAGTTCTTCCTGTTGAATTGATCCCTTTACCATTATGTAATGGCCTTCTTTGTCTCTTTTGATCTTTGATGGTTTAAAATCTGTTTTATCAGAGACTAGGATTGCAACCCCTGCTTTTTTTTGTTCTCCATTTGCTTGGTAGATCTTCCTCCATCCCTTTATTTTAAGCCTATGTATGTCTCTGCATGTGAGATGGGTCTCCTGAATACAGCAGACTGATGGGTCTTGACTCTTTGTCCAGTTTGCCAGTCTGTGTCTTTTAATTGGAGCATTTAGTCCATTAACATTTAAGGTTAATATTGTTATGTGTGAACTTGATCCTGCCATTATGATATTAACTGGTTATTTTGCTCGTTAGTTGATGCAGTTTCTTCCTAGCCTTGATGGTCTTTACATTTTGGCATGTTTTTGCAATGGCTGGTACCGGTTGTTCCTTTCCATGTTTAGGGCTTCCTTCAGGGTCTCTTGTAAGGCAGGCCTGGTGGTGACAAAATCTCTAAGCATTTGCTTATCTGTAAAGGATTTTATTTCTCCTTCACTTATGAAACTGAGTTTGGCTGGATATGAAATTCTGGGTTGAAAATTCTTTTCTTTAAGAACGTTGAATATTGGCCCCCCCACTCTCTTCTGGCTTGTAGAGTTTCTGCCGAGAGATCTGCTGTTAGTCTGATGGGCTTCCCTTTGTGGGTAACCCGACCTTTCTCTCTGGCTGCCCTTAAGATTTTTTCCTTCATTTCAACTTTGGTGAATCTGGCAATTATGTGTCTTGGAGTTGCTCTTCTGGAGGAGTATCTTTGTGGCGTTCTCTGTATTTCCTGAATTTGAATGTTGGCCTGCCCTACTAGGTTGGGGAAGTTCTCCTGGATGATATCCTGAAGAGTGTTTTCCCACTTGGTTCCATTTTCCCCCTCACTTTCAGGCACCCCAATCAGACGTAGATTTGGTCTTTTTACATAATCCCATACTTCTTGTAGGCTTTGTTCATTTCTTTTTCTTCTTTTTTCTTTTGGTTTCTCTTCTCGCTTCATTTCATTCATTTGATCCTCAATCGCTGATACTCTTTCTTCCAGTTGATCGAGTCGGTTACTGAAGCTTGTGCATTTGTCACGTATTTCTCATGTCATGGTTTTCATCTCTGTCATTTCGTTTATGACCTTCTCTGCATTAATTAGTCTAGCTGTCAATTCTTCCACTCTTTTTTCAAGATTTTTTGTTTCTTTGCGCTGGGTACGTAATTCCTCCTTTAGCTCTGAGAAGTTTGATGGACTGAAGCCTTCTTCTCTCATCTCGTCAAAGTCATTCTCTGACCAGCTTCGATCTGTTGCTGGCGATGGGCTGCGCTCCTTTGCATGGGGAGATGCCCTCTTATTTTTTGAATTTCCAGCTTTACTGCCCTGCGTTTTCCCCATCTTTGTGGTTTTATCTGTCTCTGGTCTTTGATGATGGTGACGTACTGATGGGGTTTTGGTATAGGTGTCCTTCCTGTTTGATAGTTTTCCTTCTGACAGTCAGGACCCTCAGCTATAGGTCTGTTGGAGATTGCTTGAGGTCCACTCCAGACCCTGTTTGCCTGGGTATCAGCAGCAGAGGTTGTAGAAGATAGAATATTGCTGAACAGCAAGTGTACCTGTCTGATTCTTACTTTGGAAGCTTCCTCTCAGGGGTGTACTCCACCCTGTGAGGTATGGGGTGTCAGACTGCCCCTAGTGGTGGATGTCTCCCAGTTAGGCTACTCAGGGGTCAGGGACCCACTTGAGCAGGCAGTCTGTCCATTCTCAGATCTCAACCTCCGTGTTGGGAGATCCACTGCTCTCTTCAAAGCTGTCAGACAGTGTCGTGTCTGCTCAGGCCTCTGCTGCTTCCCCTGTTGGTTTTTTAGCTGAGGCCCGCCCCCAGAGGTGGAGTCTATAGAGACAGGCAGGTTTCCTTGAGCTGCTGTGAGCTCCACCCAGTTCCAGCTTCCCAGCGGCTTTGTTTACCTACTTAAGCCTCAGCAATGGCGGGCGCCCCTCCCCCAGCCTCGCTGCTGCCTCACGGTTAGATCGCGGCAGACTGCTGTGTTAACAATGAGGGAGGCTCCGTGGGCGTGGGACCCTCCGGCCAGGTGAGGGATATATTCTTCTGGTGTGCCCGTTTGCTTAAAGCGCGGTATTGGGGTGGAAGTTACCCCATTTTCCAGGTGTTGTGTGTCTCAGTTTCCCTGGCTAGGAAAAGAGATTCCCTTCCCCCTTGAGCTTTCCAGGTGAGGCGATGCCTCACCCTGCTTCAGCTCTCGCTGGTCAGGCTGTCGCAGCTGACCAGCACCGATTGTCTGGCACTCCCTAGTGAGATGACCCCAGTACCTCAGTTGAAAATGCAGAAATCACCGGTCTTCTGTGTCACTCGCGCTGGGAGTTGCAGACTGGAGCTGTTCCTATTCGGCCATCTTGCTCCGCCCCCCCAAACATAGGATGTCTTGCACAATGTTAGTGGAAAACCTTCCACTAACATTTGAAGAAGTACCATGCACTTCTTCAAAACATGAGGCATATCACATTACTCTTTTCCACTCAGAGTATAAGCCCTAAGCCCTTGCAGTGACCTACACAGCCCTACCTACCTGATCTGATTCCCCATTATTCCCTTCACCTTGCTGACTACCCATCTCCAGCAACACAAGCTATTCCCAGTTGTATTGACCTTCTCCATCTTTTTCAGATTTTACACATATGTATGGCTCAGATGCTTTGTGCTTCATAATCTTTTTTATCCCTGGAGTTCAGTGCTCACAGATATCCATCTTCATGTGTCCCTCTCTCCATCCTTTCAAGTGACAGGTCCAATGTCACCTACCCAATCACCTGTATAAAATAGCCATTCTGTCATTATTCATTTTTTCTCCATAGCATTTATCTCCATCTTATAAATAATGTATCCATTTGTTTACCTATTTATTTGTTATCTAACCTAACTAGAATTAAAACACCATGAAAATGTAGACATTGTCTATTGTTTATTTTTGTATCTTCAGTGGCTTCAGCAATATCTAGCATTTAGCAAATGCTTAATGATTATTTTATTGAATGAATAAATGAATGATAATATGAATCAAAATTACGAATAAGGACATTTTTCTTGACAGATACAATTTTACCTCTATGGCTTTGACCTGAAATATTATATTCTTCAAAATTTACCTCAAGGATATTATTGTAGCAAAATTTGTAATAATTAAAATGAAATAACACTATTAAATACTCATCAACTATTATGTGTACCTGGTCCAACTATTTGATGGAGTTTAAGTGGCTTTTTAATGACATGGGAACATTTCCTTGATATTTTATTAAGTGAGGAAAGCAGTTTATGTAAAATTGTGTCAGGATCTTAAGGTTGTTAGAGTGAGAGACTTCCTTTTTTATTTTATACATGTCTATACTGGCTAAACTTACATTTATTTCGTACATGTCTATACTGGCTAACCTTACATTTATTATGCTTTCCTTTCATATTATGGTTTTACCCTTGAATTCTTCCTATGGGCTTACTTAAAACATATACACACAAGCAGACAAACATTTGCTAACACACTAAATCTCTCAGTATATATGAATACCAATGACAGTGGTGCTGAAGATAATAAAGAGATGGGCTTTTTGAGAACAAGACAATATTTTAGTCCCTGCTTCACTCCCAGCACTCATAACAGCTTTGTCTTAGACTAGATATTTAACAGATATTTGCTTATTATATTCTTGAAATATCAGTCCAGCATATTAGGTAATATCACAGAAAGTTTCTTCTCATATTTATAATTTGCTTTTCCTTTCATTTTCATTAAAACACACACAGGAACACACAACACAGACACAATGAAAAGTTATTCTGTTCTCTAAATAAAAATCACTAGCTGCAGCGGAATCCCAAGAGAGAAAATACAATGACTACAAATACAGCAAAGCTCTCGGGGGAACTTTTGACTCAATTTTCTAAGAGTGGCAGAGAAAAAAAGAACAGAGGTCTTTCAAGTTCTGGGGGGGAAAAAATCCCAGCCACTCCCTGGAGAAATGCTTGTAGAATGGGCACTACTTTTGTAGTTTTTGAAGCCTGTCTCCCCCAATCTACTACTGCTGGCACTGCCCATTTAAGTGCACATGACTGGCTTTGAAGGAAGAAAGTCAGGGAAGGTGAACACCAGCTTGAAGTCCCCAAACATAGTATTCGTATGGACCTGATCAAAAAGAAAAGAAATCATTTCAGGTTTGAGGGACTGCTGCTGAGCTACTGAGACTAAAGGAGTCTAAAAAGATAGTGGATTTGAATGGTAGAAGTTATACTTTTATTCTACCACCTTCTGCATGGGAATTCATTTCTGAACAGCTAAAAAGACCTCACTATTTATAGGTTCTAAAAGAGTATTACAATTAGGTTTTATTATTTTTGGGGGGCCCTAGATTCTTGTACAAGAGTTCTGTTTTCCACATTGATAAACTAAAATCAATAAAAATTATATTGAAATTTTTGAAAAACCAAATATTGATTGATATGACTATTTTTTCTGTGTTATTAAGAAAAATTGATCATCTAATTTTTAACAATTGCTAGAATATGATTAAATCTCCAATATTTAATGATTTATATAAAAAGTTATAAAACTGCAAATGTGTGAAATTAAAATGATGAATATTATTGAAATTCTCTGATATATTTTACAAATCTAAGAGTTTTAAAGGATTCTATTGGCCATTTCATATTTGAAAGAACATAAACTATTTTACTGCTAATAAGTAACATTAAATAAATTTTATTCTACTATTTCTATAATTTCAAGATGGTTTCACATTAAGATAAAATATTTTTAACATTTTAATATTCTTTACCATTATTTATAGGTATTTATATTCACATTTTGTTTCATTAAATTACTAAAGTCTCTACCAGCCAGAATGGAGAGATATACATGCCCACATAGAGACTTGTACTCAAATGTTTATAATAGCTTTTTGTCTAAGAGCCACAAGAGAAATAACTAAATACACATGAATGAGTATTGAGCATACTACTGAGTCATAAAAATGAACAAATTAATTGTACACGCTATATCATAGATATAACTTAAAGTCTATTCTGAGTGAAAGAAGGCAAACAGAAAAAAAATACATTCTGTGTTTTTTTATGAGCTTCCAGAAAATGCAAGCTAACCTATAGTCGTGACAAAAAGCAATCATTAGTTACCTAAGGGACAGGAGAGAAGAATTATAAAAGGTTATTAGGACACTTAGCAAGTGATGTAATTGTTCATTGTTCTTATTTCATTGATGTATTCAGGATGCATACACACATTAGCATTCAGTAATGTTAGCAGTTACTTTAAATATAAACAGTTCATTTACATTATTTGTTTATGAACAGTTTTTATAGTTTTATTAATTATACCTAAAATTATACCTTAAGGAAAGCTGTAAAATGGATGCCATGTGGAAATATTATATTTTACTTTATATCTATATGTAAATTTCTAAAAAGGTTAAGCTTGTTTCATTAGTAAAGTAGTCATTATCACATTTCTCATATGTGATTGCACATTTCTGTTCACAGATGTCTTGCAATGTATCATTCTTTTATAAGTTTCTAAAATCAATCAGTATAGCAGGTACCATTACCCACAAAATAGAAAACATAACTTCTAACTTGCTAATGATGAGATTTCACAAGCACATTTAATTCACAAACATGAACTTTGGGAAAAAGAAAGAATATTGCTTTATAAAAAAATAGAATTGCTGATTTATTTTCCACTTGAAAATGTGCTGCCAATTTCTTCATTAATATTGTTCTAACTTTGCAAAGATAATATTTTCTAACCTTTTTTGTTGAAAGCAGCTATGTGATTCAAAGTTAAGCAATTATTTCACTGACTAATAATTTATTTCTAACAAAAATGTAGCAACTTGATAAATCATAAGTAAATAAGAGTACAAAATATGATTTTATTAAATTGAATTTCTCCTCATGGCAAATTTTTTTCAAGGAAGCAATTGTGCTTGGTTCATATTATCAAGATCATGAATTCCAATTATAGTGACCTCTAATGGAGCAAAACTTCTAGAAAGGGTTTCCTAATTGAATAAATAAATTGCACAAGAGTGTACTTCTAATTAAACTATTAATATTTTAATCAAATTTAATCAAAATAAATAGAAAATCACAAAATTGACAGAAATTTAGGGACATTAGTAATTGTATTGGATCATTTGGTGCTTACTAGGAGAAGCAAAATCTTTTCTCTGTTATATCACATTTCAAACAACTGTAAAAACAGTTTCAATATCAGCAAAAACTACATAGACTTTGCTGTAAATAGTATCGAAAAAAACACAAAGGGTGGCCTTATTACCAAATTGAGAGAATACAAAGTGTTTTCTAAACTGTGGTGTGCATATGAAAGCAAAATCTATATTTTTAGCTGAGTGGCAATTTCATTCACAGCGTTTGATTACATGTCGTCTATGTCCAACATTTTATTTTTTGCCTAATTCATATTTTACCCATATAATTGATTTAAGTCAATAGTGTATCTTTCAGATGAAACTAGAGTCAAGCAAACTTGCCCAGAAATATACAGAAATTCATTCTACTTCTTAAGGGTCTTCTTTTTTCCAGTTTTCCCTTGCTGCAGAATTGCAGCACAATTCAGCATTCTACAGCTCCATCTTGTGTCATGCAATTATTTTAAATCCTTTTCTTTTCCTCTGAGCTGGATAATTATGTTTCTGTTCTTTGAGGATACAGAACGATGACAAGGTGGGCTAAATGTAAGTGCTTGGACAAACATTATGAACAAGTGTTAATAACAGCCAGATGGGAGGTGCAACTAATGTGCAGTGCACTTGCTGCTCTTCTGATCATGTTCGCTGGTGAACGGCTTCTCATTGAAATATTGGCATAACCTTGTCTGTCTGTCTTTTTTGTTCCAAGTTCACGTGTGACAAAGACCATCAGTAGAGCATTACAACGGCCAGCTGCTTTGGTCTGCAGCTGTAGGCAACACTAATTCTTTCTCTTTTCATTCATTCTTTTAACACAAAATTGGTCTTGACAGTGCATTTTTATAATCAGTGTGTTCACTTTTCAGTGTCGCCGATTTTTTACACATGACATGCTGGTTAGTTTAATAAATTGATATTGTTCAGAGAATTGTTTTTCTAGTGTGTTTACTGAGTTGAAATAAAAGTTAAAAAGCCTGCACAGTTCAGAAAAACATATCCTGAGAATCCTTGAGTTGGGGCCACTACAGACGGAAGCTTAAAACACAGATTTTTGTCAGTGGAGCATGAAGATGACTAAAACAATGACCTCAATCCAGCATCTTAAGCAGTCTGCCTGTGATAGCAATAGAAATTGCAATAGGCAAATTATGTGCTTTTTCCTTAATATGTCAATTTCCTTTTAAATTGTATATAATTACATTTAGATTTTTTTAGAAAGTCATTCATTAACAATTATATATATATATATATACACACACACACACACACACATATATATAGATCACACTGCGTGTTTTTCACAAGAATAATATATTTTTTGCAGTTCAAATATAAACAACACTGCTACCAAAATCTGAATAAGGTACCCATTAAGGCACATTCTAAATACTGAAAGTTTTTACATAGAAATATGATTATTTCTTATAGCTAATATCACTCATAGGAAAAACAAGAAAAAAATTTAATAACATTTGTCAAATAAGCAGTGCCATTACTTAAATGTGTATGTATGTCATATAGGAAGACAGTTAATGATTTTGTTTAATTTCTGATGGCATACAAATTAACCCAGAAAAAAAATATTGGTTGTTTTAATTTTTGTACTTCAAAGTCTGAGCTAAATTAAAGAGAACTCCTGTTATAAAAATATTTATTTATTCATCTATTCCCCTTTTCATTTATTCACTAACAGATTTTAAAAAATGAGCCTTTAAAATACACCAAGTAATATCCTAACTGTTGAAGACAGAGTAAAAAGAATTAAAAAAAAAATCGTTTGCCCATCATTCTTAGCAAACTAACAGGGGAACAGAAAACCAAAATCCACTTGTTCTCACTCATATCTGGGAGTTGAACAGTGAGAACACATGGACAAAGGGAGGGGAACATCATACACCAGGGACTTTAGGAGGGTGGAGAGCAAGGGGAGGGAGAACACTAGGAAAAATATCTAAAGCATTTGGGGCTTAAAACCTAGATGACTGGTTGATGGGTGCAGCAAATCACCATGGCATATGTATGTCTATGTAACAAACCTGCACGTTCCACACATGTATTCCAGAACTTAAAGTAAAATTAAAAAAAAAAAAATGGTTTGCAATGTCAGACTCTGTGTACATGTGTATATAGCAGTGTGTATACACATATGTGTGTGTATGTGTGGTAATGGTTGTGTGTTTGTATGTAGTTGAGTGCTTTCTGTGAACAGACAAAAAATTATTTATGTTTCATGGTAAATCATTGTCTTAACCAACCTAAAATTCATTGTAAATAACTATTTAAAACTTTGGCAAAAACGATTAGATGAAAACTCCTGAAGTTCTTTAAATTGTCAATGATTCGCGATATCAATCTCACTGAGAATTAATTCCAACAAATATTGCTTATACTATAGTTTTATCTACATCAGATTTTATTGGTATTTAAAATAATAATGAAACATTTAAATGTATTCTATGCCACAATCTATATAAGGGTTACTTATTAACAATATTTAGGCAATGGAAAACTTCAATGACTTATTTCTAAATTTAAAATTTGTCCCTCATCTATGTGCAAAAGCAATTGAAGCAACTCACATTAAATTGCAATGCAAAATGATCATATTACATAGCAAAACAGAAAAGATATTTTCTCTCCCAAGAATTATTTAGTAATCAAGATTTGCCAACTCATAAAAAGCAGTTTTATTTTGTGAGAAAGGTTTAAAGTGCTTCTTTAGAACTACATGCATTATCTTGAGTGTCTACATATTTCTCATTTTTGTTTTAAATGTGCTATACATTTATAGAAACCTTGCAATTGTGATGCTGCCTCAACATTTATGGAAAATTTTGATATGTGAAGAAAAGGCATTAAACTGGTAAAAACTTTGATGTCCAGCCAAGGCAGCAATATAGATGAAAGAAACAAGAATTGTAAGAGGAAAAAAGTGGAGCGGGGTCTGCTCTTTGTAACACGAAAAGAGCTCAGGTAGGCAATGTCTCCTCTATTTAAATGAACACCATAAAAAAAGTTGTATCACTTTCCACATCTAGATAGTCCCTGAGTAATATTTTAGTGATGTTGATAATTCTCACTGAATTTGATTTTCATCTTCAAATTTCACGAGAAAATATCACATCCATAAGACACATGAATGAACACCCTCTGATCTTCTGCTATTTTGTACTCAAACTATCCTTGTTTCAACACGTAAGAAAGAATAGTAATCTAATCGACTAAAATATTATAACAATCTCACCAATGGTCTTTGCAATATACTTATGTAGGCCAAAGCAATTCTTGATAGAATATCCTAAGATTTCCTTAGATCTGCCAATAGCAAGTTCCACTGATGAGGCTACAGCTCACCTTGACCTTACTGCATTTTGCAGAAGGAATAAAATGAATCATATAGTGTTTCTTATTTTAATATCTCAATTATTTGGAAATACTTTAGGTTTCTAATATTGAACCTATTACTTTGTATTCTGTCAATTAAAATTTAAGAAAGGAACTAAAAGTCTGTAACACATTCAACAAATTTAGAGTAACTTCATAGTGCACATAATTTAATTTGCCTGACACATCCCAATTTTCTCTCAGTACAATTTTTTTTTAAACAAAATATGTTTTAGTGCTTTCTACATGTTAGAAATATTTCAAGAAACATATAAAATACAGAAGTAATACAGGTTCTGTGTTTAGGAACTCACAGTGTACTTAGAAAAAGATGTAAACATACATATATTTATATCAGGTACAGATATTGGTGACTTTTTTAAAAGAAGCTAAGCTCTGCTTGAAAAAATTCAGAAATAATAAACTACAGAGATATTATTTAAAGTTTGACTTTGTATTTGATGTGTATTTTAAAGAATGTAAAGCAATTCACTTTCTTAATTAGTATACACAAATGAATAAATGATATAGAACATTTCCAAATACAAATAGCTTGAGACTTAGATTTGTTTATTATGACTAGTAATGAGCAATTTCATTTTGATACCGGTTCTTCTTTAATTTGAGGTTTAGTCAATATTATAAAAATGTCCTATAGACTTCCCCTCTGTCAATTCAGATATATAAGTAGTAATACCCCACCATTTTAAGGTGGCCAATGAAATGCGCGCGCGCGCACACACACACACACACACACACACACACACACACACACGAACCAGAATTAATATTGGAACTTGATAGTATTTAATGGTTTGGAAGCCAGTTTTACATAGTTTATCATTAAAAATAAACAAACATACATTTGGCAGCATAGAATTACTTTCCAGTGACAAATGTAAGTGTACAGGCAGAGTATTTTAAACTAAATTCTTAATTTAAAAATACGACTTGTGTATTACTTTAGATGCTGTAGGACTTAATTACCCTTTCAGTTTTCACTAGAAAATATCTCTATGTAGGTTGTAAAATTTTCTTAAGCTAAATAACTGCTGAATCATTTTCCTCTTTAAGCAAAGACAGCCTTTTCATTTTCACTTATATAAAACAGCATTTTCCTTAGGGATTGAGTAAGTTTCTTATTCTTTTTCAACATTTTAGGCTACTGCTGCTTTTCTAAAAATGAGAATTGAATAATAAGCCAAAATTGCTTTTTTTGTTTTATCATATAAACTATATATGGTTTCCTTCAGAAATGATTTTTAAAAATACTTCAACTGATACTCTCACAAAAAATCTATTTCTTTAAAGATATATATTTAAATGCTCTTAAATATATAGCCTTTGTTGGTTTCTAATTCGCCAGTATAAAACTTCTGATTTAATTGGATAGTTTGCACAATTCTAATATAATTTTCTTAGATTATAATTTAATTTAAAATATCTGCAGAGCAAAAAGGCACAGAGATTGAGAAATGCATTTTGGACATGTTACCTTTAAAGGAATCTCTACTATTTAAATTAAATATAATGGCAAAACAACATTTGCTAAAGCTTAACCAGGGACAATAATTTACAACATAAGCTTAACTTTGGAAAAAAAAAAAAAAAAACAGAACTTTTTCTAAAATGAAAAAAAAATACTATTTGACTTGAAATTTGGAATTTTGAGCACATAATTTTGTTTTAGAATCACATTTTGCTATTATTTACCATTGGGCAAATTCATGACTATTCATGAAGTAAATTAGTTTCCCTGTACCATTCACAGGACTTGCAACACAGTAACGATTCAATAACTTTTTCTTGTTTAATGGAAAAAAAAAAAAGAATGAATTTATAATATCTAGTTACTTTTTATTTTTAAATTAACAAACTTAATTTTTTGAACAGCTGTAGGTTTAGAGAAAAACTGAGTGCAGAGTACAGAAAATTCCCTTATATCTGTCCCACTAACATGTGATATATTTGTTGAAATTGATAAGAAAATATTGAAATGTTAACTAAAATCCTTGGTATATATTTGGTTTCCCCTTTCTGGTTGTATATTATGGGGGTTTTGAAAAATGTATAATAGCATGTATTTACTATATTTAACTATATACACGCATTATACATTTGCACAGAATAGTTTGACTGCCAATCAGTGGTTACCAAGGACATAGGAGGGGAGGAAGAGGGATCAATAGGTGTGGAATACAGGGATTCACGGTATCCACTATCTCCTAGTTTGGCCTTTTCCAGGGTATCATAGAGTTGGAATCACAGAGTATGTAACCTTTGTCAGATTGGCTTCTTAACTTAGCAAGATGCATTTTTTGGACAAATCAGTTTGTCATAACAAAAATGCCATAAATTGCATGACTTAAACGATAGAAATGTGTTTCACACAGTTCTGGAGGCTGGGAAGTTTAAGATCAAAAGCTGACAAGATAAAGTGGCTTCTTCTCTTGGCTTATCAGTAGCTACTTTCTTGCTGGTGTGCTCACATGACCACTTACTTGTGCATGCATGGGGAAAGAGAGCTCTCTGATATTTCTTCTAATAAGGACACCAATTCTTTTGAATTAGGTCTCCATACTTACGACCTATTTAACATTAATTGCCTCCTAAAGACTTTATTTTGAAATGCAGTCATATTGGGTAGTAGGGATTTAGTCTATGAGTTGTGGAGACAAACCAGTATATGATATTTCACTCTTGGTCTCCAAAATTCATATTATTTTCACATGCAAAAATATTCATCTTTTCCAACAGTCCTCCACATCCTAATTCATTCCAACATCAGCTCTGAAATATAAAGTCTCCTCTAAATATCATCTAAATCAGGTATGAGTGAGACTTTAGGTATGATTCATCATGAAACAAAATTTCTCTCAAGCTGCAGACCTGTGAAACTAGAAAAGTTATGTGGTTACAAAATACCACATAACTTTTGTAGGATGATGGGACAGACATGAGATAAACATCCTTATTCCAAAAGGGAGAAATAGAAATGTAGAAAGGAATGGTAGCTTCCAAGGAAGTCCAAAAACAGGCAAAGCAAATTTCATTAGATCTTACGGCTCAATGATAATTCCCTCTGACTCAATGACTCACCTTCTGGACCGATTGGAGTGGTGACTCTGCCTCCAAGGCCCTAAGAGGGGTTGTTGCCAGGCTCAGGTCCTCCTCCCAAGGCTCTGCTGGCAGAGGCCGTCTGACCAGTTGAAACTAAGCTGATGACCCTGATAATTCTGAATTGCCTACAGTTTTATTTTTCCCTTGTCTTGAAAACCAGTGTATGTTTACAGCCAAATAACTGTTGTCTTGTCCTATAGAATCTGAGAAGACCCTCAGGCTTCCTTCACTTTATCTTATCTCCATCTCCATCAGTTCAAACTGGCAGTGTTTCTGCCTATATTATTCCATAATCTCTTTATCAAGTGACAGTCTAGCTATACCTTTGGTATTCTGTTAGAACATGCTCTTCTCATTTTTTTGCAACACACTCAGGTTGAGAATTTTCTACATCTTTCTACGGTTGATTATTTTTCCCCTAACAATACCTTCCTCAACTCATCTCTCTCTTCTAACATTTACCTATAAACAGTTAGGAGTATTCAGGCCACACCATCACATTTTGCTTTGAAATCTCCTCAACTACCTAATTTTTTTTTTTTTCTTTTCTTTTTTTTTTTTTTTTTTTTTTTTTGAGGCGGAGTCTTGCTCTGTCGCCCAGGCTGGAGTGCAGTGGCCGGAACTCAGCTCACTGCAAGCTCCGCCTCCTGGGTTCCCGCCATTCTCCTGCCTCAGCCTCCGGAGTAGCTGGGACTACAGGTGTCCGCCACCTTGCCCGGCTAGTTTTTTTGTATTTTTTAGTAGAGAAGGGGTTTCACTGTGTTGGCCAGGATGGTCTCGATCTCCTGACCTCGTGATCTGCCCGTCTCGGCCTCCCAAAGTGCTGGGATTACAGGCTTGAGCCACCGCGCCCGGCCTCAACTACCCAATTTCATTGTTCACACTTTTTATTTTTCGCAAAAGACTAGAACACATTTTAGTGAAGTTCTTTGCCACTTTATAACAAGGATTACCTTTTCTCCAATTTTCAATAACCTATTCCTATTTTTGTCTGAGACATCAAAAGAATGATCTTTAATATCGTGTTTATACCAAAATTATATTCGTGATTATATATGTTTTCATTAAGAAGTTGGAGGCTTTCTTTCTATCTTCTTTTCTTTCTGTGCCCCCATTAGAATCACCATTCATGGCCAATGTCCATCAACAGTCCCTCCTTGGCAATATGGGTTTTTTCTATCATGCACCTCAAAACTCTTACTGCCCTCTCTTATTACCCAGCACCAAAACTGCTTCCACATTTTAAGTATCTGTTACAGCAGCATTCCCTTCTCTGTAACAAAATCCATTTTGATGAACTCAGTCATGTTGGGAGTTAGGACTTCAACATATGAATTGGGGAAGGTGGGCACGATTCAGTCCATAATACATTTCAAATGCCAGATTAATAGAAAGCATGAGGCAGTTGTAATTGGTTATTCCAGAGTCCGCGCAAATAGCTGTCACCATGCTTAGAGACCATGTGTTAGATCTGTAGCACATGGGCCCCCATCGGTCCCTGCAGCAGGCAGAGTGAGCTGATGCTGGTGTGCTCTCCTTCGGACCTCCAGTTGGTTGTCATAGCCGTCCTTCACAACCACTCCCAACTTAGTAAAGATGAACCTGGAGGAGATTTGCTATCCCTGCTGTACAGAAGCACAAAATAACTAAGGTATCAGCAGTTTTATCAGTAGTCAACATGGAGTATCCCCCTAAAATGAGATACGAGAATGTTGAAAATGACACTCCTCTGACTTATGGAACCGTGATAGTTATAGAGCTGCCATAGTGGTCTGTAGTTCAGAAAAGACTGACTTCCCAGCTCTATATTTAGTAATTCCTTAAGCAGAAGGGCTCAGGTGTTTTCTCAAGTGAAGCAGAATCCCACATCTACTCCAGAGAATCTAAGATCCTAACCAGAGCTGGAATGATTTCAAATATAACTTTCTCTTTTCATGAGCAAAACACTTTGTGTGTATTTTAATTAATATTTTCAGCAAATTCTTACTTCATGGCACAAGAAAGTCAAATGGGATAAACTGTACATAATTTTACAGCTGGGGCCGAATCGTTTTGTCATTTTTGTGAGATATATTCCTTCAGAGCATAGTATACAGACATATAATTCTGATTATATTATTACTTTGTATCTTTCCGTAGCAGAAATTAATTAATTTCTTATAGGTTGGAGTATGGCTTTCAACTAGTATAAGAAATTCAAATAATTATTAACCAAACAGGAAACAGTTTCCAAATGGGTATATGAAAATTTAATAATATGTGAATTCAAATATTCTTTTATATATATAAATTAAGCATTCTTTCAATAATTTATCAGTCATTTAAGTAGATGCTACTATATAATGGGCCTTTTCAAATCTTATAATATTTAGTTTCCACACTAAACATAACAAGCACGTGTTATATTTATCATACAGATAGTACACCTAATAATCAGTCTTATTATGTCTTTACAAAATGTTTTACAAGCTTCAAAAATAATTATGCCAGGATCTGAATCTAGATCGTTTTGGCTATTGGTGTCTATATTTCTTTTCTTATGCCTCTGAAAATGTATAGTCTCAGGTAAAAATTAATAATACAAAAAGAGTTATTTTGGGTATATGCTAACATTTTTATAAATCGCTTCCTTGAGAAAGGGAATACATAGTATTTGTAACAGAATTTTACAAAATCTCTAATTGCCACATAGCAATTACTTACATTTTATTTTTATTTATTTACTTATGCATTTATTTATTCATTTATTTATTTTTGACATGGAGTCTCACTCTGTTGCCCAGGCTGGAGTGCAGTGGTGTGGTATCAGCTCACTGCAACCTCCACCTCCCAGGTACATGAGCTTCTCCTGCCTCAGCCTCCTGAGTAACTGCGATTACAGGCACCCACCACCACGCCCAGCTAATTTTTTTGTGTTTTTACTAGAGATGGAGTTTCACTGTGTTAGCAAGGATGGTCTCGAACTCCTGACCTCGTGATCCACATGCCTCGGCCTCCCAAAGTGCTGGGATTACAGGCGTGAGCCACCGCACCCGGCCAGTTAGTTACATTTTATGTTGCTGAATAAGCAAAAATTTATTTTTTAAGATCCACACAATTGTCTTCTAATAGTTTCTAATCATACGGACTTAGGCGAAAATCTCTGTGGTATAAGGCTCCAGTGTGGCTCCTATAATCCCTACCTTCTGGTGATAACACCTTTGTGCTTTTAAGTGTAGGCAGAAACTGAGTTACCTCTAACAGTAGCAAATGGCAAATATGAGACCATGTGATTATGTGAACATGATTACATTTCATGAGATTGTAATTGGTCTTGCTGGGAGACTCTCTGTCATTGGTTTTGAAGAAATAAATTACCACATGTTGTGCTGCTACTTGGAGAGGATCACAGCTTACAGAGTTGACTGTGGCCACCAGCTAACAGCTAGCAGGAAGCTGAGGCCCTCAGGGTAACAACCTTCCAGGTGCTTGATATATACTGTAGGGAACCGTATGAATGTGGAAGAGGATTATTCCCCAGCTGAGCTTCAGGTAAGACCATAGTCTTGGCTGCTACCTTGATTGCAGTCTTGTAAGACTCTGAAGCAGAAGAGTCAGCCAAATCCCATTCCAAATTTCTAACCACACAAACCATAAAATAATTCATTTGTTTTGTTTAATCTTCAAATTTCAAAGTAATAATGCTGTGTCTCAATAGAGAAGTAATACAATATTATTTCTTACATTTATACTTTATCACACTTTATCACTGTCTATTTATATTATCACCTCCAGAAATTTTAATAAGAAATAATTTACATATACACATACACAATCATATATATGTCTTCACATGCCCACACAAACACACAGCTTATGTGCATATACAAACGTTTGACTCAGAGAGAGGTATATCTGGCACTTAATTAAAATATTTATTTCTAAATATGCATTTTAAAATGTATGTCTGGGCTAATTTTGTCTTTAAATATCTGCCCTTGGAAAATGAACTGCATTTTTATAAGTAATGAGAAATCTGGGTAAAGCTCTCCTAGAAGATTGGCCAAAAAGTATAAGGCCTGAGGCACTGCCAATTACTAGCTTACAGAAAATACTGGATGTAGAGGTCACCATTGTTATTACAAACTATGGAAATAAAAAAAATGTTTTAAAATTATTTTTGTGTGATGAAAGGTCAAAAGCTGAAGTAGGTGTTGCCATGGAAATAGTGTTTTGTTTACAACACTTGTCTTTTCTAGAACTCATCCATTAAACGGCAGGAGAGAACCACTTCAATCTTGACATTGTATTACACTCAGAGCTTTCATTACCAGAATAATATTTGTTCATTTTTCAACAAGAAGCATAAAATGTTCCATTGCTCATTTTGTCCATTTGTTTAACGACACTGGTGGGCTTGTTACTTAAATTAAATCCATCTAAAGAAAATGAAGGCCAGGCTTGGTGGCTCACTCCTGTAATCCCAGCACTTTGGGAGGACGAGACAGGCAGATCACGAGGTCAGGAGATCGAGACCATCCTGGCTAACACTGTGAAACTCCGTCTCTATTAAAAATGCAAAACAGTAGCCTGGTGTGGTGGCGGGCGCCTGTAGTCCCAACTACTCAGGAGGCTGAGGCAGGAGAATGGAGAGAACTCGGGAGGCGGAGGTTGCAGTGAGCCGAGATCACGCCACTGAACTCCAGCCCGGGCGACAGAGCGAAACTCCGTCTTAAAAAAAAAAACAAAAACAAAAACAAAAAAAAAAAAAAAAAGAAAAGAAAATGAATACGTACTGGTTAATTCAACTGAACCCATGCAAATACACTACTGTGGCTCTAAACATTGGCAAATATAACAAACCCTCACTACCACACAGGGTGGAATATTACAAATAATGTTCTGCTTCACAACAAATGACGATGGTGCCAGAACTCTCATGTTCTTGTTTCTCCTACTTTCTGATAATTTGTGCTAATCAAGCTAGGATTGGCATTGCAGATGTAGCAATCAAACATTTTATTTCTTGCTTTCACAAAATCACTCTAGTCCGGGTGAGTTCCAGGGGATTTGGCTGCTACACAGGAATTCATTGAGTTTTCTTTTGTCTTCCGGTTCCGCAGTCGCAACACAAAGTCTCCTCATTGCCCTGGCAGAGGAACGAAATTCTGGAGGATTTTCTACTGACTCAAAGGGACACACATGATTTCTACTCACAGCCGTTTGGCTATGGCTTGTTTCATGGTCCTAGTTAATTGCAGGAACGTTAGGAGGAATAGGAAAGTGCGGGTTACATTTGTCAGGTGTTCTTAACCCTCTGACATCTATCATCCAGGTAAAAGTTTTCACTGATCTGTGCCCACAAACCAGGTGGAGTATTTTTTTAACCACCCACAAGCCTGTTCCTTTGGTCTGTTGTACTCTTGAATCTTCCGGTTCTCTTCTCTTTTCTTTTCTTCTCTTTTCCTTTCTTTTCTTTTCTTTTCTTTATTTTTATTTTTTGTATTCCCTAATATGAAATAAAATTATACATTTTATAACTTTGTCAAATTCTGCATGCTCTTTCCTTACTTGAGCTTAGATTTCATTTTTTTTTTTTTGACCTAACAAGCCTGTACCATTTTAAAATTCAGTCCATGTTTCAGTGCCACTTAAACAGAAGTGCTCCTTTTATCCGCCAGTCCCTTGTTGTCATAATACTATATGTTAGGTGAAGATTTATTATATAATTTATCAGATTGAATAGTTCTCATGTACATTCCATATCTTTGTGTCTGTGTGTCTCTGTCTGCCTCTTTCTTTAACCTTCCCCTACTATAAAGAATACGGAATGTGAGTACCCATGATATAACTACCTTTGCTTCACAAAGAATGTAGGTTACAGTATTTACAGTGTATTGTTGTATTAGTCAAACAGATTAGCATCGTGCTTATGCATATTTAAGTGCTCAATACATAGTACCTTTCATTACCATAAAAATAATATTGGGAAATAGAAGATATGATTACTTACAATGTATAGACTTGGTATATCACTTCTGTAACTTTTTACTTTTCATAGGGACTGTTAAATCGTATAATTCATTTGATTAGATAGTTTTTACAACATTAGAAAATGAAACATAACCACTACAATATTCTACGTTTTTGATTACTTCGTTTTGACTCTTTGTCTCATGGGCAAGAGAAATAGTGTGAACTGAGGAATGGAATTATAACAAGAAATTCTATTTTGGTGAATAAGTTGAGGACTTCCTAGGGAAGCTATATTATGTGGAATAATTGCAAATAATAACAAGTAACTCCTTGATAAATTATTTTAAGCCTTTATTTGTTAGATTGCTGCATAGAGCTGTAAAAGCATCAACAACATATTTCCTCAAAATGTAGAGTTTACAAGTTTTCTGAGCTCCCTGATGTTTGCAATCTATTCCAGTCTCAATGTCCTCTAATTTTACATCAATCATCTAATGATCTAGATTGCCCATTGCTTGCAGCTATCTTTTCATGTTTTATTTGGTTAAAGGAAAATCAGCTTTACATTGTGAAAATGCATACTGTTAGCGAATTGTGAAATTGTGAGGAATTGTGCTGTAATTACTGAATATTGGCTCTCCACGAACATGTTGCTTAAACGTGGGAAGATCTGCCAGAGAAATTAAGTTTCTCTCCTCAGTTACAGCAACAATTGTGGAAATCAAGTGAGATGTGGAGCCATTTTTGATTGCCTTAAATGGTGCATTTATATATGCCAGCAAGAATCTATGCTTCTATGTAAATTGAAAAAGGGAAATGAAACAGTGTGTGGATGTGGACTCTCTCGGGTTGAATATAGGTGGATCAGCTCATACTTAACATCTGTTCAGGCTGGAAATGCAGAGGAAGTTTAATACGTTTTCTCAATCATACTGATTTCCTGGGTGCCAAGGCAGAAAATCTAAAACATATGACTTCTGTTCACACTATGTGAGAACTATTTAGAACAAAGGTGATGATCCTGGAAGAAAATGTGGAGACACTATGTCAGGTGGCAGCACAGTTGGACTTCTTTGCTGCCAGCAATCAACAGCCCTTAAACGTCAACATTTCAAGGTTTTGTCGACCAGTGTACCAAGTAACCTCTAAAAGAATTTAAGAAGAAATAGAAAATAACACTAGATTATTTCTTAACATATCAAAAGAATATCAACATATGGCCTTGGATCCTTTTCATTCCCCATCCCTATAACTCAATACAAAATTATAATACATTTAATGTAGCGTTCCAATCCAGATAGTAGTTTGTGGAGTTAAATTTCAGATTCCCTTTTTGAAAATTTTCTTGCATTCATAAACACTTCAGCTACCCAGGACAGCATGTTGCTCTGGCATCAAAAGTGGGGAGTCACAAAGAAGGCAATTTATAAGTAATATATTTCTGTCAAAATTTTATGAAACAGAAGAAAAATCATAAAACAAAAATTAATACTAGAAGAAAGTCTTATCAAATTCTATATAATTATTTTTCATCCATATACTTGGCCTCTAATTAGTTAAAAGGAAGATCATGCAATGCCCAGAGTTTTTATCTTGTGGTTACTATTCAATTTAAATTATCATATTCCCCAAGATGTCCTTGTTTTAGTTGGTAAGACAGCAAGACAGTAGCTACAATTCAGTGGAATTAAGTACTTTGCCATATTCCATGAAATATACAAGGAGAGGTCAGAAGAAATACAATTGTTTTTGTCTGGGGGAATACAAAAAGTTATCACAGAGTTGGCATTTGAATTGGATATTGAAAGATGAATGGAAATGCACTAGCTGGAGATGAAAAGAATATAATGGACTGAGGGAAGGTCCTTTCCAAAAATCAAGAAAGCTTTAAAAGGCATGGGTATTTTATTATTATTATTATTATTTTAATTATACTTTATGTTCTAGGGTACATGTGCACAATGTGCAGGTTTGTTACATATGTATACATGTGCCATGTTGGTGTGCCACACCCATTAATTCATCATTTACATTAGGTATATCTAATAATGCTATCCCTCCACACTCCCCCCACCCTACAACAGGCCCCAGTGTGTGATGTTCCCCTTACTGTGTCCAAGTGATCTCATTGTTCAATTTCCACCCGTGAGTGAGAACATGTGGTTTTCTGTTCTTGCGATAGTTTGCTGAGAATGATGGCTTCTAGCTGCATCCATGTCCCTATAAATGACACAAACTCATCCTTTTTTTATGGATGCATAATATTCCATGGTGTATATGTGCCACATTTTCTTAATTCAGTCTGTCATTGATGGACATTTAGGTTAGTTCCAAGTCTTTGCTATTGTGAATAGTGCTGCAATAAACATACACGTGCATGTGTCTTTATAGCAGCATGATTTATAATCCTTTGGGTGTATACGTAGTAATGGAATGGCTGGGTCAAATGGTATTTCTAGTTCTAGATCCTTGAGGAATCACCACACTGTCTTCCACGATGGTTGAATTAGTTTACAGTCCCACTGACAGTGTAAGTGTTCCTATTTCTCCACATCCTCTCCAGCACCTGTTGTTTCCTGACTTTTGAATGATTGCCATTCTAACTGGTGTGAGATGGTATCTCATTGTGGTTTTGATTTGCATTTCTCTGATGGCGAGTGATGATGAGCAGTTTTCCATGTGTCTTTTGGCTGCATAAATGTCTTCTTTTGAGAAGTGTCTGTTCATATCTTTGCCCACTTTTTGATGGGGTTGTTTTTTTTCTTGTAAATTTGTTTGAGTTCTTTGTAGGTTCTGGATATTAGCCCTTTGTCAGATGAGTAGATTGCAAAAATTTTCTCCCATTCTGTAGGTTGCCTGTTCACTCTGATGGTAGTTTCTTTTGCTGTGCAGAAATTCTTCAGTTTAATTAGATCCCATTTGTCCATTTTGGCTTTTGTTGCCATTGCTTTTGGTGTTTTAGACATGAAGTCTTTGCCCATGCCTATGTCCTGAATGGTATTACCTAGGTTTTCTTCTAGGGTTTTTATGGTTTTAGGTCTAACATTTAAGTCTCTAATCCATCTTGAATGAATTTTTGTATGAGGAGTAAGGAAGGGGTCTAGTTGCAGCTTTCTACTTATGGCTAGCCAGTTTTCCCAGTACCATTTATTAAACAGGGAATCCATTCCCCATTTCTTGTTTTTGTCAGGTTTGTCAAAGATCAGATGGTTGTAGATGTGTGGTATTATTTCTGAGGGCTCTGTTCTGTTCCATTGGTCTGTATCTCTGTTTTGGTACCAATATCATGCTGTTTGGGTTACTGTAGCCTTGTAGTATAGTTTGAAGTCAGGTAGCATGATGCCTCCAGCTTTGTTCTTTTGACTTAGGATTGTCTTGGCAATGCAGGCTCTTTTTTGGTTCCATATGAACTTTAAAGTAGTGTTTTTCCAAATCTGTGAATAAAGTCATTGGTAGCTTAATGGGGATGGCATTGAGTCTATAAATAACCTTGGGCAGTGTGGCCATTTTCACGATATTGATTCTTCCTATCCATGAGAATGAAATGTTCTTCCGTTTGTGTCCTCTTTCATTTCATTGAGTAGTAGTTTGTAGTTCTCCTTGAAGAGGTCGTTCACATCCCTTGTAAGTTGGATTCCTAGGTATTTTATTCTCTTTGAAGCAATTGTGAGTGGGAGTTCATTCGTGATTTGGCTCTCTGTTTGTCTGTTATTGGTGCATAAGAATGCTTGTGATTTTTTCACATTGTTTTTGTATCCCGAGACTTTGCTGAAGTTGCTTATCAGCTTGAGGAAATTTTGGGCTGAGACGATGGGGTTTTCTAAATAGACAATCATGTCATCGGCAAACAGGGACAATTTGACTTCTTCATTTCCTAATTGAATACCCTTGATTTCTTTCTCTTGCCTGATTGCCCTAGCCAGAACTTCCAACACTATGTTGAATAGGAGTGGTGAGAGAGGGCATCCCTGTCTTGTGCCAGTTTTCAAAGGGAATACTTCCAGTTTTTGTCCATTCAGTATGATATTGGCTGTGGGTTCGTCATAAAGAATTCTTATTATTTTGAGATACATTCCATCAATACAAAATTTATTGAGAGTTTTTAGCATGAAGGACTGTTGAATTTTGTCAAAGGCCTTTTCTGCATCTATTGAGATAATCATGTGTTTTTTGTCTTTGGTTCCATTTATATGCCGGATTACATTTATTGATTTGCAAATGTTGAACCAGCCTTGCGTCCCAGGGATGAAGCCCACTTGATCATGGTGGATAAGCTTTTTGATGTGCTGTTGGATTCAGTTTGCCAGTATTTTATTGAGGATTGTTGCATCGATGTTCATCAGGGATATTGGTCTAAAATTCTCTTTTTCGGTTGTGTCTCTGCCAGGCTTTGGTATCAGGATGATGTTGGCCTCATAAAATGAGTTAGGGAGGATTCCCTCTTTTTCTATTGATTGGAATAGTTTCAAAAGGAATGGTACCAACTCCTCCTTGTACCTCTGGTAGAATTCAGCTGTGAATCCGTCTGGTCCTGTACTTTTTTTGGTTGGTAGGCTATTAATTATTGTCTTAATTTCAGAGCCTGCTATTGGTCTATTCAGGGATTCAACTTCTTTCTGATTTAGTCTTGGGAGGGTGTATGTGTCCAGGAATTTATCCATTTCTTCTAGGTTTTCTAGTTTATTTGTGTAGAGGTGTTTATAGTATTCTCTGATGGTAGTTTGTATTTCTGTGGGGTCGGTGGTGATATCTCCTGTATCATTTTTTATTGCATCTATTTGAGTCTTCTCTCTTTTCTTCTCTATTAGTCTTGCTAGCAGTCTATCAATTTTATTGATCTTTTCAAAAAACCAGCTCCTGGATTCATTGATTTTTTGTAGGGATTTTATGTCTATCTCCTTCAGTTCTGATCTGATCTTAGTTATTTCTTGCCTTCTGCTAGCTTTTGAATGTGTTTGCTCTTGATTTTCTAGTTCTTTTAATTGTGATGTTAGGGTGTCAATTTTAGATCTTTCCTGCTTTGTCTTGTGGGAACTTAGTGCTGTAAATTTCCCTCTCCCCACTACTTTAAATGTGTCCCAGAGATTCTGGTATGTTGTATCTTTGTTCTCTTTTTTTCCTCCACAAAAAAGGCAAATTCTCAAGGCTATAAGTAGACCTCTGTTATTTTCAATGTATTTAAAATATTAAATCGATGTTGTATTTTACAGTAACCTTGTAGTCTTTAAATTATTTTAATTCTAGGAAAAATGACATATGACTTTTTAAAAATTTTATCAATTATTTGTTTTGGGTTTAATCTAAATATTCCATAAAATACCTAGGACCAAAATGTTCTAATACTGAACCAAAATAAGGCTCAATAAACAATAATAGTGCTCAAGATATGGAAGTGCCAGGTGACTACTATCAGGACTTGATTACTAGCATTAACTCTCATCAGTATTTCAATACCAACTTCAGTGCTAGTAAGACATCAATTTGCTGTAACAAGTATTTACAAAATATGCTGTGGCAACAAAAATAGGATGTGCCATGTGACTTCTGCTCACATACAAAAAATGTATGCAAACTAATTCAAAAATTGAAATTGTTTCAAAAAAATCCTCATATTTATTGGGTTTAAATGTTCTTACTTTTCATTATGAGTGTAATTAGATCATCAGGCTAAATACACATATTTTGATAAACAAATGAATTCTTAGCAAAAATCTCAAGTATAAAAATAAGATTTATTTTAAGTGAATGAGAGCTGTTTCTTTGAATTTGGGCAATCTGTATATTTAAAATCTAATTTTGAAAACGATTCTAATTTTAAATTAAGAAAAATGCTTTACATGCTTGAATCTAAAATTATGTGTTTTAATACTATATGTATTTAGAGATGTGTTTCTTTATACAACAAATAAATTATATTTACAGATGTGTGCCTAGGGAGAATACATATCTGTAAGTACTTCACAATTAACAAGGATACTGTATTTGAGAGACAGAGAGAGAGATGGAGACAGATAGGCAGAGAAAATATGAGGCAAGGTGAGAGAGAGAATCCCATAATAATCTTCAGAGTAAAAAACAGAATTGTATGTTTTCCTCACCAACATAGACTATTGCCTCTGTCTTATAATTGCTAATGAAAAAGTATAATCTTCTCCTAAATCAAAATCAATAAAAGGCAAATTTTATTTAAAATTTTTTAAAATTTTATTTTACCTTCGTTTCTTTTCAAATACTCTTCCTTTTTGATGTAGATCTGAGTTCTCTCTGTTTTGTTTTATTTTATTTTATTTTGTTTTGTTTTGTTTTGTTTTTGTAGAGATGGAGTGTCACTACGTGGCCCAGGCTAGTCTCCTGCCCTCAAATGATCCTCCTGCCTCAGCCTCCCAAAGTTCTAGGATTACAAGCATGAGCTATTGCACCCAGTGGAAAGGTAAACTTTAGATCACCAGTATTGATAGCTCTACATGATACTTAAGCTGAAACCTGGCATAAAAATAACACATTAAACAGAGTATAGGATGGTATAACCATTTACTTGTTCAAACTTTACTTTTAAATTGATTTTATTTATTAACATCAGAACAAAAGACATCTAAAAACATTTTCATTCTTCCATTTAAGTAATTAAGTTGAAAGCATTGGACTTTTCTTAACCAATTATCCTCAAGTTATCAATGGTTTTTATTAAATGATATTCCTTTTCAGCTCTTATCCACAGAGGCTTGCACTGTTTTCACAAAAATCACAGATAATTTAAGCCTATGGCAGGAAACAGGGGAACGTCAGTGAAATAGCATTATCATATAGTGTCTTGTTCAGTGAAGTAACACTTAAAGAGAAGTGTCTGCTGAAAGCCAGCCAAATCATTGTCAACTCTGGAACTGTCAGGCAGTTGAGTCTTCCAGGTTGTTATTCAAGTTCTCCTTTGAATTTAGGGAATGCTGGGATGAGTAAATGCCTTTCAGAATAAGTGAAATTTAAGAGTATTGTCCAGTTCAATGTTTCCATTGCATGAAATAATCATGGTTTGGTGAATAATAGCAAAACTACAAGTGAGGAATGCTCTATATAGTTAGGTATGTCCAGGTTTTAGCCTTTGACACTGTCAAGGAGCTTTTCCAAGAAGCTTTAACTACCTTACCTATCAACTAGGAACGGTAAAATTGACTCTTGTTCCCAGCAAGGCTGTTTTAGGAATCAGAGGAAACATATTTGTTAAAAGAGCATTTGAAATAAAAATTTATAGCAACACTGTTTTAATTCTCACAAGATTTTTGAGAATGTGAAAACATCAGCAATTATAATCTTCAACTTTGATCCAAAAAAGTTCATAACATGATACTTTGGCCATCTTTAATTCATGCAATCATTCCTTGAGTCATTCAGCCATTCACTGAACAACTATGATGTGTAAGTGAATATCTTTACAAGTAATGTACTAAAAATCAAAAAGAAGAATAGCTAATATGACTAACCATGTCAAAATATGGTTAATTTTCTTAAAGGAAATACAATTGACTTTTGAATAATTCAAAGCATTAGGAGTGCCAACCCCATGCACAGTTAAAAATGTGAGTATAACTTTTAACTCCTTAAAAACGTAACTAATAAATAGCCTAGTGTTGATGGGAAGTCATACTGAAAACTTGAACAGTCAATTTACATATATTTTGTATATTATATGTGTTATAAACTTTATATTTATAGTAAATTAAGCTAAAGAAAAGAACATGTTATAAAGATATAATAAGAAAGATAAAATATATTTACTACTTATTAAATAGGAGTGGATCATCATAAAGGTCTTCATCCTTTTGATCTTCATGATTTGTAGCCTGAAGAGGAGGAGGAAAAGGAGTTGGTCTTGCTGTCTCAGGAGTGTCAGAGGCAGGAGAGGTGGAGGCGGTGAAAGGAGAGGCAGGAGAGCAGGCAAGTTTGTAACCTTTATTGGAAAAAAATCCATGTATTCGTGGACACACACAATTCAAACCGATTTTCTAAGAGTCACTTGTAGAAAGAAAGCTGTACTGGGTTTGGAAAACAATATCATTTAGTTAGATCAAGACAATTTTAGCGTGAATAATGAATTTGAAATGCAAATCATTTTATTCTCTCAATCAATTCAGAAATCTATAACTTTAATATGTTGTCATTCAAGACCTGCCTGATCAAATCATATTACTCCTTCCTCATCACATGTCACTCAGAATCTTATTACTCTATTTAGAAATTTTAGTACTACCTTTTCAATAACTTTTATGTAAGTTCAGAGCTACAAGTGCAGGTTTGTTAAATAGGTAAGCTTGCATCGTGGGGTTTGTTACACGGATTATTTTACCACCCAGTTATTAAGTCTTGTACATATTAGTTGTTTTTCCTGATCCTCACCCTCCTCCCACTCTCCACCCTTGAAAAGCCTCCAGCACGTGTTGCTCCCCTCTATAAACTAGCCCTTTGCTAAGGAAAATACAACATACAGTTATCTCTGACAAAGGCTTGAGAAGGCTCCTGTAAATATACACCACCCATTTTAGAAATCAGATAAAAAGTATAGAGAAATTCACACTCTTTTTTAATCGTAGAGGATCCTAACTATTTGTTCCTATATAGACAACTAACCAGACTTCACATGAAAGTGGGAAATGTTTAATGTAGTTTTGAGGAATGAAGACTGAAAAATAATAAAACAATAATGATATAAAGCTGTACAACATTTTCTTTGAGCTATTTGACCCAAGCAGTGAGTCAAAGATTTCAAGTAATGTTTACTTTTTATTATTTTTTTCTTCTTAGTTAACTATAACACAATAAAAAAGAATTCATAAAAAATTCTAATGTATTAGTCCATTATCATGCTGCTACATAGAACTGTCTAGGACTGGGTAATTTATAAAGAAAAGAGGTTCAATTGACTCAGCTTTATACGGCTGGGGAGGCCTCAAGAAACTTACAATCATGGCGAAGGCATCTCTTCACAGTGCGGAGGGAGAGAGAATGAGTGCGGAGCAAAGAGAGAAGCCTCTTATAAGGCCATCAGATCTCTTGAGAACTCATTCACTATCATGAAAACAGCATGGGGAAACCAGCCCCATGATTCAATTATCTCCACCTGGTCCCGCCCTTGACATGTGGGGATCATTACAATTCAAGAGGAGATTTTGGGTGAGGACACGGAGTCAAACCATATCACCTATGATTTTTTTTTTTTTCTATTTTAAGTTCTACTTTTATTTCTTTCTACACAAAAATTTCACGTCTTTTAACTCAACACACTCTCAACTTCTCCCATGATAATATCTACAATGGATCAGTCCTTGCTTGACATGTTTCTCTCTATTCTGGATTTATATGCCTATTCCATTTCTCTGACTTTCAAAATTTTGGTTTTTAGCCAATGTCACCTACTCTTAAACTAAGTTAATTACCATCTGAGACAGTTTGATTATTGTCCCATTGTTCTATTGGTCATTGGGCAGATCCATCATTAATCTATGTAACCATTTGGGAACATACTCTGTTACATGTTTTTGAAAATAATTATATTTTCAGCTTCACTCTATTTTTGGAGAGATGATACAAGCACACACACACGTGCACACAGGACTCCTAATTCTCTTATCTTTATTAATGTTATTTCCAACCAGCACTTCTAAATCTTGATGTAACTTCTAACACTTCTTTATTTGTTTTTCTCTTCAATTTGAGCCACCACAATTCCTTTTATTCCCATTTCTGTGCCTACTCAGAATTTTATGAACTGACTACTGGATTTGCTCAATGGACTCCTGCTGTTTCAACATTTGAAGACTTGCCTTTTTAAGCAATCAAAACCATCCACATCAGAATCACTTTTAGAAATACAACCTTGATCATGTCTCTCACTTTTTAAAACCCTTCAGTTTGCCACCCTGCTTATGATCCAAAGTCCAACCTTCTTTTTCAGACATTGATAATTCTCTAAAGTCTAGCCTGAATGACCCTTTCTATTCTTATTTTTCATATATTTGAAGAGACATCTTACCTCCTTCAAAACAGATATCTCATGGTTTTCTGGGTACATCTTCACATTCTTATTCTTGTGTATCTGTTTATATTTTCCCGTATAATTCATTTTCACTTGTCTCTATTAAGAACTTTTTCCTCTTCTTCATTTCTATTATTCCTTATAAATCTTTCAAGTAAAATTTGCTCAGTATATTGTATTACTACGTAATCACCGAAGTATGAAGGCATATTCTATAAATGCAAGGCTCTGGGCAGAAATTTTTTGAATTTGTCCTGACTCAAGAAAGCCTTAAAAAGATATGTAAAAATTTCCCATTTTCTAGTTTTACATCATAATTAATTAATTGTGCAAGTGATTATTGAGAGATTTAGAGTGTTAGGTATCCTTTGAAGTTCTGAGAAAATGGCAGTGGAGAGAAAGAAGTTCCTGCTCTCAGTAAATTATGTACTTTCCTTAACATTTGCTAATGTTACAATTACATTTGTTGATTAACATGTGCCTTTACTCTCTGCAATTCTCCATCTTGTATTCTACACATTTACACAATTTGTATATCCCCAGTACAAATATTATGTTTTCCCTCCCCACTGGAGAAGCACCAATAATCGGATTTTCATGCAGTAGAAGTATCAATAAATACCGTTTGTGAGCATCAGGCGTGAAATGCATACATACAAATATCATCATAGATATAACTATTTATAAATTAATCTGGTGTCCAGATAGCTGCTGTCCTCTATATAAACAAACTATTTTACTTGAAAGGAATATTTTTTCTCTTATTAGATTCATTTAAAGAAAGAAAGTCTTGTTCAAAGTTTTCAAGTTCTCAGAGCTCCTGTTGATCAAATACTTCCTGAGCTCAACAAGCATCTTTAGAATGACTTACTATTTAAATTGTAGAAGTATATTTCCAGAAACAGTTTGTGTTTTATAAAATCAGTTTAACTCATGTTAAATTTTTTTGCACACATGCTGAAATGGTAAAAAATAAGGTGTCATGTACTTCTATTAGTCTATCAATTGTCTCTTTGGTATTAAGTATCTTTGAAAAATACAACAGAATGTACTCAGCCCATGTGTCAGTACATTTCAATATGCCAAGATAAATAATTCTCAACATTAATATCAACTTGCTATGAGAAGGAGAATAATGTTTAGGTCATTTTGACCTTGATGTCATTCCTGACTGCTTTCTTTCTCTCACACTGCTAACCAATTCATTAGCAAATCCTTTCAGCATCACCTTTCAAATAGATGCAGAATCCAAACATTCTTAAAATCTCCACTGTTCCAAATCCATTTAGAGCCACAATAATTCCTAAACTTGTCTTAAAAAGACAGTCTAACATGTCTCCTGCTTCTATGCTTACAGGTTTTCTTCTTTCCATAAACCACAATGATTCTTTAAAAATATGAGTCAATTATGTCACCCCACTGTTTCAAGCCCTGAATGTCTTCCCACAGCGTGCAGAATAAAATCCCAAGATTTATGAAGTCTTTTACGCAATTCTTGGTCCCTTATTACCTCTCTGATATCATCTGTGATTACTCCTCCTCTTTCTTCAACCATACTGGTCTCCTTATTACAGACCCAAGGCTCCAAGCATGCCTCGGCCTGCCATAAAGCATTGACACATGTTCTTTCCACGACCTAAAACACTCTTCTCCCAGAAGGTCATGTAGTTGGTTCCAGTGTTTTCTTCTGTTTGTATTTAAATGGGACATTTTCAGAACAGGTATTCCTGGATCAAGGTATCTACACTGTCTGTACTTTCTTCCACATTTTTTTCACCGTTTATTCAAGTATCATCACTTGCCGTATTTTTTTATTTCAATTGGTGATTATTTATTTCTTGTTCTTTTTTCCTGCTGCTGCCTACCATAGAAACTCTGTGAAGAAAAAAATATTCTTTTGCCCATGTTTATATAGTCAAAGTCTATAGGAAAATGCTTGGAAAATGCATATGATTCATGTATATTCTTTGAACGATTAAAGATTGTTGTTATTGAACAGTCTGAGAATCTTTATAGTAAAGGGGTTCTAATTTGATTGCTTTCTATGCAATTTCAAGTACAAGTAGAATGTTTCCATGAAATATTTAAATTAAATACATATTTTTACATTCTACCTATCAACCACTGTGAATAAATGTTTTCTTTTTTTTATTATTATTATACTTTAAGTTCTAGGGTACATGTGCATAACGTGCAGGTTTGTTACACATGTATACTTGTGCCATGTTGGTGTGCTGCACCCATCAACTCGTCAGGACCCATCAATTCATCATTTATATCAGGTATAACTCCCCAATGCAATCCCTCCCCCCTCCCCCCTCCCCATGATAGGCCCCAATGTGTGTAGTTCCCCTTCCCGAGTCCAAGTGATGTCATTGTTCATCACTATGAACAATGAGTGAGAACATGCGGTGTTTGGTTTTCTGTTCTTGTGATAGCTTGCTGAGAATGATGGTTTCCAGCTGCATCCATGTCCCTACAAAGGATGCAAACTCATCCTTTTTTATGGCTGCATAATATTCCATGGTGTATATGTGCCACATTTTCTTAATCCAGTCTGTCACAGATGGACATTTGGGGTGATTCCAAGTCTTTGTTATTGTGAATAGTGCCGCAATAAACATATGTGTGCATGTGTCTTTATAGCAGCATGATTTATAATCCTTTGGGTATATACCCAGTAATGGGATGGCTGGGTCATATGGTACATCTAGTTCTAGATCCTTGAGGAATCTCCATACTGTTTTCCATAATGGTTGAACTAGTTTACAATCCCACCAACAGTGTAAAAGTGTTCCTATTTCTCCACATCCTCTCCAACACCTGTTGTTTCCTGACATTTGAATGATTGTCATTCTAACTGGTGTGAGATGGTATCTCATTGTGGTATTGATTTGCATTTCTCTGATGGCCAGTGATGAAGAGCATTTTTTCATGTGTCTGTTGGCTGTATGAATGTCTTCTTTTGAGAAATGTCTGTTCATATCCTTTGCCCACTTTTTGATGGGGTTGTTTGTTTTTTTCTTGTAAATTTGTTTGAGTTCTTTGTAGGTTCTGGATATTAGCCCTTTGTCAGATGAGTAGGTTGCAAAACTTTTCTCCCATTCTGTAGGTTGCCTGTTCACTCTGATGGTAGTTTCTTTTGCTGTGCAGAAGCTCTTTATTTTAATTAGATCCCATTTGTCAATATTGGCTTTTGCTGCCGTTGCTTTTGGTGTTTTAGACATGAAGTCCTTGCCCATGCCTATGTCCTGAATGGTACTACCTAGATTTTCTTCTAGGGTTTTTATGGTAGTAGGTCTAACATTTAAGTCTCTAATCCATCTTGAATTAATTTTCGTATAAGGAATAAGGAAGGGGTCCAGTTTCAGCTTTCTACTTATGGCTAGCCAATTTTCCCAGCACCATTTATTAAATAGGGAATCCTTTCCCCATTTCTTGTTTCTCTCAGGTTTGGCAAAGATCAGATGGCTGTAGATGTGTGGTATTATTTCTGAGGACTCTGTTCTGTTCCATTGGTCTATATCTCTGTTTTGGTACCAGTACCATGCTGTTTTGCTTACTGTAGCCTTGTAGTATAGTTTGAAGTCAGGTAGCATGATGCCTCCAGCTTTGTTCTTTTGACTTAGGATTGTCTTGGCAATGCGGGCTCTTTTTTGGTTCCATATGAACTTTAAAGCAGTTTTTTCCAATTCTGTGAAGAAACTCATTGGTAGCTTGTTGGGGATGGCATTGAATCTATAAATAACCTTGGGGAGTATGGCCATTTTCAAGATATTGATTCTTCCTATCCATGAGTATGGTATGTTCTTCCATTTGTTTGTGTCCTCTTTGATTTCACTGAGCCTGAGCAGTGGTTTGTAGTTCTCCTTGAAGAAGTCCTTTACATCCCTTGTAAGTTGGATTCCTAGGTATTTTATTCTCTTTGAAGCAATTGTGAATGGAAGCTCATTCCTGATTTGGCTCTCTGTTTGTCTGTTACTGGTGTATAAGAATGCTTGAGATTTTTTGCACATTAATTGTGTATTCTGAGACTTTGCTGAAGTTGCTTATCAGCTTAAGGAGATTTCAGGCTGAGACAATGGGGTTTTCTAAATATACAATCATGTCATCTGCAAACAAGGACAATTTGACTTCTTCTTTTCCTAACTGGATACCCTTGATTTCTTTCTCTTGCCTGATTGCCCTAGACAGAACTTCCAACACTATGTTGAATAGGAGTGGTGAGAGAGGGCATCCCTGTCTTGTGCCAGTTTTCAAAGGGAATTTTTCCAGTTTTTGCCCATTCAGTATGATATTGGCTGTGGGTTTGTCATAAATAGCTCTTATTATTTTGAGGTATGTTCCATCAATACCGAATTTATTGAGCCTTTTTAGCATGAAGGGCTGTTGAATTTTGTCAAAAGACTTTTCTGCATCTATTGAGATAATCATGTGGTTCTTGTCTTTGGTTCTGTTTATATGCTGGATTACGTTTATTGATTTGCGAATGTTGAACCAGCCTTGCATCCCAGGGATGAAGCCCACTTGATCATGGTGGATAAGCTTTTTGATGTGCTGCTGAATCTGGTTTGCCAGTATTTTATTGAGGATTTTTGCATCAATGTTTATCAGGGATATTGGTGTAAAATTCTCTTGTTTTGGTTGTGTCTCTGCCAAGCTTTGGTATCAGGATGATGTTGGCCTCATAAAATGAGTTAGGGAGGATTCCCTCTTTTTCTATTGATTGGAATAGTTTCAGAAGGAATGGTACCAACTCCTCCTTGTACCTCTGGTAGAATTCAGCTGTGAATCCATCAGGTCCTGGACTTTTTTTGGTTGGTAGGCTATGAATTATTGTCTCAGTTTCAGAGCCTACTATTGGTCTATTCAGGGATTCAACTTCTTCCTGGTTTAGTCTTGGAAGAGTGTAAGTGTCCAGGAAATGATCCATTTCTTCTAGATTTTCTAGTTGATTTGTGTAGAGGTGTTTATAGTATTCTCTGATGGTAGTTTGTATTTCTGTGGGGTCGGTGGTGATATCCCCTTTATCATTTTTTATTGCATCTATTTGATTCTTCTCTCTTTTCTTCTTTATTAGTCTTGCTAGCGGTCTGTCAATTTTGTTGATCTTTTCAAAAACCAACTCCTGGATTCATTGATTTTTTGGAGGGTTTTCTGTGTCTCTATCTCCTTCAGTTCTGCCCTGATCTTAGTTATTTCTTGCCTTCTGCTAGCTTTTGAATGTGTTTCCTCTTGCTTCTCCCGTTCTTTTAATTGTGATGTTAGAGCGTCAATTTTAGATCTTTCCAGCTTTCTCTTGTGGGCATTTAGTGCTATAAAGTTCCCTCTACACACTGCTTTAAATGTGTCCCAGAGATTCTGGTATGTTGTATCTTTGTTCTCATTGGTTTGAAAGAACATATTTATTTCTGCCTTCATTTCATTATGTACCCAGTAGTCATTCAGGAGCAGGTTGTTCAGTTTCCATGTAGTTGAGCGGTTTTGATTGAGTTTCTTAGTCCTGAGTTCTAGTTTGATTGCACTGTGGTCTGAGAGACAGTTTCTTATAATTTCTGTTCTTTTACATTTGCTAAGTAGTGCTTTACTTCCAATTATGTAGTCAATTTTGGAATAAGTGCGATGTGGTGCTGAGAAGAATGTATATTCTGTTGATTTGGGATGGAGAGTTCTATAGATGTCTATTAGGTCCACTTGGTGCAGAGATGAGTTCAATTCCTGGATATCCTGGTTATCTGTCTGTCTCGTTGATCTGTCTAATGTTGACAGTGGGGTGTTGAAGTCTCCCATTATTATTGTATGGGAGTCTAAGTCTCTTTGTAAGTCTCTAAGGACTTGCTTTATGAATCTGGGTGCTCCTGTATTGGGTGCATATATATTTAGGAGAGTTAGCTCTTCCTGTTGAATTGATCCCTTTACCATTATGTAATGGCCTTCTTTGTCTCTTTTGATCTTTGATGGTTTAAAGTCTATTTTATCAGAGACTAGGATTGCAACCCCTGCTTTTTTTGTTGTTCTCCATTTGCTTGGTAGATCTTCCTCCATCTCTTTATTTTGAGCCTATATATGTCTCTGCATGTGGGATGGGTCTCCTGAATACAGCAGACTGATGGGTCTTGACTCTTTGTCCAGTTTGCCAGTCTGTGTCTTTTAATTGGAGCATTTAGTCCATCAACATTTAAGGTTAATATTGTTATGTGTGAACTTGATCCTGCCATTATGATATTAACTGGTTATTTTGCTCATTAGTTGATGCCGTTTCTTCCTAGCCTGGATGGTCTTTACATTTTGGCATGTTTTTGCAATGGCTGGTACCAGTTGTTCCTTTCCATGTTTAGGGCTTCCTTCAGGGTCTCTTGTAAGGCAGGCCTGGTGGTGACAAAATCTCTAAGCATTTGCTTATCTGTAAAGGATTTTATTTCTCCTTCAATTATGAAACTTAGTTTGGCTGGATATGAAATTCTGGGTTTAAAATTCTTTTCTTTAAGAATGTTGAATATTGGAGTTTCTGCTGAGAGGTCTGCTGTTAGTCTGATGGGCTTCCCTTTGTGGGTAACCCGACCTTTCTCTCTGGCTGCCCTTAAGAGTTTTTCCTTCATTTCAACTTTGGTGAATCTGGCAATTATGTGTCTTGGAGTTGCTCTTCTCGAGGAGTACCTTTGTGGTGTTCTCTGTATTTCCTGAATTTGAATGTTGGCCTGCCCTACTAGGTTGGGGAAGTTCTCCTGGATGATATCCTGAAGAGTGTTTTCCAACTTGGTTCCATTTTCCCCCTCACTTTGAGGCACCCCAATTAGACGTAGATTTGATCTTTTTACATAATCTCATACTTCTTGCAGGCTTTGTTCATTTCTTTTTCTTCTTTTTTCTTTTGGTTTCTCTTCTTGCTTCATTTCATTCATTTGATCCTCAATCGCTGATACTCTTTCTTCCAGTTGATCGAGTCGGTTACTGAAGCTTGTGGATTTGTCACGTATTTCTCTTGTCATGGTTTTCATCTCTGTCATTTCGTTTATGACCTTCTCTGCATTAATTATTCTAGCTATCAATTCTTCCACTCTTTTTTCAAGATTTTTAGTTTCTTTGCACTGGGTACATAATTCCTCCTTTAGCTCTGAGAAGTTTGATGGACTGAAGCCTTCTTCCCTCATCTCGTCAAAGTCATTCTCTGAACAGCTTTGTTCCGTTGCTGGCGATGAGCTGCGCTCCTTTGCAGGGGGAGATGCGCTCTTATTTTTTTGAATTTCTAGCTTTTCTTCTTGTTATATTGCTTTTCCCCCATCTTTGTGGTTTTATCTGCCTCTGGTCTTTGATGATGGTGACGCACTGATGGGGTTTTTGTATAGGTGTTCTTCCTGTTTGATGGTTTTCCTTCTAATAGTCAGGACTCTCAGCTGTAGGTCTGTTGGAGATTGCTTGAGGTCCACTCCAGACCCTGTTTGCCTGGGTATCAACAGCAGAGGTTGCAGAAGATAGAATATTGCTGAACAGTGAGTGTACCTGTCTGATTCTTACTTTGGAAGCTTCCTCTCCGGGATGTACTCCACCCTGTGAGGTGTGGGGTGTCAGACTGCCCCTAGTGGGGGATGTCTCCCAGTTAGGCTACTCAGGGGTCAGGGACCCACTTGAGCAGACAGTCTGTCCGTTCTCAGATCTCAACCTCCGTGTTGGGAGATCCACTGCTCTCTTCAAAGCTCTCAGACAGAGTCGTTTGCGTCTGCACAGGTTTCTGCTGCTTTTTTTGTTGTTGTTGTTTAGCTGTGCCCTGTCCCCAGAGGTGGAGTCTACAGAGACAGGCAGGTTTCCTTGAGCTGCTGTGAGCTCCACCCAGTTCGAGCTTCCCAGCGGCTTTGTTTACCTACTTAAGCCTCAGCAATGGGGGGCGCCCCTCCCCCAGCCTCGCTGCTGCCTTGTGGTTAGATCGCAGACTGCTGTACTAGCAATGAGGGAGGCTCCGTGGCCGTGGGACCCTCCTGGCCAGGTGTGGGTATAATCTCCTGGTGTGCCCATTTGCTTAAAGCACAGTATTGGGGTGGGAATTACCGGATTTTTCAGGTGTTGTGTGTCTCAGGTCCCCTGGCTAGAAAAAGGGATTCCCTTCCCCCTTGCGCTTCCCAGGTGAGGCAATGCCTTGCCCTGCTTCAGCTCTTGCTGGTCCGGCTGCAGCAGTTGACCAGCACCGATTGTCCGGCACTCCCTAGTGAGATGACCCCAGTACCTCAGTTGAAAATGCAGAAATCACCGGTCTTCTGTGTCACACGTGCTGGGAGTTGGAGACTGGAGCTGTTCCTATTTGGCCATCTTGCTCCACCGCCTGAATAAATGTTTTCAAGTTTGTATGAATGAACACAAATGAAACATGTGAAACATGTATCACTACAGCCTCATGTTCAGTGAATTCAATCAATGTGTAGATTTCTTGAGCTATGCCATGAAATAGAAGATAATATTATGTAAAAAAGATTCCAGAGCTTCAAGGGAAATTTTTTTTTGGTCAAGTCTAGGTGTTTTTCATACTTTATAAAGGCAAAGTAATTTATTAAAATAGATTTCTACATCTGTATTATTTTATATTCTTTATATTTTCAGTTCTGTAGCATAAACACTTGAATATAAACAGCTTTATACTGTCACGTAATATAAAATGCTTTGCATTGCTGTGATTATCTACAGTTAAAGACAATGAAGTCATCTAATACTCTCATTGTGATCATCTGTATCTTAAAGATGGGTCATTATATTTCAAAACTTTAGAGTTGGCAAAATTTGGAAAGAACATAGGTAAAATATATTTCTGTATTGCAAAAATGTGCTTGCATGTGTGTTTGTGGAAAGAAAGCCAGTGAGAGTGACCAGGAGAGATTTGTTTTACTACTCATACAAAAGCAAAATTACAACATACACAGTATCTTAGGAAGAGTTTTATTGTTATCTTATTATAATCCAGTTGAGCTCTATAAAAATTCTCAGAATGTATAACATAAAAAACAATGTTATTTGTGATTCCTACTGCTTCAACATTTACTGTCCAGATCTTTATGACAGAAGATCTATTTTCTATACTTGACTGTTTCAACAATCTTTCTCCCTTTTTCAATATTGTGTTCTTTTCTGAGAGGAACTTATTTCATCTTGTGATATATTGAGGCTTGCTAGAAATTCAAGTCCAATAGATATATAAAACATCATATTTCCCATCCAAGTATATACACACACCTTGAGAAATGTGGCAATGTCTTTCTTTGATATAAAATATCATAAAGATTTTCTCTTTCAATGCTTACTTTAAATAGAATGGTGAAATTTAAATATAGTATGTGCATAGGAAATATGTCAAATGAGGAAGTGGAAATATACTATTTCTCATAGTATTTCAATTTCTTAAATTTTAAGAATGGTTACTATATTAATATTGAGTTGTGAAAACTCATTGTATCTGCATAATTTGTGATACTAATTATTAATTTATTAAGAACATATACTTGTGAGTAATGTCACTTTTGCTACAATTTGACTAGTGTTATACATTTATAAGCAAAATAAAATGGAGATTGAGGGTTTTTTTCTGTATTACAGGGAATTATGGGAAAATAATTTAAAGGTAATATCTTTACATTTTTATGACATATAAGGAATAAAACAACTACTACAGTCATACAATTTTCTTGACAATTGTATCCATTAATCATTTAAGATAAATAAAACATTCCCTTATTATTATGTTTAGTAATTTTTTAAGAAACTTGCTTATATGCTAAAATAAACATTGTCAAATAATGCCAAAAATTATAACACTTTGAGATAATTACAGCAAGAAATAAAAACTCCTTGTATTATTTTAGTTTTAAAGATTTCTAATGTACAAAATAATATTCTGTTTCAAAATACCAGCCCCAATTCAAAGGTAGGTATATTTTCAATTGGAAATTATAAAATCCCAGTTTTTTTCTTGATATATCTATTTAGAGTAATCATGTTTTATTTGACCATAAAGGTGAAAGGAATTTGTTAAAATGATTAGGCAAGTGATAGAATGAGCAAGAGAATAACAGAATAGCAGAAGAAATATCACAAAAAAATTATAAAAGAGGAACTTCATCATATCTAATCAAATTTAGTATACAGATATACAAATATGAAATGCTACCATTAATAGAAATGATGGTAAGAGAAATTAGGCAAATTTATTATGACACCAGACTTTGTGAAATTGACAGTATCTCTCCTAATGCATAGATTTATTGGTTAGTTTGAATATGGTTAATATTTCTCAGGTACCTATCCATTTCTGAGTACATGTACATGTAACAATGCTTAGGTAGATGAAGCAGAATATGGAATCACATGTGAAAAAACCTAGTTTTCAGAAAAAATCAATATTATTAATAATAGAGTTATTATTTCTACTAGTAAAAACATTATTTGCATTGAATGAGTTCTATTTTTTCTAACTAAATTCTTAAAATATAGATTACCATTCCAGACAACTATGGTATATTTTTTTACAAAATAGAACTTACAAAATTACTAAAGGTTTGACACACCATAGTGTTCATGGCCAACAAAGTTATGACTGACAGCCTGCCTAGGACCCCAGGGACAAATCTTTAGAAGAGGAGTAGTGTCCAAAGGCAGAGTTCAAGGAAAAGGTCTGGAACACAGCAAGGCTAATACCTCAGAGGGTAACAAAAGCTGCCAAGGCCAAATTAAATTCAACCCATCAGTTTATAGGCAACTCATGTGGCAAATACAAAGCCAGAGCTCTATTATTTTTTTTTCACACAACCAATGAAAAATCATTTTTGTAAATTCTACAGAGAGGAGTACTGCATTTTGTGATGGTAACTGACAAGCTGTCAATCTATCTCAGGTATTTGAGATGCTCTATCTCTTCCTATCCCAGGAAGACATTCGTTTTGTAGAATTACATTTTGTGAGATTACTTCAGTGCTCCTTGGAGATTTATTTTTTACAGTCATCTTTAAAAATGCTAATACTGTATGCTGCCATCTATATTGTGTCACACAGTTAGGACTGTATGAAAGATATCATTGGCTTTAACACAAGACTTTGCTTTGGATTACATTTCTGCCAGTTACTAACTAAATGACCTTGAACTGTTTAGTGTATACCTTTGAACTTCAATTTTACTATTTCTAAAGTGATGATGATAATAAATGGCTCACAATACTGCTATGAAGATTAATTGAAGAAATGGTAAAACATTTAAAGCAAGCACAGCAAAGATAATCAGAAAATATCTGGTCATAATTGTTTTTTCTATTTCAAATTTAAGCAACATTTACACTTTACTACCACCATTAAAATGTGTTATAACACACTATTTTCTATAAAATAATATAATATGTATTATTATATATAATAATATATATAACAATATAATATATAATTATATATAATATATAACATACAGTATATAATATAATATATATTATGTATATTTATTTGACAGTTTAGTTCAGAGACTAATATACAACCACCACAATTCATATTGTTGGTGAAAATAAAGATTATAAAGCAGGGATGGTATATAGCTTTCATCTCAGGTGCTAATGTCAATATATTCTTAATGGTTGTATAGCAGACTGTGTCAATAAAAGTTTTGGAGTTCAGAAAAGAAGACTCATGAAGAATTTCTGATTATATACATGCATACGCTGCATAATTAGATTTCATTCAACAATGGACCACATACGTGATGGTAGTCCCATTAGACTATTATAAGGCTGAAAAAATTCTATCAGCTAGTATCTTCATAGCTGTTGTAATGTCAGAGTACACAAACTTTTTTCACGTGTTTGGTGTGATGCTAGTATAAACAAACCTATTCATTGCCAGTCTTGCAAAAATATTTAAAAAGTTAACTATAAAGCAGTTTCAGGAATTACCTTCAGGAGGCATTCCAGAAGAAACTATTGTTATTATAAGAGCTGACATAGCTCCATTGGTGTTATTGCCCCTGAAGACCTTCCGGTGGGTCAAAACATGGAATTTGAAAGAATAATATTGATGGTCCTGACCCTCTGAAGGCTTAAGCTAATATGTGTGTTTGTGTCTTAGTTTTTAGCAAACAATTCAAAGCCTTTAAGAAAATTAAAAATAGAATATAAGCTTACACAACAAGAACCTTAAAATAAAATATTTTTGTAAATTTGTATAATGTGTGTGTGTTTGAAGTGTTATTACAGAATAGTCAAAATAAAATAATTTAAGTCTGTAAAGTAAAAAAGTTATAGTTAGTGAAGGTTAATTTATTATTGAATAAAAATATTTTTTAAAAAAGGTAGTGCAACCTAAATGTAGCGTGTTCATGAAGTCTACCATAGCTTACAATAACGTCTTAGACCTGCACCTTCACTCACCACTTACTCGCTGACTTACCCAGAGCAACTTCCAGTCTTGCAAGCTCCAGTCACAGTAAGTGCCACTTTCAAGCATAGCATTTTTGTCTTTAATGCTACATTTTTAGTGTACTTTTGTATGTTTAGATACACAAATACTTACCTTTGTATTATAATTGCCTACAGTATTCAGTAGAGTAACATGCTATATAGGTTTGTAGCCTATCAGCAAAAGGCTGTACCATATAGCCTAGGTATGTAGTAGGCTATACCATCTAGGTTCTTGTAAGCACACCTATGATGATCCCACCATCATGAAATTGTCTAAGGACTCATTTCTTAGAACACATTCTCACTGTTAAACAACACGTCTGTAATTGTTCAAAAAGATGATGACACAACTATATATGTTGACCCAGATGTAGAGAATGTAATTAAATAGAAATTTATTTTTCTTCAATCTAAATGATCTTAATTTGTATTGTTTATAATAGGTAACTATGTAAGTGGAGAATTAGCTAAGTCTTGAGGAATCATATAGGCACACAAAGGCGATGTAATCCAAATTTCTCAGCCATCAATGTTGATTATTATTATCACCAACAAATCAATCATATAGATCTTTTTTGAAACTATAGAAAACGTTTTTCCACTAGATATCTTTGTACCTTCTCTGGGAAAGAAGAAAAAGAATCCTTAGAACGGTGGTTCTTGAGTTGGTTCTGATCAACAGGAAAATGGTGGGCTTTTAGAACATTAAAGATGCATGATAGCTACCAGGATAACCTGATTCACAAAATTGGGGTACAGCTTAGGATGTATATTTTTTTCAAGATTCCCAAGCAAATTCTCAAACTCAGGCTGGTTAGGAAACATCCCCTTAAAGGTTTAGAGAATATAAAGTTTTAATTATATAATTGATAAATCAGAAAATATCTGGTCATAATTGATTTTTCTATTTCAAATTTGAGCAATGCTTTACAATTTACCACCACCATTAAAATGTGTTATAACACATTATTTTCTCTAAAATTTATGTATTTATTTATTATATTTTATTTCTTAAGTTAATTTTATGGCTGCCTTTAGCCTCAGCTATAGTGATATTGTAAAATATAAATTTGGTCTTAGATACTGTTTCCTGGCATACAATCCCTAAAATCCTTAGAATATCCAAAATTATGTCTTTTTGTATGATAATGAGTTTACTGGTGGTTGGCAGCCTCTAGGTAACTTCAGGAAGGGCTTGTCACCTGAAAGACAAAGGCAGGAATACAGGGTTGGGACTTTGAGACCCACTCTCCAACTTCTGGGGAGGGAAGTGAGGGCTGAAAGTTAAGTTGATTATTAATAGCCACTGGTTTGATCAGTCACACCTAGTAATGAAGCACCCATTAAATCTCCAAAGGACAGGGTTTGGAGAGATTCAGGATAGGTGAACACATGAAGGTTTCTGGAGAGCAGAATATGCCTAGGGAGGTCATAGAAGATGCACACTTTTTTCCCACAGTCTTGTTCTATGCAACTCTTTCATCTGCATCCTTTGTAATAGCCTTTATAATAAGCCAGTAAATGAAAGTAAATGTTTTCCTGAGTTGTGCAAGTCCCTCTCGCAAATTAATGGAACCCAAGAAGAGGGTCATGAGAACCTGAATTTATACACAGTCAGTCAGAAGCATAGGTAAAACAACCTGAGGATTGGGATTGGTTATAGAAGAGGAGACAGTCTTGTGGGACTGAGCTCCCAACCTATGGGATCTGACACTGTCTTCAGATAGATACTGTCACAATTAAACCCCATTAGTGTCTACTGCAGAACTGACTGCTTGCTTGGTGTGTGGGGAAAATCCCCCACATATTTGCTAACAAAAGGTGCCTGTGTTGATTGTTGTTGTAGGGAAGCAGGGGAAAAACAGTGTTTTTGCCACTTAGAGCTATTCTTTCTCTCTTCTGTTTAATCAATGATATATACAAAAGGTTGGCCCTGTTAATAACAAATTTTAAACTGAATAATCTCAATGTTAATACATTTTAATGTATGTTGTGACAATAAATAATTTGAAATCTAAATTGTTGAAATTTTAAATTACTTTGAGCCTTAAAAGAATGTGATTATGCAGCTTGAGTCATATGACAGTCAGCTGTAAGTTAGGCAGCTATAACCTTTGTTTTCCTGATTATACATCAGCTTTCTTCCTTACTTACATTGTTTTGTAAAATGTTGTAAATGGCTAAAGGACACCATGGAAGATTCCTTCCTTCTTCATTGTTCACCTTCATGGTAGATTAACTGCCCTCCTACTTTTCTCAAAGTCACATTGTCTTATAATGAATGTTAAGTACATTATTTTAAATTGGAAAGGAAATGAAAACTAGATATAAAGAAAGGAAAACAAGCCATAACTAATTAAATTGCTGTAACTGGTAAATCAGCTGTGTATACACAATGTTATAAGCCTACTACATTTTATTGTTTTCTGTCTATATAAGCAAGAACTTAAGGTAGGAGCATTGATTCCATTTTTCTGGAGTCTTTTCTCCAAATGCCGAATTCCAGCTTTTGTTTGACTAAATTTTAAAAAACTGAATTCTGATCCTTTTGAATATTTTAGGTTGACACTAGGATTCAATTATCTTATTTTTTCTCTTGTTTTGTGACAGGCCAGGTCTCACTAAGGCAGGCCTCCACCATAACAACTGTTTCAGTACTGACTGAATGGTTAAGTTAAATATTAAAAGCCAGTGCCCTTACACAAAGGCTAGAATATAACAAAGTCCACCAAGAGTTTTGCCTAGGCCTTTCCTGAACCTTAAAGCATGATTAAACAAGCTTATTGGCAGTGTGTAGGAACTCCCCAAACCTTTGTGAATTAGCAGGAGACAAGACAAGAGTAATCAACCGAGTGTCTGGACCCATTTAGATTGAGTATACTTACTGAAGCTCCAGAAGATCTTCAGGACTCAGACCTTAGTTATAGGTTAAAACAAGTTAATCACTTATATTTTTAGATGAATGCACACGTACACATAGAAATACAGCTTAGAAGGTATATAAGCTCTGGAAAACGTAATTTTCAGTTGGTCTGACAATACTTTTCAGGCCTTCTCTCTATAACTGGTTACAGAAATAAAAACTGTCTTTCTCCCCAGTTCATCTGCATCTCATTATTGGGCTGTGAGAAATAGCAGCCCGACCCTCAGTTTGGTCCAGGAACAGTGTGATGCCAATATTAACTGAAATTATGATTATTTCAATTAGACTGTATCTTTATTCCAATATTCATTAGAAGTCAGTTATGTTACATTATTATAGAATATATATTATCATTTACTTTTTTCCTTCTGAGACCAAAAGCGCTAAAGTTGCATATTCATTTGGCCCGACATTTAAATTTTATTTTTTGAAATGTGTTACATAGTTTAGTTTGAGATTACACAATGTTTTTGATGCTACAACCATACATTTTGTGTGTCATTTTAATATTTTAATGCATTCTTCTTGACATTTTTCTGAATACGGTGAAAACACAATTTTAACAAATATAGGATTACTATTTTGCAATGTTCCTTCAATGTTTAATTACCTTCGCTTAATACTAGAATTATATTTCCTTATTTTTAAAGATATACACACATACATAATTATAATGACATGTACACATATATAATTATAATAGCATGTACATAGTCTATGTATATATGTATATATTTATAAGTAGTCACACACATATAAATAATGTGGATGTCAAGATTATTTGTCCATATTAAATCAATAAGCCACATCCACTGTAGAATAAAGCCATCCTTAAATACCTGATTCATTAATTGATTGAGTTAATAGGTTAATCTTGATTAAAAAATTTAAAAGTCCTATGTAAAATATATAAAAAACAAATATATAATCATGAGTTTATAAATTGTAACAAAAACTAATAAGAAAACACTTTAATAAGGCCGATTTCCTTGTTATTGATTATACTCATACTTCCATCACCCACCTATCATTCTGGCCTCTTGCACTCTGGCCATCTTCAGGTACTTGTATTATTCTGAATTCCTCACACTCTTACCCTACAATCTTTGTTCATGAACATGATGTTTTCTCTAGAAAAACATTTACTCAAGCCTTCCATGTTGGCCTATAATTTTTCCTGATTCAGCTGTGATATAATGTCCTCTGAAATGCTATCTTTATATTTCTGAGCTGGCTTTAGTGATGCTTCTAAGTGCTTGCAAAACAATTTCTGCATAATTCTGTCATAGAGCATGTCTTCCTTGACCACAGAAGTCTGATTATTTGTCTGTACTTTCCACTAGAAGGTAAGTTACCAATTTACTATATTAGTCTGTTCTCATGCGGCTAACAAAGTCATACCTGAGACTTGGTAATTTATAAAGAAAAGAGGTTTTACTGACTCAGAGTTCCACATGGCTGGGGAGGCCTCACAAACATGGGTGAAGGCGAATGAAGAGTGAAGTCACATCTTACAGGGCAGCAGGCAAGAGAGCTTGTGTAGGAGAACTCCCCTTTATACAACCATCAGATCTTGTGAGGCTTAATCACTATCATGAGAACAGCATGGGAAAGAACCACTCCCACGATTTAATTACCTCCCACTGGGTCCCTCCCACCACATGTGGGAATTATTGGAGCTACAATTGAAGGTGAGATTTAGGTGGGGACACAGCAAAACCATATCACAACTCCATTAACAAGTAGACAAAGGATACGAATACACGATTTTCCAAAGAAGACATACATGTGGACAAGAAGTATATGAAAAAAAGCTCAATATGACTATTAGAGAAATACAAATCATGACCACATGTCACACCAATCAGAATAGCTATTATTAAAACGTCAGAAAAATCAGATGCTGATAAGGTTGCAGATAAAAGGGAACGTGTACACTGTTGGTGGGAGTGTAAATTAGTTCAACCATTGTGGAAAGCAGTATGGCAGTTTCTCAAAGAGCTAAAAGCAGAACCGCCATTCAACATAGCAATTCCATTAGTGAGTGTATACCCAGATAAATATATATCACTCTACCATAAAGACAGAAATGTGTATCATTCTACCATAAAGACACATGCATGTGAATGTTCATTGTAGCACTGTTCACAACAGCAAAGACATAGAATCAACCTAAATCCCATCAATGGCACACTGAATTATGAAAATGTGGTACATATGCACAATGGAATACTATGCAGGCATAAAAATGAATGAAATCACGTCTTTTGTGAGAACAGGATGGAGTTGGAGGCTATTATCCTTAGCAAACTGACACAGGAACAGAAAACCAAATACTGTATACTATCACTTTTAAGTGGGAGCTGCATGATGAAAACTTATGAACTCAAAGAAGGAAACAACAGATACTGTGGTCTAATTGAATGTGGAGGGTTGGAGAAGGGAGAGGAGCAGAAAAGATAACTGTTGTGTACTGGGCTTAATACCTGAGTGATGAAGTATTCTGTACAACAAACCCCCGTGCCATGAGTTTATCTATGTAACAAACTCTCTCATATACACTTGAACCTAAAATAAAAGTTCATTTAAAAAGATCAGGCCAGGCGAGGTGGCTCAAGCCTGTAATCCCAGCACTTTGGGAGGCCGAGATGGACGGATCACGAGGTCAGGAGATCGAGACCATACTGGCTAACACGGTGAAATCTCTTCTCCACTAAAAAAAAAATACAAAAATCTAGCCGGGCAAAAAAAAAAAGAAGATCAATAGTTACAAGTCATGTTGATAGTATGTACACTTGACATAACATGGTATGTTTAGAATAACACTTTACCTCTATGATCTTTGCCCTAAAAATACATTACCCGAATCTAATTATAAGAAAAACATCAGACAAATTTAAATAGAGGAACATTACACAAAATGTCAATATACCTGACCAATAATCTTCAAATTTATCAAGGTCGTAAAAAACAAAGGAAGTCTAAGAAACTGTCAAAACCAAGCTGAGCCTTTGTAGAAGTGATGACTAAAAGTAATGTGGTAACTTGGATAGACAACTGGAAAAATTGGAGAAAAAGTACAGTATTTAATTTCTAATAATTTATAAATAATACTTAACATGCTATGGATTAGATCTCCAGAGCTCATTCATCTTATAACTGAAAGTTTGTACACTTTGACTAAAATATCACCATTTTCTTCACTCCCCCAGGCTCTACAACAGCCTTTCTACTCGCATTTCTATGAATACAGCTTCTTTTTATTATACACATAGGTGGCAGGTATGATCATTAGTTTGATTATGGGCATCACCTCATAATGTATCAAAACATCATGTGGTACATCTTAAATATATATAATTTTTATTTGTGAGTTATACTTCCATAAAGTTAGAGGAAGTAATAATGTACTAATATTTATTTATTAATTGTGAAAACTATGTCCTACTAAGGTATTAATAATAGGAGAAATTGGGTGTGAAGATAGATTGGATCTTTGTACTATACTTGTAACAGTTCTTAATACAATACTTCTTTAAAACCATGTGTATTTGAAAAATCAGAATAAAGATTTGCAAGGAATGATAACTTTATAATATGTGTAAAAGAGACTGAATTTTGAATCAAAGTAATAGAAACATGAAAAGGATATGATTATGGAGAATAATTTTCCTAGGGCTAGACAAGGGCAAAATACGTGTTATTGATTTTTCTCCTTCCCTACAAATTCATTCTCTAGATTAAGACTTGGACTAGCATATAGCCAATATTGCTTATATTTTTAATATTCTAATTTTTTCTCTTTTTCTATTTCTTACTTTATCATATATACACACACATACCCCTCCACCCTAGCATTATCTCATCAATTTTGTCTGTTTATAACAAAAATTATTAACATGTTTATAACTTTTAGGGCTGGGCATGATGGCTCATGCCTGTAATCCCAGAACTTTGGGAGGTGGGCGGATCACAAGGTCAGGAGTTCGAGACCAGCCTGGCCAACATAGTGAAACCCTGTCTCCATTAAAAATACAAAAAATTAGCCTGGTGTGGTGGCGGGTGCCTATAATTCTAGCTACTCTGGAGGCTGAGGCAGAAGAATCGCTTGAACTAGGGAGGTGTAGGTTGTAGTGAGCCAAGATCGTGCCACTGCACACCAGCCTGGGTGACAGTGTGAGACTCTATCTCAAAACAAACAAACAAGCACAACAACAAAGAATATGTTTATAACTTTTAAATTGGGGCTTAATTTTCTTATATTTTTCCAATATTTTCAATCTTCTAAAAACTAAAAACCTTGCTCGGTCGTCCAGGCTGGAGTGCAGTGGCCAGATCTCAGCTCACAGCAAGCTCCGCCTCCCGGGTTTACACCATTCTCCTGCCTCAGCCTCCTGAATCGCTGGGACTACAGGCACCCACCACCTCGCCTGGGTAGTTTTTTTGTATTTTTTAGTAGAGACGGGGTTTCACCGGGTTAGCCAGTATGGTCTCGATCTCCTGACCTCGTGATCCACCCGTCTCGGCCTCCCAAAGTGCTGGGATTACAGGTTTGAGCCACCGTGCCGGGTCTAAAAACTAAAATTCTTAAAGACAAAGCCAGATGTTACCTTATAAAATACACATGCAAACATTTTTATAAAAACAAATAAACCCATGAATATTTATTTTTAAAAAGCCAATCACACTTTATCTTAAAGACAATAATAAATTATAATCCAGAGGAGATAGTGTGTAGAAAAAATTATTAACTTTATTTTCTTGTATTTCATTTATTTTTCTTTACAACCACTTTTTTAACAATAATAGTATGTTAGGTTTAGAGTGATTTTATTGCATACATGATTAATTTAGGCATTGTTCCTTTTTTCTGCTTTTATTTTTATGTCTTTTTTTCTATTTTCTGTCAAAGTAGAAACCATGAACTTTTTTTTTTTTTTTTTTTTTTTTTTTTTTTTTTTTTTTGCAATGGAACATCACTCTGTCACCCAGGCTGGAGTGCTGCAACCACCGCCTCCCGGGTTCAAGTGATTATTGTGTCTCAGCCTCCCAAGTAGCTAGCTGAAACTACAGGCATGAACCACCACACCCGGGAATTTTTTTTTTTTTTTTTTTTTTAGTAGAGACCAGGTTTTGCCATGTTTGAGACTGGGCTCTAACTTCTGAACTCAGATGATTCACCTGTTTGGACTTCCCAAAGGGCTGGGATTACAGGCATGAGTCACCACGCCCGGCCCATCAAGCCATTTTGGATAAGAAAGTAATATAAGCACATTTGGGGCTTTCAAAATTTAAAGCCATTTGATTTCAAGTTTCAGTTCTTCCATCTTCGCTTGTGCAACCGTGCACAATTCCTTTAATAACTTTAGCTATAACAGGGGCATGGAATAATATTAACATGGTAAGTTTATTGTGAGTGTAAAATTAAGCAATGCGCAAGCTCTTGAAAATGTGCTTAATCAATATTACCTATAGCTATTTTATTAAAACATTTATTATCATCGATAAGTTTTATCCAAACTGATATCTACAAACAACCATTTGATTGAATTTGGAAGGGAAATTTCTAGTCTCACTCAAAGCTCTTTCAAGGTTCGTCTCTGGTCAACAGCTTGGTTGCAACCCAGTGAGAGATCCTGAACCAGAAATACCCAGAAAAACTTCTCCCACGCTTTTGACCCTCAGAAATCGTGTGGGATAATCAGTTTGCATTGTTTAAAGCTGATGTGTTGGAACAAACTATTATGTTGCAATAAATACTTAGTATGTATTTCAGTACCTGTAACTGAGATGCTTTTGAAAGAACACCCTAAAATGTAGGAATAACTTTGAACTCCTTAGTGGACTTGCAGGAGAGACTGTGAAAACAAACAAACAAACAAACAAACAAACAAACAAACAAAAAATGCCTGAGGTATGTTAAGGAAATCGTTAATAGAAACCCAATGTTCTTTCTTTTTTTTTTTTTTTTTTATTATACTTTAAGTTCTAGGGTACATGTGCATAACATGCAGGTTTGTTACATATGTATACTTGTGCCATGTTGGTGTGCTGCACCCATCAACTCGTCAGCATCCATCAATTCATCATTTATACCAGGCATAACTCCCAATGCAATCCCTCCCCCCTCCCCCTCCCCATGATAGGCCCCGGTGTGTGATGTTCCCCTTCCCATTGGTAATGACCTACAGGTGAATGAGGTAAATCTTATTTAAAACTGGAGGAAAGAGGATTTTTGTTATGTAACAGCAGAAGATTATCAATACTACTGGTGCAATTATGTGGTGTTTGAGGTTGAATTGTGTCCTACAAAAGATAACACCTCTAACACCTAATACCTCAGAATGTGACCATATTTGGAGATAGGGCCTTTAAAGTGGTACTTATGGTTAAGATAGGTAATATGGGTAGCCCCTAATTCAATATGACTTGTGTCCTTATAAGAAGAAGAGTTGGCCGCGCGCGGTGACTCAAGCCTGTAATCCCAGCACTTTGGGAGGCCGAGACGGGCGGATCACGAGGTCAGGAGATCGAGACCATCCTGGCTAACACGGTGAAACCCTGTCTCTACTAAAAAATACAAAAAAAAAAAAAAAAACTAGCCGGGCGAGGTGGCAGGCGCCTGTAGTCCCAGCTACTCGGGAGGTTGAGGCAGGAGAATGGCGTAAACCCGGGAGGCAGAACTTGCAGAACTGCACTCCAGCCTGGGCAACAGAGCGAGACTCCGTCTCAAAAAAAAAAAGAAGAAGAAGAAGAGTTTAAGATAGAGACAGAGACAGAGGCAGGATTATGTGGAGACAACAGAAGACAGCCATCTACAGGCCAAGGAAAGGGGCCTTGCAAGAAACCAATCTTACCAATACCTTGATCTCAGACTTCTAGGCTTCAGGATTATGAAAAAATAAATTTCTATTGTTTTAAGCCAAAAAAAAAAAAACTGTTGTAATTTGCTATGGCAGCCTTAGAAACTGGTACATGTAGAAAATAAAAAACGTACCTAAAATGCTGGGTAATTTGCTAGGCAGATTTTCAGCCAGAATATTGAAGGTGACACCTACTTCCTTCTTGTTGCTTATACCAACAGGCAAGATTAAAGAGATCAAGTGCGCCAGGCGTAGTGGCTCATGCCTGTAATCTCAGCACTTTGGGAGGCCAAGGCGGGCAGATCACCTGAGGTCGGGAGTTCGAGACCAGCCTGAGCAACATGGAGTAACCCCACCTCTGCTAAAAAATACAAAATTAGCCAGGTAGGGTGGTGCATGCCTGTAATTGCAGCTACTGGGGAGGCTGAGGCTGGAGAATTGCTTAAACCCAGGAGGCAGAGGTTACAGTGAGCCAATATCACACCATTGCACTCCAGCCTGGGCAACAAGAGCCGAACTCCATCTCTAAAAAAAAAAAAAAAAAAAAAAAAAAAAAGTAAAAGAAAGACTGATGAACAAATTGGAGCCAGAACTCACTGATTTTGAAAATACTCAGCCTCTCCAGAGGGCAACTGATAATAAAACTAATAAGAAACGGTTTCTGAGAAAAGATCAAATTTAGAGCAATGCCAGAAACCCTTGATCTAAAGATAAAGCTGAAGGTAACTGTAAAATTACTTGTAAAGATCTCAGAAAGGTGAAAGATGTGCTGTCTATGAAGGTATAACATGGAACTGAGAGATGCCTCTGGCCAACAGCCAGCAAGGAGCTGTTTTCCTCGGTCCGGCAACCTTCCAGAAGCTGAATTATTCTAATAATGTGAGTTAGTTTATAAATGGATCATCCCTCAATTGAACCTTCATATGAAACCACAGCCTCAATCAACAGGTTTACTGCAACCTTGTAAGACACCCTGAGGTATAACCACTCAGTTAAGATTCTCTCAGAGTTCTGAACTCAGAAATTGTGTGAGAGAGTAAATGGTTGTTATTTTAAGCTGCAAAGTTTTGGGATAACAAATTATCCCAGTATAATTTCTTATACTGCAATAGAGAATTAAAATGGTAAGGTTGCTATGAATGTAAAACTAGATAATGCAAGAAGTCCCTGCCATAGCATATGTGCCCAATCTGTATTATCAATGGCTATTTTAATACTATATATATTATATTTGATAAGATTCTTCATTTATTAGCATGTTAAAAAATATAGAGATAATAGCTTTAATTTTATCAATAGTTCAAGAACTTCTGAATAGATCACAGCACATGAAATTAACTTCTAGGATAACATTAGGCAAGCGATTAACCTATACTTTTAAAAATTGTACCTTATTTAATTTCCTGTATTTATTCCTACATGAGTCTTTTTGGTAAGTTTACAGTATCTTACTTTATCCAACCATAAAATGAGAAATAGTTTCCACCTACTCACTTTGCAGGGTATTGTGAAAATTAATGAGGTAATATGTGTAAAGCTCTAGAAGCCTTTAAATAGTGCTATAAAAATGAGTATTTTATCCCAGTAGGTGGGTTCTATCTATTTTTATAAATGGCTTCCAACATAGTGATAGAAGAGATAATGGATGGATAAATAGATAAGTAGGCAGACAAGAGACAAGGTAGGGAAAAGAGAGAAAAAAATAGGATAAATAATAATAGAAATTAATGGCTTTGTAGTTTTTACAGAATTATCTTTTTGGCTTACTGACCACATGTATTTTCAAGGATATTCAAACACTTAGTATTTAGCAGCTATCTGATTTCTTCTTGGAAGGAGAAATTAGTTATATCTTCATAATTGAGGCAACACATTATTTTTTCTTCTAATCTATGTACTGTTATTCCTTATAATAAATAAAATCAAATGCAAATAATATAATTTTATACATTTTATTAGCCCTTTCTTCTCCCCCATGCAATCTATATTTTTCAGAATAACAGTGCTTTAATATTTCTATTCTATACAACTGCTTATGTGTATTTAGATACAAGAACATATAGTAGGATGTCACAATGAAAATAATTTCAGGCTGGTGTTCAGTTACACACAAACTACCAAGCAAAAGCATAGGTGACCAGTTACAACAAATTTCCAAAAAGAGAAAGAGACCATCTAAGCAAGATTTTCAAATGTATGATGTGGCAGTCTGTTGTGTGATCTGTAGCTAACTACATCCTGCCCCAAATTCAGTTGAAGAAAGACTTGAACAATCATTAAAGAGCCTAGAAATTTACCGGAAGTTGTTGATGAGCTTTGGGTCTTACCAAAGTCCTTTTAGAGTAGGGATTAAGAAACTTCCTTCTTTTATCAAATCTCATGGGGAAAATAAAGAGTGTTTGTATATGTTCATTGGAACTGAGAGAAAACAGTATTTGATACGTGATTCACTCCCTATTGTTTCAAAGGATAAGAAACTAGCTTGACTGTCTTGACACAGTGAAATTCAAAATTAACATCGATTGAAAAATAGCTCCACTCACTGTGGTCATGGATTAAAGTTGCATGCTTCTCATTGATATATTGAACCCAAATTATTTAGCCAACATGTTATAAACACCATCTGGAAAATGAAACAAACAAAACAACAACAACAAAAAATCTTTCCAAATATAGAGGAAGAGGAATACAGTTGAATCCCAGCAAGTTGAGCAAGGATACTGCTAAGTGACCTACCAGAATGTACCAAAGACTGTCACTGCGTGTGACAGATCCCTCAGTGAAAAGAGAGGTTTTGTCCAAAGACCATACAAAAGTGCAACCAGAATAAAGGCATCTTCCCTGGCTGCTCTTTATAGTATGCCTGCATTTATTACCCTTTCTGACCTCACCATTGTGTCCTAGTGGAATCACAGTGAGAGAAGAAAAGAAGAATATGATGGGGAAAACCGGAAATAAACTTCCTTTAGATGCTTTCTCTAGAGGCTCTTTAATATTAAAATAGTTCAGGATAGAATCTTTAACTTTTCAGAGATTTGAACTTCCAAAGTTATGGACATTTTACTAAAATGAGCCTGTGTATTGACCTTAATTCCTGGGAACACTTTTTAGTACCAGAGAACCAAAAGACAAGTCAAGCAATTTGCCTTGAATTTTATCAAAGGGCAAAGAAGAAAATGTCTCCAAAGTAAGCTGAACAGGAAAGGGGAGGAATAAATGAAGTTGCCCTTTGCTGTACCTGAGTCCTGAACGTATACGTATTATGTGTTCTATTTCACATATATCACATATATGTGTTCTATTTTATTATGACTCATTTTATAAATTAGAACATTAAATACCATCAAACTTAAATCACTTGCAAGGGTTCACATAGCAGGAAATGGGGAAAGCCAGATTAAAAAATATTCTAGCTTCAGAATCCATATTCTTAACTGCTATACCATATACTGCATCTCTTTTGCTTAGGTATTTATATATACCTTTGTGTGTATATACATATATGTAGATATCTGTATATATATTTTTCATTATTTTTAATTCTTTAATAAAAGTTACAGTTATTATAGAGAAATACTGAGTGTTTTAGTTATTCTGTTTTTTATCTTCTGAGTAAGACTTTTCCATAAATTTTATAAATGGGAAATATAATTATCTTCAAGTATTCATGGGATAATGGAGATAGGTGGAAAAGAATAGAGAAACTACAAGTACTAGAACTTAAGTTTACTTCACAACTCTTGGGTGACATTTCAGATTGATTATAATTTCAAAATAAATAAAAGCTTTATGAAAATTCCTTCTTGTTTGTTTTTTCTCATTTTCTTCTCTGTCAATTGATTGGAATTAGATTTACTTTATTTGACCCAATTGCTGAAGATAAATTTAATATACATAGCAATATACCTCTTTCTTCTGTATTATCAAAAAAGGATAGACATGCTTTTTATATGAATACACCATAATAGAAAGCACTTAGGCGTTTTATGGTTAAAATAAATTAGGGTCTTCTCATCACTCTTTTGGGCAAGGTTACATAAGAAACTTATTTGAATTAGCTTTAAGATGGTTTTTCTTATATATACTTCACTGTTGGGGTATGATCACAATATTTTTAAATGTTATTATTGTTAATGTATTATTATTTATTAATTTTGAGTGTGGAAAATGGAGAAAAAAGTGATGAAAGCAGCATGGTATAGTATTTCAAAGAATGCGCTTAGAGCTGGATGATCTGATTATGAATTTTGGCTCAACCAGTTTCTGCATTTATGCCCTTGAACAAGTTACTTAGCCTCTTTGCTCTCTAGTTTCTTCTTGCATTCAATAGAGATAATAACAGCAACTAACTCACAGGGCTGTGGTAAGCATTAAATGAGTTTATATGAAGCTCTTAGAACAGCACCTGACACGGAATAAGCAAGAAACAAAAACGTTTGCGAAATAAAAGTGTTACTTATTGGTTTTTGTTTCTTAAAGTTGGACTTATATTTGCAATTTGTTCTTTTTTTGATATAGTCTTAATTTGTAATTCATATTTTATATTTATATTCCCCTTAAATCATATTTGTATTTCAGATATTTTATTGAATCATTAACTTAATTTTTATGTATTCCACAATACTTTAAAGAAGAATTTTGGACAGCAAAATGAGACTACATGTTCAAAAAACTGAAAGTGTTTTATATAGTTACTTATAAGGACTGTCACACAGAAGAAAAACTAGACCATACTGTTTATGGATTATTCTATTTCTATAGCATTCTAGCAGTATCTAAGAGGAACATTGGTATAAAATCAAGAAGAAGTATATATGAGTGGTATAAGGGAAGCACCAAGGGAGAGGGTCAACAAATAATTATTATGTATGAAGCACTAAGACATAGCTGTGTTCTAAAAGGAGCACTTTTAGAGCTGAAGTATGAGACCTGAGAAGGATCAGATTCACAGATGGGTAGAGTAGGATCTACTCTTGGGGAAGACAGAAAGGCCACAACAGGAGTATCTGATGTGGGTCATGTAACCCATTTGTGAATGGAAGGGCTGGAAACTATATAGTAAGCAAATGGACACCCATTTCCTTACTTGGAGTAAAAGGTAGTGCATTTCCTCTTTTCCAATTGATTATTTTCCACTGCCTTAAAGGTAATCAACAGGGATATAAGGTAGATCTGTGTCTAGAACAATTCATCAGTTTTACTCACCCGGAAACAGTTTGTTACTTAATAGCTTTCTGGGTTCCACTGGTATTTCTACTATTCAGCATAGAAAGATTTGTCCAAAGCATTTAAAATCAATAGATCTGGGATTATGTGGCCTTAGGTAGCTGGTTGTACATCTTTCCCTAAATCGATCCATGTTACCACATAGTCGTTTTCATTTAGGACTAGATAACAGTAAAATGTTTGCTATGTGCAAGGGTATTGAAGTTCTTATGACCACAGATCATCAGTACTGCTGTTTCATGTAATGCTGAAACTGAAATGATCCATGTTTGCATTGTTAAAAATGATGTGTGAAATATAATGAGTGCTTGGTGTTGAAAACTGCAATGTTTGTTATGAGGGTCAAAAATCTGTCTTGAAGGCAGCTACACTTTGAAGTGGTCTTTGAATACTTTTAATAAATTTATTTTGATAAATAATATTGAAAAAATCATGAGTGAAAATAAAATATTTAATTTCCACAGTTTCTCATTGTTTGCAAAGTAGGAGACTTTGCAGCAACAGAGCTTTTTGGTATTCTCAGGCTAAGTAGTAATGAAAACTGAATTGTGTTGGTGAAAAGTAACGGTGTATTAGCTTTTTATTGATGTATAAGAAATGATCACACATTTAGCAGTTCAAATGACACACTGTTAATATCTCAAAGATTTCTCAGGATTACAGACAAAGATTAACTGGATTCTCTGCTCAGGGTGGCCTGAAATCAAGGTGACAGATGGGGTTGCAATCTCATCTGAGGCTGAGCCTTATCTGCCAAATGTGTTCAGGTTTCTTTGCAGAATTCAGTTCCTTGAAATTGTAAGACTAAGGCACTTATTTCCCTGCTGGCTGTTGGCAGAAGTCACTCTCAGCTCATAGAGGCCACCAGAGTCCTTTTTCACATGGTTCTCTGACAACACGGGAGTTTACTGGTTCAAAGTTAGCAAGAGAATCTCTCTTTAGTCTGCAGCAGCACAGTCTTATATTGGGGTAATATAATCATAGGAGTCACTATCTCATTATGTATCATTATATTCACAGATCCCCGCCATGCTCCATGGAGCCATCTAAGAATTCTCCTACCACACATAAGCAGTAGAGGAGACAGTGGCAATTATGGAATCAAATGCTTTTTTCCAAATTTACAGCTGTTACTAAGCCCCAGCCAATTGTTGCCACATGATAATCAATACAGATTTTCCAAATTTTCAAGTGATGCTGTAAATCCAAAGTTGTATACTGTGTTTTCCAATATTTAAAATAGTGCCAAGCATTCAGCTGTTAGAACCTCTAGGGCAGAATAATGTATAGTACTGCCAATTATAGAAATTTAGTCACACTTCCATGATCTAGAAAGTGTCACAGATCTCAAAAAAAAATAAAAAAAAAATACAGGAATGTCAAGGAAAAAACATGAAAATGCAAAAACCACATAGCATAAAACAGGAAAAGCATGTGATTACTCTTTGTCCTAGTCAGTTAGGGCTACTGTAATGATATGGTTAGGCTCTGGGTCCCCACCCAAATCTCATTTTAAATTGTAATCCTCATAATTCCCACAGGTCAAGGGCAGGACATGGTGGGAGGTGATTGGATCATGGGTGCCGATTCCCCCATGCTGTTCTTGTGATATTGAGTGAATTCTCACAAGATCTAATGGTTTTATAAGTGTTTAACAGTTCCTCCTACAGACTCATTCTCTTTCTTGCCTGTTGCCCTGTAAGAAGAGTTACTTTTCCTTCTGCCATGTAAGTTTCGTGAGGCCTTTCCAGCCATGCAGAACTGTGAGTCAATTAGATCTTTTTCCTTTATAAATTACCCATTCTTGGATATTTCCCTATAGCTATGTGAGGATAAACTAATAGACATAGCAAGATACAATAGTGTGAGTGGTTCATAAATGACGGATATTTATTTTTCACAGTTCTCAAAGCTGGAAGTCTAAGATCAGGTTGCCAGCATCGTTGGTGTCTGTTGAGGTTCCTTTCCTGATTGGAAACTGCCCACTATTATTGTATTCCTAGAGAGAATCAACGTCTCTCAAGACTCTTACAAGAGCTTTAATTCCATTAATAAGGATTACATTCTCATGATCTCATCTAATCCTAATTTTCTCCCAAAGGCCTCAACTCCTAATATCATCACATTAGGGGTTAAGGTTTCCACATATGAATTTTGGGAGGACACAAACATTCAATCCGGTCAACTTTTTCAGTGGGGAGGGTGAGTCACGGAATTGTGTTTGAATACTTCATCGAGAAAACAAGAACTGGAACTGGAACCTGACAGGAATAAATAAGGGTCAGCAAACTATACCCCATGGACTAACTATGGACTAAGAGCTGAAACCATATATATATATACACACATACATACATACATATATATATATATATATATATATAAAACATTTGATATATATACATAAAATATTTATATATATCAATGCAAGTTTCATGACACAATGCAAGTTTCATAACATTTGAAATATATATATAAATATATATGTATTTACATATATCTAAGCAAGTTTCATGACACACTAAAATTATGTGAAATTCAAATTTCTGTGTTGATTAATAATATGTCATTAGAACAGGGTTACACTTATTTGTTTATGTGCTGTCTACTACTATTTTCAGGTATATTAGTAGAGTAGAGTTGTTGTGATAGAGACCATACAGGCCACTGAAGATATCACCAGATAACGAGAATTTCTTATTATTGGTTGATCACCACTTTGCACTGGTCTCACTATATCTGTCTCACTGTTAGTACTTCTCCAGACAACATCAATCTTATAGTTTCCCAGTGTCTGAAACTGTACTCACTTTACATTAAATGTACTTCTCCCTCTCCACTTACTGGCAATGGAAGATTAAACATATTAGTTTCTCAAAAGTAGTAGCAACTTTGAATGCCAGCTCTAAGTCTGAGAGATTCTATACAAGGTGACTTGAAGAAAACAATTGTGGATATCTTCTTTCTGTGGAGACATTTAGATGCAAACAGCAGTGAAAAAAAAAATGTTCATCTGCCTTCCGGCTATGACGCAGAAATATTTACACTACTGAGTTTTTGTGAAACAGTGACAAATACAGAACATCTGGAAAGTCAAGAGAGCCAGACTGGGATGTCTAACAGTCAGTATGTCACGCTATAATTCTAACAGAACATACACACACACACACACACATTGTTGCTGTTCTTGTCAAATTCTATAAATTTCTTCTATCTGAGTCATAAAAGACCATGATTTCTATAGTTAAATAGAAATATAAATAATGATAGAAATTAGTAAACCCATAGCATTTTGGTGTGGATAAAAATAATATTGAAGAAAAACTTAAAATATCAAAAGAATGTCATCATAGGAAAGAGAAAGTTGTGTATACTTGTTGGGATCTGGATCAGGGGTCAAAATTAATGGATGCTAAAATATTTGAACATAACTAAAATCGATTATCAGATTGTCTGAACAATATGTCATTTTCTATCAACTAAATTATCTAATAGTCTGTTAATTGAAGAAAAGTTTCCTCAGTAAAAGTGCTTATATGTAAAAAAAGTTTGTTAAGGCTAACAAAAAATATTTTTTTAATTCTTAAATTTCCATTTCTAATATCTAATTCATTCTTAAAAGGGAAAGACACACACGTGCACAAACACACACATTTACACACATGTACATACCTTGCTTGTTTCAAGAAATTGATGAATGAAGACCCATATTTGGAAACATGAAACTTAAGTTTAAAAATTATTTTAGGCCGGGCGCGGTGGCTCAAGCCTGTAATCCCAGCACTTTGGGAGGCCGAGACGGGCGGATCACGAGGTCAGGAGATCAAGACCCTCCTGGCTAACCCGGTGAAACCCCGTCTCTACTAAAAAATACAAAAAAAAACTAGCCGGGCGAGGTGGCGGGCGCCTGTAGTCCCAGCTACTCCGGAGGCTGAGGCAGGAGAATAGCGTGAACCCGGGAGGCAGAGCTTGCAGTGAGCTGAGATCCGGCCACTGCACTCCAGCCTGGGCGACAGAGCGAGACTCCGTCTCAAAAAAAAAAAAAAAAAAAAAAAAAAAAAAAAAAATTATTTTAGGCTTATTTTTATGTGCATGGACATGGCTTCAATTAAGTATATGAGTTATTTTTCCATATGAATTTCATTTAAGATTAGATAAATTATCCCACAGGCCTATCAAAAGAAGAAAGATAAACACATAGAAAGATAGTTGTCTTGGTCCATTTTGTGCTGTTATAACAGGATACCACAGCCTAGTTAACTTTTATGAATAGAAATTTGTTGACTCATGATTTTGGCTGGGAAGTCCAAGCTCTGGAAAGGGCCTTCTTGTGTCATACCATGGCAGAAGAGTAAAAAGAGGGGAAGAGAAAGGCAAAAGGGGGATGAACTTATCCCTTTATAAGGAAGCCACTCCTTTTATAATAGCATTAATACATTTGTGAGGTCAGAGCCCTCATGGCCTATCATCTCTTAAAGATCCCACTTCTTAGTACTGTTTGAATGGTAATTAAATTTCAGCATGAGTTTTGAGGGAGACAAACATTTAAACCATAGCAGTAGTATAAAATTTAATACTTCTCAGCAATAAAAAGTAATGAACTGCTGGTGCATGCAACAGCACAAGTGAAATCCAAAAACATGTTGAGTGAAAGAAGAACCCAGATTCAAAATTAATATATAATGACAGACATTAAAAAATTGTCTTCTCTGGAAGAGGCAGGAGATTTCTGTAAAAAAGAATATAAGGAAACTTTTTAGTTGGGCAAAAATATTCTATATCCTGTTACGATTGCACAGGAGGAGTATTTAATTATTAAATAATCTACTGAAAACTGAAGATCACTGCAGATTATTGTGAATATATACATATGAAAAGACTAAAAGAAAAAGACTAGAAGAAAAAATAATACAGAGGTTTTCTGGTTAATCATTTTTTCAATTTTTTTCATTATTTTTTGGTATTTCCTTAATTTTGATATGAAGAAGCTAAAATGTTTGTATATTTATAACTATGTATACACACAAATATATTTATAATTATACATTTAAAAATGTTTTATTTATAAAGCACATAATAAGTAAAAGTAAGAAAAGTAAGGTCTTCACAGTTTATTGATAAGATGAAATGAAAGCTCACTAGAAGACATGAGTAGAGAGAAGTGGAAGTACCTGATTATTCCCTACATTAGAATTTTATTTTTTTCTATTTTCTTGGCTGTTTACTTTTTTGCTTCCTACTACCCCTTTGATCTAATGCCTGAAGTTTTGTTCTGCCCTCTTTTATAGATAGAATCAGAACCAGGTAACAAAGGCTGTTGTATAGGTCACTAAAATTTTAGCTATTTTGTTCACCAGTATATTTGTAATATACTGGTGAACATAGTAAAAAAAAAAGAAGAGTTTTTTTTACTATGGAAAATTACGTAAAATATTTAGTTTTGGAGAATTCTTGGGAAAACTGGTTCTGGATTACTGATAAGGACCTAATGTTTAAAAATTAAAATATTTAAGAATAAGATCTAGTCTGAACTAGAATATATCATAATTTTGTTTGTTTTGAATGGTATGATTCAAAATGTACCTTTGTATGTTTTGGAGATGTGATGGGTATATTCTTCTGTTTGAAAATTAATAATAGTCTTCCAATTCATTAACGACTTACATTTGTAAAACCAAAATTATATTTTCTGTAGAATACAATAGCACGGAAGAAAATTGAATTGTTATTCTTCCTTTAACAACCTGCTAAATATTTTTATTGCAAAGATTATTTATTATATATAATTGTGGTTATGTACACATAAGTAGATCAAGGAGCCAAGACTACTCATTGGGAAACCAAGGATTATATGTCTTACTACAATCGATTCTTTACTCAAGCTAATCCGTGTACCATATCAAAATTATTCTCCTTCACTGATTCTCCTGGGCCCAACCTATTTTTGTTCACCTACCTGTTGAAAATAAAGCCACCACATTCATTCTACTCATATTTCCCTGTCTTTGATAATCAGCATTCTTAGCCTCTGTGGACCTAAGGTTTTAGCGTCTGCTTGACCTCTTTGTACCCATAACACCACAGCACTTTGCAATGCAACCCAATCTATGAAGACCAGAGTTTATTTTACCATTTCTCAGACCACACTGTGCAATATATGGTCTTAATTCCCCAGCAGTTACTCAGAAGTGTACATTCTAGAAGTGTGGAGAAGTTAATACTCTATGGGGTGAAAATCATTTAATGGGAAGCAGGAGATGACAAGGAACTCTTAAGTCAGTTCCTCTTCCATCCTCATTCTGAGAGATTCTGACATGGGGCAACAGTCTACAGGGCAATTTTAGAAAACATCCTATCAGAAAGCAACAGGCTGTGATATTTTGGAAATGAAAGTCATCTTCATAAAACACATTTTCTTTCTTGTTGTCTTGATATTGCCTCACACAATAAAGCTTAAGTGTTTAACTTTGTTGCAGGCTTTCTTTTCTAAAGAACTTTGGCTAAGACAATTAGCAACAATAAATCAAGACTATAAAGAGATTATATTAAGTCTGTCTTGGCAGCTATTATGACATAAATTGTTGTTTGGGGAGAAATCTATCTATGTGTCAGAGGAGATTGGGCATGATAAGAATAAAACATGGGCTCGGGCTTGTTTTTCTCTTTGAGTTATAAAGATACTTAAACTTCTATCACCACAGTAATCTGAAAATTATATTATTTGTTATTAAAATTACATGACTGACATCGTATCACATATGTAGTAGTAATGTGCATGTTAGATATTATCATACTCACTTGTGAAAAAACTGGAACAAAATAAAATTGGTTCTGATAGAGCTGAAAATTTTTACCAGTTATGCAACCAAGTCTAATTAATGGTATTTAGAAAATATTAATTAAAATATGCAAATATATTAAGTTGATATTTATTTGATATACCCATACTTAAAATAAAGATGCAATAAATAACATCAAAGGATTTGGAATGCACTACCAATTCTCTTCCAAATTTAACTACTAAATAATTATGAGACCTTGAAAAAGTCACTTAACTTCTTTAGATCTCAGTTTTCTCATTAATTAACAAAATAAATGAGTTGAATTATAGAAATCCAAAGTCCTCTTCCAATTCTAACAATGCAATAAACAATATTAATTAAGTAGCAATATTTGGGACAGTGTAATCAAACACAGAGCAGCTCATCAAACATAACATTCATATGTCAATGTAGTTGTGTGCTATAAATGTTTTACTGCATTCAGAAATATTTTTAAAAAGATTAAATCAAATGAGATTAATGATTATCATGCTCATTGTAGGTTGCTATGACTATGCTGGGCCAAAGAAAATTAAAACTGAAAATAGGATATAGTCATTAAGTCATTCAAGTGTTTGTTGAACACCTATGGTGAGTTAGCATCTATACTTCATGCTGATGACTCAGTAGTTCATCAGAGAAGTGCCCTTGAAGATGGAACTATCATCAAGCCATTCACATATAAATGATTCCTAATGTAGTCAAATGCCTTGAAAAGGTTTCTTCTCTTAAGAAACAAATGAGCTAGAATTATCACAGGTTAAGGGTAGAATCTGTGGTTTGTAAACTAATATGTTGAACAACCAAGCTGCACAAAAGGCAAGGATTGAGGGAGTTCAAGAGCAACTGTTAGTAGATACTCTCATTCTGTTCACTGTCTGTTCTTCATATTTTAGTTTCAAGTCCAGAGACCTTGGGAAAAGCAATAAAATTGTCACATCTTGACTCAGGAATCTATTGAAATAATCAAATCCAATCATAGATTAGTTAACTTTGTTCCAGACCTGGGTTCCTAACCAGTTAGAATAGATGCAGTTATCTAGATAACATTGGAGAAGTACCTGGACAAGCCCTAGCTTACCATAATTTAACCCTTCAGTTGCTGGACAATGTTGTGGTCTAGAGTATCCATGAGAAGAGCCAAATAGCCGGGAACTAAGCAGAAAACAGTGAGAGCATTTAACTTTAACATTTCATTCTATAAAAATGGCTAAATCATTTTAAAAACTGGTACTAATAAAACAATTATACGTTTCCTGGGATAAAAAGTAATAGGTTGAAAAAAATATGTTTTATTGTATACCTAATGGCAAGTTGCAAATATACACAGATTGGTGCTGAGTTTGCTCAAGACTTTAACTTTCTTATATATGAGATTTGTTTATTTTTAATAGTCACTAGGTGGCAATTCTGGGGCCAAAACGCACAGTATCTGATTATTAGTGTAGTTTTGTAATACTTTTAAATTTGCTGTTCATAATGGAAAGACAACATTATCTGGGGAAATTAGCTATATGAACTTTGAAACAAAACAAAACAAAAAAAACAAAAAAAATTCCTGCTTTCATAAGGTTGACTGACTATGGAATCCAAATGCAGATAACTGAGTGCACCTCAAATGCTATTTGACTAATACTCATAATTATGAAAAGCTTCCTACATTTTCCCTTAAATTCTTTTCTTCATGGCTTTTCAACACTTCCTTTTGATCACTAAGAATGCTGTAGCACAGCTGTAGAAAATGTTCGTCTCATTAAAATTTAGCCTACTGCAAGTTCAGAGGATTCTAAGTGTATGTATAATTTTATTTCCACTGGGTGATTTCTGCAATGTGTATGAGCCATTCTCTCTAATGGAAAGTGCAATAGTAAGGTTCTTTAAATAGGCATTAATCGTCACAATGCATTTGCAAGTTAGGTAAGCAACATGAAGCGTAGAGCCATAATAAGCATTATCCACATTCAACCACCTTCACAGCCTGCAAACCCAGAAATCACACATCATGAACAAAGAACATTTGCAAAAGGAATAGCAAAAATACATGTGGTTTATTTCCTTCCTGATTGTCATAGAAAGATGAAACAAAAATATCAAATGTAATTTTTAGAAATAGAAACAATAAATTAAAATAAAACACAACACTGAACTATGATTGTCACGTAAGAGATGAGGTCTTATTCAGCTGTTATTTAGTACTGATACATAGATATTATTATTATAAAAAATATTTACTATCTTCAACCCTATTGTCGAAAAAATCCTCTTTTCTTCGTTTTTTTGTTGACATGCTGACTTATTCTTGCCAAATGAGAAAGTTAAGATAATTATTAAATAATAAATAATTATTAATTATTTCAGTGAGTGCTTAAACACTAATAAAAACAAAACCAAAGTCAACAATCAAAACATTAGTTTTAGGATTTAATGACTTCCATGAAGAAAAGATTCCTGTCTATCTTATCTGCATTAATAGTACAAAAAATTCACTGAATTTTATAAAAATAATGTTATCTTAGTGAATAATTTGTTTTCTTCATTTTGGAAACAGAATAAACACTATAAGCCTTATAGAAGATGTTTGGAATCGATATACTCTGTTTCAAACATAGATGGAATATTGATAAAGACACGTATACAATTAAATAATAAAAATAGGAGTTTAGTCAGTAAGGCATTTGCACAAGTCATATCCTCAAGTTAAATATTTTTGTATCTTTAACCAGGGATGGTGGCTCACTTCTGCGATCCCAGCTCCTCAGGGAGCTGAGGCTGAAGGATTGCTTGAGGCCAGTAATTTGAGATCAGCCTAGGTGACATAGTGAGACCCTATCTCTAAGATAATTAATAGTAATAACAATATCAATTTTTGTATGTAGTTTTCGGTCATCTTTGTTTCTTAATTGGATTGAATTTTTTGTCACTATGCTTGATAGGGCAAAAATTAGTCATTTAAGTCACAAGTCTTCAACTCTAAACTTCTCATTTTTCAACCATATGGGTTCAATTTGTACAATTACATAATGCCTACACTTAAACAGTAAATCTTAGATTATTTTATCTCGTTTTAGGTGTAATCAATATGTACTGGTATTGTTTAAAGGAATTGTAAATTTGCATTTTAAATTAATCCTCACATGCAATTTTTGAGTTATTATTCCCATACTTTTCTATACTCTCTTCACAAAATTAAGAGTAGGATTCCTGAATAAAATTTTCTATATTTTTTCTATTAGAATGAAATACATAAATGCTTAAGAAGACAGTATAAAAGATGAGAGTTTAAGAAAAGCTACACTGCCCTTACCTTGCCCTGGAGTACTGTTCTTGCTGATTCAACAGAACTTCAGTTTTCAAAGACAAACTTTAAATCTCCATCAAATATTTCAAAGATGGAAAATAAGACTTAAAATGTCATTATTTTATAATGAGTCATTGGAATTTTATGCCTACAGCAGAATATGAATTTAAATATCATGATATATGTGATACTTACTGTTACAGAAAATAAATTCAGAAATGTGAATTGAACAATAAAAATGAGTCTTAATATTTCTTAAATTTAATGTCTATTAGCAGATAGATAATTGTTCAATTGATGTCAATTTTCTCTTACTTTTTCCTTTGTTATGTGGTAGAATTTAAAAACCTTATCAAAATATTTATAAAGCGATCAATTTTCTTAGTACAGCAGTAAAGCTATTCCAAGTAAGCATAATAAAAAAATCACACAACTTTGAACATAATCAGTATGAAATCTATAGTTTTACATATCACAAATTTGTGAACTATTTACATCAAGATGCCTTGTGCTTATATAATCCCTTGAAAATCTTATGAAAACATAATATAATTGTCTATATTTGGTTCAAATTCAGTGTCAGAACAATGTGATACATTGTGACATGCAGAGACTGTGTCTTAACTCTGTGAAACTTAATTTTGTATACAGTATTTCTTGAACATTCCCAAGAGCAGCGTGGTCGTAGCATCCCCGAAATAACTTAAGAAGAGTCATCAAACCTCAAGTATACAGCTGAATTCAGCACTGAAGTGCTAGAAAACCTAACTGAAGCTTGATTAAAGGGGTTGTGTCAAGTGTTCAGCTTGCTGGGTGTTTGGATATCCAGAGGCCTGACCTTGGTTCTCCGAAGACTGTAAACTCAGCAATACAGCTACTCGGACATTTGTTATTTTCTGAGAAAAGAAACAGTATATTTGAAAACACATGTGGGTTTCCCTGATTCCATACATGTGCAGAATGAGCAGATATGTCAAACAGAGGTGGCTGATTATAGTCCTTTTAGATATGGATTACAAAGCTCTAAGCTGAAGGCCTAGAGTGACCAAGGGTCAGCATGCAATCAAATTCCGTGTTAACTAACTAAGGAGCCAGCTTTGTGATAAGCAGGACTTTTTGAACTTGAGATTATTAAAAACAATAACAATAGAAACAAAACATACAATATCCAGTGAAAGCCAGGCGATCTAAAATTAATGTGATTAAGCCATAAGTTTAAAAATGATAAAATTTAGCAAAACATTGTGATATTGTGGAAAAGACATTGTAAGACAAAATTTACACAGATTTGAGCAGGCAAACAAAAGTAGAAAATACATAAGACAGAATATGCCCAGCATTTCTTTGAAAATGACAAAAAAATATGTGCAGGATTCTCTATTTAATAAATGTTAATGGGAAAACTAGCTAGCCATTTGCAGAAAACAGAAACTGGATCCCTTCCTTATACCTTATACAAAAATTAACTCAAGATAGATTAATGACTTAAGCATAAAATCTAAAACCATGAAAAACCTAGAAGAAAACCTAGGCAATGCCATTCAGAACATAGGCATGGGTAAAGACTTCATGACGAAAACACCAAAAGCAATTGCAACAAAAGCTAAAATTGACAAATTGAATCTAATTAAACTAAAGAGCTTCTGCACAGCAAAAGAAACTCTCATCAGCGTGAACAGGCAACCTACAGAATGGGAGAAAATTTTTTGCAATCTATCCATCTGACAAAGGGCCAATATCCAGAATCTACAAGGAACTTAAACAAAATTACAAGAGGAAATACATAACTCCATCAAAAAGTGGACAAAGAATATGAACTTCTCAAAAGAAGACATTTATGTGGCCAAAAAGAATATGAAAAAAAAGCTCATCATCACTGGTCGTTAGAGAAATGCAAATCAAAACCACAATGAGATACCATTTCATGCCACTTAGAATGGCAGTCCTTAAAAAGTCAGGAAACAACAGATAGATGCTGGAGCGGATGCGGAGAAATAGAAATGCTTTTATACTGTTGGTGGGAGTGTAAATTTGTTCAACCATTGTGGAAGACAGTGTGGTGATTCCTCAAGGATCTAGAACCAGAAACAGCATTTGACCCAGCAATCCTATTACTGGGTATATACCCAAAGGATTACAAATCATTTTACTATAAAGACACATGCACATGTGTGTCTATTGTAGCACTATTTACAGTAGCTAGGACTTGGAACCAACCCAAATTCCATCCATAGACTGGATAAAGAAAATGTAGCACATATACACCATGGAATACTATGTAGCCATGAAAAGAATGAGTTCATGGCTGGGCGCGGTGGCTCAAGCCTGTAATCCCAGCACTTTGGGAGGCCGAGGCGGGCGGATCACAAGGTCAGGAGATCGAGACCATCCTGGCTAACACGGTGAAACCCCTCTCTACTAAAAAATACAAAAAAAAAAAAAAAAAAAAAACTAGCCGGGAGAGGTGGCAGGCGCCTGTAGTCCCAGCTACTCGGGAGGCTGAAGCAGGAGAACGGCGTGAACCCGGGAGGCGGAGCTTGCAGTGAGCTGAGATCTGGCCAGTGCGCTCCAGCTTGGGTGACAGAGCGAGACTCCGCCTCAAAAAAAAAAAAAAAAAAAAAAAAAAGAATGAGTTCATGTCCTTTGCAGGGGCATGGATGAAGCTGGAAACCATCAACCTCAGCAAACTAACACAGGAAGAGAAAACCAAACACCGCATGTCCTCACTCATAAGTGGGAGTTGAATAATAAGAATACATGGAAACAGGGAGGGGAACATCACACACCGGGGCCTGTTGGGGGATGGGGGTAAGGGGAACGATAGTATTAGGACAAATATCTAATGTATGCAGGGCTTAAATCCTAAATGATGTGTTGATTGGGGCAGCAAACCACCATGGTACATGTATACCTATTTAACAAACCTGCCCGTTCGTTCAGTGCATGTATCCCAGAACTTAAAGTAAAATAAAATAACATAAAAAATAAAAAATAAATAAACTTTCAAAAGTACCATATTAAAAAATATATGTGCAAAACCTTGCAGAATTTTGACTGTCAAGCTTATTTGGGATTTTAATTCTGTTTAAATAAACCCTGTTTGAATTCATATTTTGTTTTCTATTCAAATTTGTTTTTCATTGTGCTACCAACATTCTTTGAATATTCCCACCTCTGGATCTTAGCACCCACCATTCATCTCTTGGTAAAAATCAAACACTTTCTGTCAGTTTACTGTCTTTTTTTTTTTTTTTTTTTTTTTTTTTGAGACGGAGTCTCGCTCTGTCGCCCATGCTGGAGTGCAGTGGCCGGATCTCAGCTCACTGCAAGCTCCGCCTCCCGGGTTCACACCATTCTCCTGCCTCAGCCTACCGAGTAGCTGGGACTACAGGCGCCCGCCACCTCGCCTGGCTAGTTTTTTGTACTTTTTAGTAGAGACGGGGTTTCACCGTGTTAGCCAGGATGGTCTCCATCTCCTGACCTTGTGATCCGCCCGCCTCGGCCTCCCAAAGTGCTGGGATTACAGGCTTGAGCCACCGCGCCCGGCCAGTTTACTGTCTTTTCTTAAGGTTTACTTCAAGACTGTTAATCATATGAAGCTCCAACCACTCCAAGTTATCAGAAATCCATCGCTTTGAAAATTTTAGTTGTTACTCCATACCCTCTGTCTGGAACTTTTTTCTTTTTTCTTGTATTATTACTTTAATTTTTTAAATTTATTTCTTTTTATTAGTATACTTTAATTTCTAGGGTATATGTGCACAACATGCACATGTTACATATGTATTCATGTGCCATGTTGGTGTGCTGCACCCATTAACTCATCATTTACATTAGGTATATCTCCTAATGCTATCCCTCCCCCCACCTCCTACCCCACAACAGGCCCTGGTGTGTGATGTTCCCCTTCCTGTGTCCAAGTGTTTTCATTGTTCAATTCCCACATATGAGTGAGAACACGTGGCATTTATTTTTTTGTCCTTGCTACAGTTTGCTCAGAATGATGGCTTCCAGTTTCATCCATGTCCCTACAAGGGACATGAACTCATCTTTTTTATGGCTGCACAGTATTCCATGGTGTATATGTGCCATATTTTTTAAATCCAATCTATCATTGATGGACATCTGGGTTGGTTCCAAGTCTTTGCTATTGTGAATAGCGCCACAATAAACATACGTGTTCATGTGTCTTTATAGCAACATGATTTACAATCCTTTGGGTATATACCCAGTAATGGGATAGCTGGCTCAAATGGTATTTCTAGTTCTAGATCCTTGAGGAAGTGCCACACTGTCTTCTACAATAGTTGAACTAGTTTACAGTTCCACCAACAGTGTAAAAGTGTTCCTCTTTCTCCACTTCCTCTCCAACACCTGTTGTTTCCTGACTTTTTAATGATCGCCATTCTAACTGGTATGAGATGATCATTGCCATTTTGATTTGCATTTCTCTGATGGCCAGTGATGACGAGCATTTTTTCATGCATCTGTTGGCTGCATAAATGTTTTCTTTTGAGAACTTTTTTCTTATCCCGTCTGAATTACTACTTATCTGTGTACGTTTGAGTTTAGTATCGGACATGTTTAAGATGTTTAGATGACATTCAGCTGAAGAAGATGTCAGCAGACAAAGGAAATGAAACTCCAGAGGCTGTTTAGAGTGAGAAGTACCTCTCTGTGGCTCATATTCATAGTCCAAATGGAAACTGTGTGCATGAGTTAGACTGCAAGGAAATAAATTCAGAAAAAGGCAGCAGAAGATTCATACTATCTTTCAAAAAAGATTTATACTATCTTTCAAAAAAGATTTCTCTGGTATGGTAATACACAGCATAAGATTGCAAGAAGTTCAGGTCATGAGAGCTATTGGAAATCTTGCCTCAATGATCAGAGCCTTTAGTCATTAGCCATGTGGATGTCCTGCCATCATATGGGCGGGGGGGAAATGAACTGATAAACTCATCTGGGAAAGCAGAACACTGCAGCTATTTCATCCTCAAAAGTTAATTTGTTTAAGTGTCAACCAGGGCATGAAATATGATTTAATCTTACTTTATAATAGAGGATTGAGGAAGCCAACTTCTCAGATCCCAAATGAGAAAGTAAACAGTGACAGGATTTTGCCCATGAATTCTGCTTGTGGAAGTTTCTTTTCCTACTCCCCTTCTTCATCTTTCTCCTCCTCCTCCTCCTCCTCCTCCTCCTCCTCCTCCTCTTCTTCTTCTTTGTCACCCCCTCTTCCAACTGGGATCAATACAGGATGAAGACTGTTTCTCCAGTTTCACTTAGAGTTTTGAAAGAATTTGAAGAACAGGACTTAACTAACAGAGGCTATGAAAACCAATGCAAGTAATGTGTGTTGATCACTTAAAATTACGCAGAAAATAATAAGGGGGTTAACCAATGTTTCTGGCAACTGCCTTTCTCATAAAGCATGACCTTTTAATTTGCTCCCTATATAAAAACATGTTGAGAAATTAAGTCTGGCCAGTGGCAAGGCTACTCTCTCAGCCAAACATTCTCCTCAAATACCCACTCATGTAACCAAATTGACAAGGATATCAGGCCCCATGATATGCCCAAGTGAAGACATAAAAAGACTGGGCAAAATGTGAAGCATAACAATATCAATAAATCTTGTCTTTTTCTAAGTGTTATTTTATTGGCACTTTACTTACACGATCTATAATGCTTATAATGAAGTGTTGAGAAAGATAGTACTATGAATTTATGGATAAGAAAACCACAACTCTGGAGGTTAATTAAATTGTTGGAGGTCATATATTGGGAAATTAGCAGTACTTGAATTTGAACCCAGGTGAAGAAACATATTTCATCCAGGTCCAAACCAGGTGATATAAAACATCAAAAATGCTGACCCTGTAAAATCCTTTGATCCAGGCTTAAAGGAATCTTTTCTAATGTTTTTCCTGGATTTTTATCTTTACCTCTAAATCAGGGAATAAGCAGACACTTACCCAGGTGATCCGGCAAACAAGGGCAGGATGAGAAGTACACTAAAACCAGAAGTGAGGATTTTGAGGTAAATGGATGGAGTCAGCGCAGCTGTGTTAACACGCAGCATACTGAGATGTGAAGGGATGGCAAAGCTGCCCCTCCAATGGAGATGTTCCTGACACTTACTGTCAATTGCAATCTCCAGGCACATATTCCTCACTTCCGGCGGTTCTGTCTGTTTGGTTATTTCCTACATTATTACTCAGTGTATTCATTTCCTATGACTGCTGTAACAAATTACAACAAACTTGGTGAAGAAATGTATTCTCTTGTAGTTCCAGAGGACAGAAATCCTAAT